>NW_027437192.1:19448699-19846199 GCF_033239565.1 Halichoeres trimaculatus
CTTAGTGCAGGTTTATCTCTCAAGAGATAAGAGTAAGTTATTAATATCTTGTGTGTGTGTGTGTGTGTGTGTGTGTGTGTGTGTGTGTGTGTGTGTGTGTGTGTGTGTGTGTGTGTGTGTGTGTGGGCGTGTTTCATTAAACAGATCTACCTGACCTTTTCAGGTAGAGTTTAAGATTCTCCAGGAATTAACCTCAGAGAGTAAAAGAGATAGACAAACATGACATCTCGTATACATCAGAGGCATGCATTTACACACACACACACTAAAGGTTAGAAATCGTCCCTCTAACTGACCAAAGTAATGTGGCAGCGCTGATATTTAGCTTGTAAAGTAGGAGCAATACTTACTGCCTCTGTCTTCCCCTCATCTCTCCATCTGTTTTTAATGTTCTTCTCCTCTACTGTGTTTGCCCCTTATATATTTTCCCACAAGCAATAACAGTGAAATGCTTAATGCTGCAATAATGTTTATGCAGTTTCTGCCCATAACAGCTATATTGGATAGTTATTAGACCGTTATGGCAAAAAAATGCTGAATAAAGTTCCAAGTCTCTCGTTTTCTCTGTCTTTTATTTCTCTATTCTTGATGCAGTTTGCTGACGAAGGACAAACATCATCATGGCTAACTAAAGTAGCACAACTATATCCAAAGCACCAAGTTTCTCTATATAAACTCATATATTTCAAACAAGTGGGTACTGAACTGTGTATGAATTTGAAGCTTTGCCGACATGGAATTCGCTTAGCTTGGCCACAAATCAACTAGAACCACATCTACTTTATGTCAAAGTTATGGAAATGAAAGGTATTAGTGTTTTGTTCTTTGATTCTTGTCGTTACCAATTTTTCTAAACGTCCAGTTTAGAAAAATTAAGCCAGTGCTAAAAATGTTAAATATGGCCCCCACCAATGATCAGCTTTGTTATTGTGCATCAAGAACAGACAGGTGATGTAACAGAGACTACGTCTATTTCTTATACCGTTCATGGTCATTACTTAGGCCCCATTACACAGCAAAGTTTCATTTGAAAATGCTAAAACGCAGGGAAATAAATCTGCCTTTACACAGAATTGCCAAGGGACTGAAAATGCTGTGGTAAGCATCCCAGGCCTGCAGGTGGTGCTATAACTGTCTTGTCCAGAAGCAGCTTTTGGGGGATCTCCACCGAAGTAGAGTTGAGCCGATCATCTGGTGTATTGGCGAATACTACATACAGAAGTGGAACAACAGATGCACGTTTTGTTGAAAGACAGTCAGCAGACACAGCAAATTAAGCAGCACAAGCACAACACGGTAGATTGCAACAATCATATCAACGGTACTGTTGTCCTGTTGTATGCGCTCGCGCGAAGTGGGGTGTGATGTCAGCGTTTCCACTGAAAACGCCAGCTTACTGTTTACACGATAACGGTGACGGCAGCATTTCAGAAAAAACCCACTCTAGAGGTCGTTTTCAAAAGTATGCTTTTTGGGTCACCTGAAACACGTTTCCGTGTAAACGCGAGGCTGAAGCGCAACAAAACTTTTGCGTTTCACCCTAAACTGTTGTCATGTAGACGGCACCTTGGTGGATGCTGTGGTTTCAAACTTATTTGGAAAATGTGAAATACAAAGGCAAAAACAACAACCGAACACTTTTAAACCCAATTTCACAGCCACAAAACTGACGCATTGCTTTAACTTTACTGTACAACGAGTAGTTTGGTGACAATTTCATCAGGTCTTATTATCTGATTGTTGTTGATACAAAATTAAATAACTTAGTATGCAAGTGTGCATGAAGAAACTAGTTTTACACCTACCAAAGTTTTGAAATCTCAGTTTATTTCCCTTTTAGTACAGTAAAGGAAACAATAGCAACACATGGAATTTCCTTTCTTTGCCAGGAACTTGTAAGATCCCTTTTGAACCTTTTGTTTTCTGAAAAGTCAACTTTTCTTTCAAAGGGCTGACTGAAACACTGACACCGTTGAGGTTTATTGAGCTAACTGCTTATTTTGAATGTCCTCCAAGTGTGGAATCAAACTAAAAAACACATTGGTATCTCTGAATATTTATCTGAGTGCAAGAGCAGATACCTCAGATGAGCCATGCACAATATTTGCTTCTTCTTTTTTATTTTCAAATGTTTGGTTTGACTGTATCACTGAAATGTGGACGGGAATATATTTTTTTTTACTCAGACGTTTTGAAACCCTGTGTTCTCAACAACTGAGTATGGCTGTCTTTTCCAATGAAAACGCCAATGGCATTTGTTATCACTGCTCAGATTTTCCCAGCAAAGGGCTGTTGAAATGCCAAAGGGAGCTGTTCATGTGGTGCCATTTCAAATGTATTCACAAAAATGATGGAAATGAAACCTCATTTATTTACCAAGACTACCAGTCTGTTGAATTATCTAACACTGTATTAGCCAAAGAATCCAGGCCTTTATTGTAAGATTAAAGACTTTTTCATATCAGATATTGATAGAAGACTGTGCTATCCTTATGGCAACCAAGAAAACTAAACTACAAAATAAAAGACTGATCATAATTAGCTGCGGTGTTTGAGAAAATAAAAATTGCATGTATTTTTACATTTCTGGAAATGGATCAATCTAGAGTCTGAAATCTTTCGAGACCAATTCTAAATATGTCACATGGCTGCATGTCAGTTTTGTAGAACGTAACCATTCTTCTTATTTAAAATATTTGCTTATACCAACGTCCCTCCTCACTGTTCCAGTCTGTTGGTCTCCTGACTCCCCCAGTCCTCACTCTGTCAGCTATAGTAGGCCAGTTAACAGTAATTATGAGGTTTCTCGTTAATTAGCGAGGAGCACCCAGCTGTTTCAGCCCCACTAGACAAAGGCCTTGAGCGCACACACACACACACACACACACATCCACATCCACACACATCCCCACACAAATATTCACATGCAAACACACAGAAATAGACACATGCACACACCTGGGGAGTCTCTGTAAAATGTCAGGGCTGTTCAGATTGTAATTACAGGGAGATTTGCTGCCTCTCTCACAAAGCCGAGATAAACCACCTGACTGACTCACATGCACAGAACTGCAAACAAACTCGCAAACACACGCCCAGCACAGAAACACACACACACTCAACTTTTGAGAGAAAATCAATACTGAGCTCTGTTTTTGGCGTGCTTGCAATTAGAAGTAATTTGGTGAGAAACACGACTTGAAATCCAGTCGTAATGAACATCAGGTAATTTTGTTATTGATTGGACTTCACACAGGATACTCAAGTGTAATCTTTGTGATTAAAAAAATTGAAATTCTGGAACAAGATATGTTTTCTCTTGTAATGATATGGCCTCACCGTTGCCAATATACCCACTAAAAGTTTTTTTTTTCATTTTTATGTCATTGTGTCTGATGCTTCTGGGAGTGCAACATCCATGAGCCTCATCCCAGACAGCTTCCCAAAATGGGAGCTACGTCTGATTGATGGCTCTTTGCAGTTAATAATACACGTATTTGACGGGCTTGATGTGGTTAAAAAACATCAGCCCACGCAATATGGTTTCAATAATAAAAATAAACAGATTTTTTATGGAGGATTTAAGCATGCATCAGCTTAGAGTAATCATAATATTCACCATATTGGCAGCATTCTGCGGTATTGGGTGAATTAAATAAATTCCCCCTTCATTGAACTTCTGTGATAATACAACAAACAAGAAAAGCAATATTCACGACCACAGACTGTTTAGGGATTGGGTTTGAAATAGAGACATTGCACATGCTCCAGTCAGACGGTCTGCCTCTTTCTGCATGTGTGTCTGTCTATCTCTGAGTTAAAATGTGTTCTTGGCAGGTTCCTCAAATCCTGCTGAGCCGTGAAGAGGAGGTGCGATTATAATTTTCGGCATCCCACTGTTTCCACTGCAGTGACATAGCTACTTAGAACCGGCTACACCTATCCCCCTGATTCCCCCCGGTGCTCCTACTCATAACTCTTTCCTCAAAAGGGGACAGACGGAAACATCAGGGGTCACTTTGCTCGTGTCTGGACCAAATTAAAACAGGGACGGCTGCAGCCATCAGTGAGCACACAGGAGGCCATGTTTATTCAGTTTCATTGAAGACAAATTGAAAGTTGTACACTTGGAAGACTCTTGCCTCTCATCTTGAACTACATTTGCATCAACTCTTTCATTTCATTGTAATTTCTCTCAGGCTGCTGTAATAGCAGGGTTGTTGTTAGAATGGTTTGTTTTCCAAATGACTTGAGTTTCAATGAGTTTTAACAATAAGTCAAGAGTATCATTCATTCAAAGAGCTTCCCGGGACTGTTTGAATTTATTTCCGTATAAACCTTGAAATGAAAAAAGTAAATCAGTGAAGTATAATTTAATTGAAGCTTTGAGGAAGATGAGAGAGAATTAACCTTCTGAAAGAATCTACTCGACCATGTTTTTTCAATCAGGCAGATTGAAGTGAGAGCTAAACCCATGTATCTAAAGCGCTTCAAAAGCAGGTGGGTCTATTTAGCCAAGCTGCTCTGAAATCCTAGACAGAAGACACTTGTTTCATGCTCAGCGCATCACTAGAGCGCATTCATAACAAGCTGGCAGATCCAACTTGACAACTGCAGTATGTTCAGACACGGCAACAAATGTTGGAACTGAAGGATGGATGGACACGCGTACCTATGCCTCATCCACAGAGACTCTGTTTGTCAATCAAAAACCCCAAATGAGCTGTGATCAGATGAAATCCTGCAGCTCCCTAAGCGGTTCAGACAAAGCTGCAATGAGATGGAAATGAAATGTTTGCCAACAGATTCTCAGAAGTCCAAAGATCAGGAGGAAATCGGTCACAGTTCACGCTCGATTGACATGGCAGCAGGATGCATTAAGTGGACTGGATGCACATCAGCAGCAACAAAACATTTCCAATGGAGGAAAAAAATACATGAATGAGACAGCGGACTCATGATTATCCTCAAAGCTTCACAGTGTCTGTTCCAAGGCTGACTTCACAGAGTGTTTCAGATTTTCACATTTAACCGCATTACTCCATCATTAGTTCTCTTGTGGACATTGGTGTCAATACATTTCTCACTCAACTTTGTTTGTCCTACAACAGGACCCATAATCAGGCAGGGCACTTGCAAACATTGACGCTTGAACCAATTTTGCCCTCAATTTTCTCCACATGCCTTCTCTCCCCCTCCCCCTCTTTTTAATCATTTCTGAGACGGTCCTTTTTAATTACAACGAGGAAATTAGCCTTTTTTTTTTAAATTGTAACCCATTTTTAATGCCGTGCTCTCATCTATTTACCGCAGTGTTTCACATCACTTTTAGTCTTGAGAAAGTTGATTCCCTTGTGAAGCAAACAGTTCAACATTAGTATGAAGAATAACAGAAAAATGCCAACTTTAGATTTATTTTACACGTATCACATCAAGTGAATATGCAGAAGAGAGGACTTCAGTTGACAATGTTGTGTTGTGAATGTTGCAGGCTGGCCTTGTGAGTTGAGATTTATTTACAATAACCACCATAGATGTGAAAACCTGAGGAGCACTTGGCCTTCATTTGCTTTTCATTCATACCTTCTGCAACCCTCTGCTCTTTAAAAACACACGATACCTCCTTTCACGAAGGAAAGTGTTGAAATAGACCAGTAACTCTGTGTACAACTATTTTCTTGAGATTCTGAAAAGAAGTCTATTATTTATAAAAGCTTCTAGGAAACAGACATGATTGGTTTGCAGTGTGCAAAGGTAAAATGATGAAGTCAGGTATCTATCTATAACCAGTGAGTGTTTTAATTTGACCCAACCTGTTCTGAAGCCTCACAGATTAAACACAAGTCAACAACAACATGTCATCTGCGTAAAGGTTTAACTGGATCTGCAGCACCTCTTCTGATCCTCATGAAAAACAGAAGCTCTCCTCAAATTCAAACTCCAATTAGCAGCGTCTCACATACATTTGAAGGACCAGTGAACAAATGACTGGATGTAATCCATGTAATCCATAATCCCCCCTGGATTTCATAATGTGGGACAAAAGTTGGCCTGTATTTTTAACAGTAATTAAAAACACAAAGCTCTGCACGAGGTTAATGGCTTAACCACATCAGCGAGACTGCTCCATTGTGAAGAATCAGATCAGTTACATACTGCATGCATATGGAAAAGGCCACAAATTAATATTTAAACCTCAGTAGCAGAGGTTTTCTAAATGTCCCCGGCCTCTTTCATTAACAGTCACAGTGGCAGTCAGGCTGCTAAAGGAAAGACACAAGGAAAATCTCCTCACATTTGCCTCGTAGCTTGTGTTGCCTTGATACGAGCAGGCGTACATTACAAACAGCCAGTGTAACCTCACCTTTATAAATAATAAACTGACTAAGGAACTGTCACAAGATAAAAAAAGAAAGGTCTGGAAGTCTCTTTCTGTCAGTTCATTGTATCTTCTTCATCATATCTGATGACTATATTTTGGAAAAAGGAGGCAAACTGAGCAACAGGTAGATTTCAGAGCCAATGGTGTTCGTGGACTGTGGCTTGGATGACTCAGAAATGAAAGGAACATATTTTCGTGGAAACTGGAGCTGATCAGCTGTGTGAAGTCAAGAGAAATGTCTTCTTCGCTCAGTGACCTTGGTGGTGTATGTGGAGTCCGGTGTTCCTTTGAGCTGAATGGATTTTAATTCTGTTGATATCTGCTCTATAAAGGTGCAATCCGGATCCAGTGACTCCAATCCTTTTATCTCTCTATCCCTTTTATCCTTTTATGGTTCTGTTTCTTTTGATCTCAGAAACTCATTTCAGCTCAACCTCTGCCAGGCAGATGGACATCGACGAGTACTCAAATAGCCTTTTGCTACCTTTTGTTTGTTGAAGGATTTACAGGAAATCACCTCGAGAAGAAGCAGAAGCAGTGAGACCAGTTCAGCAACTGAGTGTTGAGACTATGCTACATGTAGCATTGAGGAGTTGTCTCTGATTTTACACATGTGCTGAATACTTTGCCTACTCAGACACCCATGACAACTCTGACTGATTTTTAACAGCGAAGGCAATGCAAGGAACAACCTCATCACTCACCTCATAACAAATGACTCCACCGGTATATTTCACAGCTGAGTATTTACACTGGCACAAAAAGGGTTAGTTTCTTTCTCAGACTGGTTTAAGAGAATCAGAAAACAATAACTGCTATCAGGAGGTTTGAGAGTAGCTTGAAGAGTTTCTCTGAGAGAGAAAAGTGGAGCAAGATCCTGCCCTATAAACCAGGCAACAGCAGCATCAGCTATCAAAACAAATTGAACTTGTGAGTGGTAGCAAAAATAGCAACAATAGAGAGACCAATTTATGTTTTAAGGCAATCGCATAGCCCCTGCTCCTCTTGTAGCACTGCAAAAAAAGAATAAATTGAAAAACAGCCGACAATGTAAATCACCTTCCATGTGTGTTTATCTTCTTAAGTCTTGTTTAATCGTGCAAGCTTCTTGGAGATCTTATATCAAATGAATCTTTTCCCTAAATGTAAAGTGTGTGGCATAGCAGCCCCGTGAAACTATGAATTGTGATTTGTCTCTGGGTCAGAAAATGTGTGGTTCTTGAAATCCGTTGAGATCTTAAAGCTAGGGCGGCACAATATATGGTTTCAGTATTGTCATTGCAATATTGTAATAGTGTTTGAGCAATATGCAATATGTTATGCTTATTCTAGAAACGTCTCTAAACATTCAACATTCAAATCATATATCTGGCAACATATTCAAGCCGGGCTGCAACAGTTAGCGCTGCAGCCTCACAGCAACAAGATCACTGGTTCGATTCCCAGCTTGGCCGATGGGCCTTTCTATGTGGAGTTTGCATGTTCTCCTCATGACATTGTCCGTAGGTTTGAGTGTGTGTGAAAGGTTGTCTGTCTATGTGTCAGCCCTGCGATTGACTGGCGACTAGTCCAGGTTGTACCCCGCCTCTCGCCCAATGACAGCTGGGATAGGCTCCAGCCACCCGCGACCCTGAACAGGATATGCGGTTTGGAAAATGAATGAAAGAATGAATACTCCAGCCAAGAAAAAAGACAAAACACAGGAGGAGGAAAATTTGTGAGCCACTGTGTGTCTGCTCATATTTAATAAATATCACCCTAATATTATTTGGTCATGGAGGAAACTTAAAAAATGGAACCTCGGTGCAGGAGCGGGTTATTAAAAACTTTGACCTAATGTGAGAATAGTCACTTGCAGGAAATATTATAGATTACTATCAATAATTAACTGACATCAACATGATTAAAACTCTTTGCTCAGGGTATGTTAACATAATTTCAGAGAGAACGCAGCTGAACAGTGAAACAGTACATATCAGGAAACTACAATCATACGAAATCATTGTTTTTCCAGTATCATGCAGCCCTACTAAAAGCATCTTGTGTTTTTGGCTAAGAATATCTACTCAAGAGATATACTAAAGAATACTGACGGGCAAGTCCCAGAAGTCTTGGTTGTTTTACTGACTACAACATGAAGATTGAATTGCAAGTGATGCTCTTCAAGTTTAACTGAACTTTGCCACTGAGATATTTTTGTTGTGCTTCCTTAAATCAAATGGAACTTTTCCATTATTAAAGCAGCTGATATAAAGTATATCACAGGAAGCCTGCCAAACCAGAACGACATCTTTAAGCTTTACCATTATCTTCAGTTTACTGTGCCAGTAGTAGTTACATGCACTTACATAATCACAAAATATACTTACTGATCAAGTCATACATAATAATAAAAAGTTTCTCAAGGTTGATGGACTTGGTTATTTCATAAAATCTAAGTGCATATCCAAAAGTTGGACAATGGATGAGAAAATCTTGGCTGAGGTAGAAAAGAGCTGAAAACAGTATGAACAAAAGTACAAATAGTGTTTACTCCTTCAGTTAAAAGCATACATCAGTTGTTCAGGCAACAAGAAAAGATTAATTACACGGCAGCAGGCTGAAAAGATCCTCAAAAGAGAAGTCAGTCCAGTTATTACCCAGAAACACTCAATATGTAACTCTTTAGACTTCAGCCTTGGTCTGAATTTCAACTGGAGCTCTACCAACAATTTCACCACCAGTAAACATCAAGAACACAAACACAGACCTCTGATATAGTAATTACATCAGTCAAATTGGATTACATTGCGTGAAATCCAGCTTTTGTTTCAGCAGTCTCTACTGCCTTTCTTTCAGTGTCACTGAAAAATCCGAGATGGAGCGAAAACCACAGACGATAAATATCTCCCGGACAGACAGCACGTTTTAACAAGGGGGAATGACGGAACGGGTGTACGCGTGTTGTGGTGTCAGGTTCGGTTGCGGCCGTGTGGTTAAGCATCTGCTCCCTGTCTGACCCAGTGACCCCGAGTGAGTGAGGAAAAGAGGGATTGTGGGAGAGAGGAGGAGAGGGGAGGGAGAGCAGGACAGGGTCAGGGTGTGAGGGAGACAGACGGCCAGAGTCAAAGATCAAAATGATTACTTTTGTCCACTGCAATGCCCTGCTGGGAGTTTGTCTGCAAGCTGGACAGAGACAATGTGGCATCACCTGGGATGCACTTTGTAAAAGTGAGTACAAACTTAAATCAGCACATTAAAATGAAAAAATGCACTGTCTGTGCAGCATTACTATGAAAAATACATTTCAGCCTCTTTCTTTCTTTCTTTGCTTACAAATGAATTTCAGTCTGCTCTGAGCTGTTTCTGATTAGTCTGTGTCCTTATGCAGAAGCTAAATCTTTGCCTCTAAGTCATTTTTGTAGTGTATGTCTAGTTTACACCCTCATACACAGACACTGGCTCTGACTGTAACCGTCTTGGTTACCATCCCTGTCTGCCCTGCAGAGGTGTCCTCCTTTTTCGGCCATGTTGGTGGTCATCCAAGCATGAAAGCTTTCTAAAACAGCAATTTAAGTGGCGACATCACTAAATAGGAGGGTATAAATAGGACTTTGGGATTCTCAGTGCAATCATATGACAACAGTGTCTACCGGCAGTAAGATTATTGCCAAGAAGAGAGGAGCAGTAAAGAGTGGTTCATGGTTCATCAACAGGATGACAAGTTGTGAGAGTACAATAGAGAACTGATGAGAGAAAATAAAAGAAGGTAAAGGAAGAGAAAGAGAAAGAAGAGAAGAGGGAGAAGAGGAGTTCAGTAAGCAGGTGACAGCAGTCGCCTCCAGCTGTGAACTGAGTGCACGCAGAAACAGGCTGACAGGGCCTGCTGGGGAAATGAGTCTTCTCTGGGAATGAAGCAGACAAGCACACACTTGTGCATGCACATACACACACTAACATAAAGAAAAGCAACCTGTGCAAAGACAGACAAACACACACACACATCAATGGATTGAATGAACAACAGGAAAAGCTCCTACGGCGTGAGACTCAGACAGGAAATGCATCATCACCAAGAAGGAAATGCATCACCTGCAGAGCTCTGAGACTCCTAAGCAACAGGACCACAGGAGATGAGACTGCAAAGTATCTTAAAGACATATAAATTATTTTTTGTTTGTTTTTTTAACATGCAGAAACACAAATATGTCATTAACTGTCATAATAAAGATGGAAAATAACTCTAAAAGCATATTAAACCAAAGACTTCTCTGATGGCAAAACAGCATGGGGTGGGAACTGAGGATTTTGTGTGTGTGTGTGTGTGTTTACAGTGTGTTTGTGTGCCATGTCTGCTGACAGCTATGTTTCTAAGGGTTCTGGGCACATGGGCATACCTGTCATAGCACACCAGGTCCAAACACACACATGCACACACATAACCACACCCGCTGTTCTGTTTTCTCTGCCTTCACACTCAATTGTGCCAGAAATATGGATCTGCTCCTCCTCATTTTAGGAACCCTATAATAAACATTCATACATCTTATAATGATTCTAGACAGAAGCAAACCAATAACAAAATTGTCTATTCTCTGAAAATACATGAGCTTGAATCTACAATCATAAGTAATTAAAGAAGCTGTGTCTTCAGAGAGTTGACCTTTTGTCTTCTCATAGCTACATCCAAACCAATTACATCCAATGATTTATTTAAGATCAATCTAAGTCTAATCCATTGTTAAAAGTTTATAATGTAAGTTTTTTTTTTCTATTGTATCTCATATAACAGAGCAATAAGGTTATGCCAAAATTTCTTTGTAGCCTCGATCATGTTTTTTGGCAGACATGACTCACCACCGAAATGTATTCTAATGCTCATAGTCACCATAGCAACAATCTGGCTCCAACTATGTGATATCCATAAAATCATTGCAACAATTGTCAGGACCTCAGAATAAAATAGGATAGAACGAGCAGAGCGAGGAAGCAGAAAGTATTAAAAGTTGGATCCCTGAATGTGTCAAGTTAAAGCAGATAGTTTGTGAGAATGGGATGAATTGGGCGATAAAGATCTGAGAATAAAAGCTGAAGTAAAGATAAAACAATGAACAGTCACAATCTGTTTACTTTCAATGGAGATGGCGTGTCATTAGGTTTGTCACTAACCTCTATCTTTATATCTCTATGAGAAAAAGCAAGTCTGTGCATAAACTGTACAACATTTTCTTAAATATATTCACACAGCTGTGGCTAGATATGCACTGGATCCTTCCATTAGGAGCTTACATAGTTATCACAGCAGACCTGACAGTAAGGTATGATACCTACAGACTGATGGATGATGATGATGGTGCAGTGTTATTTTGACAGTGTACTTTAAATATGGGGTTAAGAGTGCACCAGGTTTTGACAGTCGGACATTCAAATGTGGTGTGCCTGACCCTCAGAGTTGCACCACACTCAGATCATTTGTCATCAAGTCAAATACCTGAGTGCAACTTTTTGAGCCATGTTGTTGTGAATGGCTTGGCGAATGACCGGTGGAATGTTTGTGCCAAATTTGTGGCAAAACAGGAAACAACATTTCTCGACACTCCTGTGACAATTTTATGGCTGATTACAAAACTGGCAAAACTAACACATGTGCCTTTTCATGAACTAAAAAAGAAATACCACTAGCATTCCCCATAGGTTTGCAAAATTCTATGAATTTACAAAGTTGGAAACTTTCCATGACAATTTTCAAAAATTAATGTGGGTTAGCTCAAATTTTGGGGTATTTATTTTAACTGCATAAACATTAATATATATTGAGCATTTTTGTATGTCATAAGCAGATATGCAAGCGAACGTGTAATGCAATATTTTTTAATGAAGTTAATAAAAAAAGAAGGAAAACTTCATTCACTCTAAGCCTAATTTTCCCAAGTATGTCTCAGAAAAAAAAACTTTACTTGATGGCAAAAAAAACTTGAAAATTTCAATATTCCCCATATGAATTTCCCATGGATATTTTGGGGAAACTTTCCTGAAATTTACCAGAATTTTTCGCCCCTTTGCAACACTGGTTCCCACTGATTATCCCTTTACTGGGGGTGTGAGGTGCCAAAGCAAGTGACCAAATGGTGCAGAAAAACAGACTCCCTTTTTATTTTCACAGAATACATTTAAAGGGTGTGATAAAAGATGGACTAATACATGGACAGGGTGCAATATCGCAAAAGCTGACTCAACCTGATTTTGTTGAAGTTGAGGTAATGAGGTTGAGTTTAGGTGGTCTTTAGGCTGTGTACCCACCTGTGGGAAAGATAAATCAACAACAGACCAAACTTGTTTTTTCCACCAGGCTGTGAACATCTTTATTTTTACTGTGAAGATGAATGGGTGTGTGTGTTTTGTGGTACTTCTGCCGCCAGCCTCAAGTGGACGCTTGATAAACTGCACAAACAGCACGACTGTATTTTTGTCATATTTAAAGACCAAAAGTTAGGCGGGCATTCATTGAGGGTTAGACTGAGAGTGTGATTTAAAATTCCAACAAATGCACAGTTCTGAACAGGAGCTTTCATACATGCTCACTTTTGTGTGCAAAAGTTCCTTCTTTACAGAAATAGAGGACAATTGTGGGTCCAAACAGCCTTCTAACTAATCCAGTCAAAAGAAGAAACTTTTTTAAAGATGCTATGAAGAGGATCTGTTTTACTGGACTGCCTCGCCACCTTCTGGCCCAGCGACTCACGCACACTGTTATAAATTACTTTTAGCAAGGTGCGTGTTTGTTTTGGAATTAAATGGAGATTGGCTGGAAACAAATTTTCTTTGTTGACAACTTTTTTTTTACCAGGTACAATGCACCAAGGTTAAGTTTTTAGCGGTATAGTTACCTAGAGCTACGGTTTGAAATGTGACAACAAGCAAATGTAGTAGCAGGCTATATGTAGCACTGTCAGCAGCCCAGTGCTCCGACATATTTGTAGGCTAACGTGAAAACAAGTAAACACTGTTAGTTGTATGTGGTTTAGTAGCTGTCTATATTTAGCACAGCTGGCAGCTCGGAGTTCTAAGACATGTCTGTAATGTGTAACATTAGTGAATCCTGGTTAGCTATGTCCTGCCAGTCATCTACCAAGCAGAGCTAACATAACCTCACTCTTCATTTTATTGATGGACTCTTAAGTTTGAACAGACCACTGCAGAATAGCTGCTGCATGTGGGTTGGAATCAACAATATCGCAAACAGTTTAGCCTCTGTGTTAGCCTTTAGCTTCTGCTCTTCTGTCCTTTTTCTGTCTGACAGTTAGGCTCCTGTGTCCACCATCACTACAAAATTAATCACAGAAATAGTTTTCAGCAGAGATCTCTCTTCTCACTGCTATACTTTGTTAGCAGGCATGGTGTTGTCCTCGAGACTTAGAATCTTGTTGTGCTTAATGTGATCAGGAATCTAAGAAGTAGCAGTTTTAAATGAGTTGTAACCAGTAATATTGGCACTGATAATTTCATTTTAAAGTGTGGATTACAATCAGGCATATGTCTAGAACGGAGACTTTTCAATGTCACTTTGAAACTCCTCACAGCCCCTTTAACTTTAGTTTTAGTCACTGTAGTAGGCAAATGCTTTTATATTTTTGTCACTACTCTGAGCAACATAAAAGTGATAAATGTTAGTGACAGCAAAATCTTTAAAATCAGTGGGAACTGAAGGAAATGTGTCAAGACTTGGAACAAATTTAAGTAGAGCTCAACTTGATTTTGGGTCGACATGACATTGACAAACTTGGTTTGCCTTTTTCCCCCCTCTTGTGTCATTCTGCTCTTTATCATTGCAGTAAGACATTGCTCTTCTTCTGCTCTGAATCATTTGTGTCGATTCAGTTCCCATGTGTTGTGCTGTTAGTCTGCTTGGAATTTCCTGTCAGCTGCTGTTATGTATTTTCCCCCCAGAGCGTGCAGTCATTAAGGGCATCAGTATCTTCAAGGACGGGGTGACAGAGACAGACACTGGCTGTCGCCGGGGATCGAACCTTTGACCGACACTGCTGTTTATGTGTCCATCCATCTCTATAGAAGAATCTCAACACAGGCTATTCCCTAAATTACTTTAAGCCACTATCTTAAATGAAAAATCTCCTCCTTTACTGACCAAGTCGCAGGTTTCTTTACATAGATTAGAACATTTGACTCACACACACATGCACACACCAATAGGGAGCACCAGCTGGATATGAGACTATCTGTCTTTGTTAATTTCTCATCTGCCTTTCACATATCGCATTAGAGGGGGTTTGTGTGTGTGTGTCTCCTATCCTCGTGCCCGTGTGTGTGGGTGTGTGTACTCGTTCTAGTATAATAGCGTGTCTGCAGTCACACCCTAAGGGTAACACATGCTGTCTTTATGTGCCCAACATATTTTTGTGTATTTATTAGTTTGTGTGGTGAGCTTGTGTGTATGTGCGCGTGCTTGCCTGTTCAACATGTTCACGTCATGTCCAGTTCTTATCATCTTTGAAATAATGAAGAGCCTGTGGAAGACTGACAGATTGTGTGCACGTTTTTTCATGCTTGTGTGTGTGTGTGTGTGTGTGTGTAGGAAAGACAATGCTCCTCAGAAAACCTCATATCTCCATAAGGTCACCTTCTAACTAATTGAGAAACACTGATTTTTCCAATGGTCTTTAATTAGAATGTTGCTTCATATTTGGGCCGAGGTAAGCAATGCATTTCATTTGCATTTCATTGCTTGAAAGAATTGTAGTTTGATGTTGTATATATATGACAAAATGTATCAAGGAGGACACAAAAGATTTCTTGGGGTCCCAACATTACTTAACTATCTTTATTAACAGCTGCTGCGAGCCTTTGCATCCAGTTAAAGGGAAATATGATCATACCTATTACCCTCATGACACCAGTCTGTAAACACACATTGCTCTGAACCTCAGAGTGAATAAGCATTTGTATATAAAAAGCTGCTATGGATCCACTGTGGCTCAGGGAACAGCTGGAACAGCAAACCAGAGTGCTGTCTCTCTCTTTATTCCAATTTGCATGACAGAATTATCTCTTCTTTCAATTAAGCAGCCTGCTCAATATGTGCGAGCTGACATTTCTAAAATCATAGCAAAGGCAAACACAAATCTGAAATGCATGAGTAGATTTGGCCCTCTCTGGTGATTTAAAAGCACACCATTTGGATGGCACTCTGTGCAGGAGTTAAATGTGTACCCTGTCTGTTAGCTGAGAGAGAAAACACAGGAGAGACATATAAGGCTGCGAGTTCTCTGTTATTACAATCAAGACTTCAAACGAATCTGAGGAATCTAAGGCTGAGGATGGGGATGGGGAGGGGGAAGAAAGAAACAGGCATGACTAATGGATGGCTAAAAAATGTGGAAGGAGAGCAAGGGGGGGTCGGCGAATGCAGGATGTGGGAAGGCAGTGATTCAAATTCACTGTGGTTGAATGTCAGTGGGAGGAGGAAGGAGTGAAGAAGAATGGTCGATTAGGGGCAGAGGTAGATGGATGGAGAGGGGAAAAAGGTGAGTGTGGAGCAGCTAAATATCAAGAATATTAATAAACACAACAAAGCGCCGACTTGCTCACTGCTCATTAGGGGGAGTTTCTGGTGCAATTACTGCACTAACATTAAAGCACGAGTACTTTGGAGGCATAATGTGAGAAAAAGGGAGCACAAATTCAGCAGGAAGAATACTCAAAGCATGAAGCCTGCTAATGATGGAGATGCTTCAGAGTCATTAAAAATCCGACACAACACAATCATATTCAGGCTGTGTAATTCTAACAACTACACTAGTAAGTGTTATACCTCAAATACACCAGGTACATCTGCAGTCTGGCTCTGCTCTGTTCCATGTTGACTGCTTTTTATCAACTCACTCTGGTTGCGTGGTCTGTCTGGCAAGCCACATGACTGACAGACAGCTGGAGTCATGAAACTGAGAAGTTTCCACGCTAACCACTCCATTGATAAGTCTCTCTTCATCCATGTTGGGCTGTAAAACCTCAAATCTGTTGACTCTTGGTCTGGCTCGGCTCATTATGTCCCGTTATTGTCGTAGTCAAGCTAAATGAAAACTGATTTTGAGAGCCGGACCAATATGGGATTTTTGGGACTGATGCCAATACCGATACTGAGGGCAAAAAAAAGCCGATATCCGATATATCGGCTGATATATGTAATAAATTCATTGATATACACCTGATATATACTGTATATAAACACAAATTATTATAATACCCATATGATTTAAGACAGAGACAGAACATAATTAAATTAAAACAAGGAACTAATTATAAAACTGTCAACATAAGAACTGTAGTGTTAACCAATGATAAATAAGAACAAGCTGTAAACACAATAATAAATAAATAAGTCAAACTTTAAACACAGTAAGTAGAAAAAAAAAGTCAAACTGTAAACACACAATGAGCAACTTACACGACGTTAAAACACCGTTCTATAGTCTTACATTAGATAATAGTGGACGTGTGAAATAATGGTAGCATTTATTTCTGTTTATCTCACAAAAAAGCAACTAACACAACGTTAAAACGCCATTCCATAGTCTTATATTACGTAATTGTGGACAGAGAGGGCGGGGGCGAGGGCAGTGTGCTGCCCAACACACAGACACACAGGAACAGGAGCGACAGAATCTCCGTGGAGCAAAATTTTATAATCGGCCACATTTTGGCAAATGTTGATTGAGTGACAGGCATAATCGGCCCAACCGATTAATCGGCCCAACCGAATAATCGGCCCAACCGATTAATCGGCCCAACCGATTAATCGGCCGGGCTCTAGTCACGACTTCCTGTCCTGCTTGATTTTCCCTGTGCTGAATTTATGCGTCATTGACCTGAATGGAAACCTATCTGATTCAGTGCTGTGACGAAGCGGAGATGGACTGGAGATGCATCTGGTGTATAACAGCTGTCATGCGTAAATTTGAACAGCAAATTACTGTTAATTCATATATGATGTAACACAAAGACTGAAAATGTCTGGGGGTCAAGTCTCAGCAGATGACATTTAAGTTACAGGGCTACATTCCAAGAAGTAGCGTCAACACAGAGGTCACAGAGAGAAGTGTCTGTGGGTTTAATACTTAAAATGGCAACACTTGCTTGAAGTTTGGCCTGGTAATAAATCTCTGGTGTCAAAGCCATCATCTTTACATCCTCCTGTCACTGTGTAACGCCACCTCTCCTGGCGTTGGTATGAAATGTTGGGAGAGAAACAGGTGAAGAGAAGAGTAGAGGCAACAAAGACGCATTAACAAATTCACTGAATAGAGGAGAGGCTGCAGGAGAGGATTATGCAAAGGAAAGTCAAAAGGTGCAAAAGAGGGAAGAACGGGGTCGAGGACGCAGCAGTGCAAAATGAAAAACATAAAAACAAGACAAAAGCACTGTGGTTGAGGTCGAGATAAAAGAGGAGGAAAGGATGAGAGGACAGAGGTGAGAGGCTGTTGATATCAAAGCTCGGGGATGAACGTAGCAGAGATTTAAACTGCAAACTGCACCCCCCCCCCCCCCCCCCCCCCCCCCCCCCTTCTCCTTCTCAGTCTCGCCTCCTCCTCATCCACCTCCCCCTCCCTTTCTCTCCTCCTCTCTCTCTGGCTCGGTAAGTTAAAAGTATTTATATGATCAGAGGCTGACTCTGCGACGGACGCGTCTCCCTTCCCTGAGAAGGCAGCCATAAGCCACGGGATTAAATGTGTGTTAGAGAGTCTGTGTCGCGCTGAGGTTCAGCGTGAGCGTGCTCGTCTTTCTCTGGGTGTGCACCGTGTGCTAATGGAGCACAGGCGTGTACAGTATGTGTTTGTTCATCTACAGCAGACAAAAAGCTTTTATGACACTGTTTTTGTCATCAGTTTTAGCCTCCAGGCTCAACAATACGCCTTGTTTTTAATTGTATGTATACTCTAATCCAAAACTGACAATGAAAAATGATTACCCAAACACTCAACCAATAATTAATAGAGGCAAATGATTAGCAGTGGCATATTAATGGACAGCATCCATCAATGCCTTTTAATGAGCATCAGAGCTGAAGCCTGCACCAATCAATCTCTGATATCTGGTGATGGGTTATAAAACCTGGTTGGAGGACCACTTCACTACCCGCGACAGCCTGTCCAATTTAACACTGATGACCAGCATCAAATTGCTGGTTGCTACCAGGGGGCTGACTGATAAATTTCAATTTAGCTATGTTGCAAGAACAAAGCGCTACATTTCCATGGCTTCTCAACATAAATGAAATAATCTATGTTTAGCCTTTTAGGTTAATTGCTTGGTCTGATGCTGGAGACTGGCCCTCAGGGGGACCAGTTCGAATTCCTAACCGCAAAGATAACCCGAAATAGATTACCTGGTTGTCTAATTAATGATTAGTACAGTGATTGATCAGTGTTATTGCTTTGATGGAGTGTTAATGGGATCTGTTCTGTTTGTAAACTCTGAGATAGAGGTTCATGTTGAAGAGAAGCTCTGACGTAGGTTTGTTTTTAAAGGTGCAGGTTGCCAGTTTGGATTCTGACAGTCTGAGAGGAAGCCAGGACTCATTTTTAGTCTGGGAGATGGTGAAAAAAAAGAAAATGTGCGTGGGTCTTCGTTTTTTTTCTTTTTTTCCCTTCCCTCCTTGTGTGCATGTTGCGATTTGGTATGTTTGGTGAGTAAATTAAGCCTCTGCAAGCCACGGGGACAAATCTGACAGACGCAAAAAAGGAAAGAGCGGAGACATGCCACAGCCGAGGCAGAATAGAGGGAAAGCAGAGGGGCAGGGAGACAGGAGAGGGGAAGAGAGAGGAGAGGTGGAGTTAAGCTGAGCAGAGCAGAGCAGCAGGGAGGAGGAGGAGGAGGAGAAGAGATGAAACGGAGAGGAGGGGATCAGGGGGAAAGAGGAAGAGCAGGGGACAAGTGCGGCAATTTCTCAGCGTCTGACTTGAGGAGAACTTCATTTAAGGTGAGTTTGTTGACAAGTAATTCAAGATGAGGTTTCTGAAGTTTCATTCTCACAAGGAATTTGAAAATAAACAAAGAGGGTGACACGACATCCAAGGATCGCTCATATAAAAGCAGTAAAACTTGATGAACCTTCTGGAAATGGTTCCCTATTTAGCAGGCATATTAAAGTTCCTTAATTTTCCTTTCCTCTACCTCCACATAAATCTGTTACCAACTGACTTCATTACTTCACCTCTGCAGGTCCTCACAATGATTAGTTACCTGTCAGTGATAGGTAGTGCAAGCTAATCCAGCAGCCACAGCCCCAAATGTAAGAGCATTTGGCTGGTGGCTGTTTTGTAATTTTCCCTCCTTTAAAGCCTTGGTCCCAAAATGTCAGCATTGATCAAGACGACATTTAATTACGCATTTATTTACCTTTTGGTTGAGCCTTACTGCATCAGAAAAAAAGTTTTGTTTGCCATTTTGCTTTGCCAACTTCTACCTGTGACATTTTATTCATCTTGGGAGCTGATTTTTCACTAAACCTTATCTCAGCCAGCCTCTTTTTTTTCTAAATACCTGATGCTGCGATTCCTCTCAGACAGCCACGAGGAGATCAGTGCCAGGATCAGTGCTCCAAAGGAGTTTAAATGAGATCTTTTGTGCCTGAGGAAATCCCACATTTCTTGTCTTTGTTCAGTGGAAACCTTACAAATCATAATCTGTCATCTGTCCACCAGCGTGAACCACAGAAAAACCTTTCAAAAACAAGCTGCAGAAATGGCCTTGTTGAAAAGTGAAACTACAGCCCTGCAATGTAGGATAGCGCAAAGCCAAGTGTCTAGACGTTCCCAGCCGTCGATCGGTTTAATCACTGTAGAAATCCATAGCATTTCTGCCTTGTCAGCCTACACAGGATCTCTCTTACACTGGAGGATCATGCAGACTTCACAATGACAATGACAAATGGTTCTCAATAGCTTCCACACTGGTTGGCTTTTGAGGTTTCCTCCGCCCTAATGCACAATTTTCAAACCCAGACTCCATCTTTCTGCTCATCAAACCTAAACCCACATTGTTTCTGACAAATTCACCCAGGCTTGGTGTTGTCAGAAGCCCATAGACCTTGGCGGATGTTTAGTTAGAGAACTCTTCCTGCCCATGTGTCTAAGCTTGTTCAGTCTCTTTCTGGTGTAACATTTCTCTCCTTTCCTGTCACTCAACTCACTCTCCTCAACCTTCCTCCTCTTCTTCGTTATTGCCTCACTTGCCCTCCTTCCTTCCATCCTAATTTCACCTCTTGTTTTCAACATACGCTGATGACCAGTAAAAGTTTCACCACCTAAAGGTCTTCGTGAGTATACGTGTCTGCTTGTGCTCCTACAGCATTTCTAAGGAAAGAGAGAAGGAGAGAAATGTGGGAAGCAGGGGAAGACGAAGACACAGACAGCAGGAGTGAGTGTGCTATACTGTGAATATTTTAGCACTCTATTTTACTCAAGGAGGAGAGAGACAGAGAGGAGGGTAGAGAGAGTAGGAGAGTGAAGAAAGGAAGAGGAGGGTGACTGTGTGTGTGTGTGTTTGTGTATAACAGAGAGGGGGAGAAAGGGGAGACACACTACTGTCTTATGACATCTTTTCACGGACATAGAAGAAAATGACCACATGTGCTTGTGTGTGGTTGATATTTGGATGTAAAATGCTGTGTAAGGCTCAGGCCTCATCACTGTAAACAACTCACGTTCACACACACACACACACACACACACACACACACACACACACACACACACACACACACACACACACACACACACACACACACTTTGGTATAAGCAGCTCACGTTCACTGCCACAGCCCAAGAGCTACCGCAAGAATATTTATTGGCTACCGGCTCAATGGCTGTATTGAAGAGAAGGAGAGAGGGAGGAAGAGAGGGAGAACTAAAGCAAAGCAGAAATGAGGAAAGAGGGAAAGAGGCTGTTGCCGGTTTCATCCATCCTCCCTGTGAGCCAATTTCTATTTCTCTGCTTTTCCTCCGCAACACACCATACAACCACGCACGTACCTCACGCGCACGTGCCCCCCTTTCGCTCACACACAAGCACTGACACCTCACAGACACCCTCACGCGCACGTAGACACCCTGACACACACTTCAGTCCTCCTCCCCGCCTTCACAGAGAAAGCAGCGTCTTTCTCATGACTGCAGTAGTAAGAAAAAAAAATAAGACAAACTCCGGCACACAGTCAAGCCGTTGGGCTCGCGTGAGTGGGGCGTTTATGTCACTGCGTGTAGCCAACGTTATGTGTATGTGCGCGTGTCGCATCCCCTTACCTTGCGCGCGTGAGGAGAGTGAGCAGAGAACGAGACTCCACAGAAAACAGCGCAGCACCGTCATTCCTCTGTCCGTCATCCTCTCGTTTATCCTCCTCTTCGTCGTCCCCCTCTTCATCCTCCCCTTATCCGACTCGGGGTGCGCGAGACCGCGTTCCGTGCCGCTATTAGTAACAATATTAGCATCGATACATCTTCCGCGAGCCGAGCGCGAGCCCTCTAAGCTCTCACCGGGCCGCATGCTGCTTCACATCCAGAAAACGGAGGAAGAGAGCGAGAGGAGGGAGAGGGGGAGAGAGAGAAAGAGAGGGACAGAGAGGGGGAGAGATGGAGAGAGAAAGGGGGAGACGCGTGCTGTTTCTTCGCCTCCTCCTTCTAACAGAGACTAGATAAATCCTTCATATCCGAAAAATTACTTCAGTCAACATCCTCAGAGAGAAAAGCAGAGACACAGGGGGGTAGAAGGGACGGGCTCACAGGTTGTCTCACTGTCTTTAAATCCACTCTCCACTGGGCTTTAGCGATGCTTGCCGTCAATTATTTTCTATTCCGTCCCGTTCCCTTGCAAAAGATTGATGGAGAGGGAGGGAGAGCTTGAAATCCACACTTCCACAGGGCTGCATCCCTTTTTCATTTTGAAAATCCTCCTCTGTCTATACAGCCTTTTCCTCCCCTCAAGTAAGCCTCTCCTCTTATGTCGTTATGCGTCTATTCTTCTTCTTCTTCTTCCTCCTCTCTTTAAAAATATCCCCTCTTCTTCTGTCTCAGTCCCCCCCTTCAGTGCCTCAAAAATGAACAGGGGGATCTGTTCTGTATCTCACTCTGGCCGGATAACCCTCCTCTTCTCCGTCTCTCGACTCGTGCGTCTGTCAAACCTTCCTCTTCTCTTTCCTCCTTTTCTCTCACAAACAGCGACAAAGAAAATGTAGCATCTTCACCCCTCCTGGAAGAAGAGTAAATGAATCACCAACTCTCATAAATCTCTGGTTTATTTTACTTCTTTTCCCACATGAGCCACAAAATCAGTCATTCCATGTTTTAAATCTGCTTACCAAACACGCCACACCAGAGCTTCATCTCTGAGCTAATGACACCGTCCTGTTTCACTTCTATAAAAAGTCCAGCGAGGGAAAAAAGAAAATATGACAATCCTTCTCGTTGTCAGAAAGCAGAGGAGACATGTATCATCTCCTCTGCCTGGTACACTGAGCTCTTTTCTCCCGGTGTAGCGGCTGGTGCGTCTCTTGCTTCTCCCAGCCGGTACTGAGATGCTGCATTCAAGTGCTGCTCGTAAGCCTCCGTTTCCATTCACGAGCTTTTTGGCTTAAAATAGCCTCATAAAAAAACATGCGTTTAAAGAAGGCAGTGGCTGAAAGATGCTGTTTTTGGCATCATGTTATGCAGATGATACCATGCTCGATAGCAGGTTGCAGCTTGAAGAAAAGGCAACATATTGAGGCATCCACTTGTGCTAATAAATGGGAACTTGCCAAAACTTTAGCCAAGGGTGTCCAATCAATCAGAACGAGGTAAGAAACACCCAAAAGGTCTATATATCTTTCAGACAAACCACAACTCAAAAGGAAATCAAATGGCAGTAAAACGTCCCTTTAGCAGGAAAACATGATGTGGTGAGTGTTGCCCAATTGTCACATGGAAAGACCAACCAATAATGTCTCCCCACAGGTCATTACTCATTGCTCCACTTGTCCTCTGAGATGAAATCAATACAATGACCAGTTTGGGATTTGGTGACACAGGGAAGATGCTGACACTTAAGCGGATCTATCAGACCTGTGAAGTGACACTGTTGAGTTCCTGATGGCATGTGATTGATTTTCCCGCCAATACTTGTGTTTGTTCAATTCAACTCTATGCTAAATGACAGAGTGACTATTTTCACTGTGATATAAACAGAGTCCAAAGGGCAAATGTAGAATTGCATTTAAATAAAACCACATGGACTGATTACCATATTAATGGTGCATTTGACATTCTCAGTTCCTATACATTCATTGTACCCTAAATGTCACATTTTGGTGTTCTAGAAATTTCTTGGTTCATACAATTTTTACTACTTGTTCTTGTAATATAAGCAGAATGTGTGTTTTTTCATATTCAGTCAAATTAGATCAAATCTAAAACCTGCAGGCAGCAATAAGAGAGGCAATAAAGACACTTGTCTTCCCTCACCTTCAACTCAAAATATTACCACATATTTCAGTTTTATTGAAAGTAATATCAATTAAAGTGTTGAAATTGGCCTATTTCCCTTTTTTATTGTCAGTCAGACAGACAATTACTTCTTTCAGCCTCTCAAAAATACAAAGGCTCTAATTTCCTAGAGGGTGCAAAGCTTTGTATTTTTAAAAAGCTATGATAGGATTGCTGTGAAGTCCACTGTGATAAAAGGACGAATGTGATGGGATGCTTTATTTGATTTTCAAAAGAGTAGCTTAAATGTACTTGAAATGCATTCATTGTAACACGATGGAGTACATTTCAGGGCCGAGTTTGCCATCTGAAAATGTCACGGTTAAAGTTCAGAGTTTAGCAAACACATGCATTTCCTTAGACACAAAATAGCATTAAAGTTGGTTTTAAAGCCATAAAACTCCTTAACTCATTTTCTCTGGTAGAGACTAAAAATGGGCATCTGTTGGTGTATCTATTTTTCACATACATCTATTTTTCATTTACCCTCAGAGGAAACCTTCACATCAGAAGCCATCCAGCACCTTGGGTGTCTTGCTGCTTGGCATGTGGTTTTCCTTCAAGGTTAAGAACGTGCTGTGTTCAGATTCAAAATGATGATGAGTCCTTGATCTTGAGGCCATAGGCAAGCTGGAAGCCACAATGGGCATAGTTCTTAATAACCTAACATAGTTTTATGTAGAAAAAGGTTGAGTTTAAATTCTAATGACTAAACTGTAACACTTAAAGCGAAGCAATAATACTTCTACTCTCTGGATAGATGACGCCGATATAGACAGTATATTTGCTAAAATTTGTTCTTTTACTTTTCTTGTAGACCAAGACTTCCTTTTATTGTCATTTCACAAATTACACAGCAGTGCACTCGGAATGACATTCAGTTGCAATGGGGCCCTGAGTGTTAATAGACAGTGTATGAAACTAAAGTCAGTATAAATATATATAAATATATGAAATGAATAAAGAGAGCTATACAAGAAGGTGGTAATAAGAGACCTATGACTATTGACTCAAGTTTTTACATGAGGTATTGCACTGGCTAAAAAAGCAGCAGTTTGGGTTAGGTTATATTAAATTAAATACTGGAGTGGTATGGTTTGAATTAAAATTGATATTTAGGATAAAAAAATATTGAAGATAGATTAAGAAAGAAAATATTGCACTTGACAAGATGAGACACTATGATGCAATGTGTTGTTCAAGTCAAGTTATGTTTTTATCTTCATTGTAATATTGGCATTTATGTTATTCATCTTTATCTGGATAACTAGTCACATTATTGATCACTTTGTCAGGAATATATTGATAAATACATTTAGTTTTAAAATATTTATAGTAAATAAATGGATGATTACTTATTTATTTATTTATTTATTTATTTATCTACCTATCTATTAAAAATCACCTTTTTTGCCTTTGTAGGTCATAAAAAGACATCATTTTTAATTTGAGACTTTTACATCAAAAAAAAAAAAAAAAAAAAAAAAAAAATACTAACAGAAGCTTTGAATTACTGCAAAAGTATTAAAACTACCAGCATTCACCTGAACCCCAGGGAAATGATAGACAGCCTTTTCATGTGATCCAAAAGCATTATATTCATCTAATGCCAAAAGTGCATTAGATTTATAAAGCTAAGATGTCAATGTAAAAAAAACAAGTGCACATGTTAAGTATCAAAAATGCAAATAACAACACTACTATAGGCCATGAAAACACCTGCAGGAACTAACTGAATCAAACCTAGCACATCTTGTTTTTTATTTAAAGGCGTGTGAGTCAAGTCAAATTTTAGGCTCTCACTGTAGAGAGTTTTTTAGTAACCTCATTTAGGAAACCAGTCATGTTCAATTTCATTCCCACATCATAATCAAAGCAATAAATTAGCAACAGTGCCTCTGACTTCCTGACCCTTCATTTTCAGTCTGGAGGCAGCTTCATAACTATCTACAGCATTTGCATGTTCGTGATTGTTGTTGTTGTGTGTTTGTTCTTGCTAAAGGGTCTTGTAGGGCAATCTGAGTGAGTTTGTCTGAAATCAGTTTAGGGAATTTCTGTTAGGCAGAGGAATATCCTCGCAGGTGTGGCTATATAAATATGCTGTTGTGATGTTTAATGAGAATATGTGATGATGAGTGTGCTTGTGTGCCTGAATCTGTGTGTGTGAGTGTGTGTGTGAAATCTGCTCCCACACGCTCCCTTAAAGCACTCTTCTGCCATCTACAGGCACATCCTCCTCTCCCTTCTGCTCCCTCCCTCTCCCTTCCTCTCCATCACAAACCTTGGCGTTAATCATTCTGGCATCATCTAAATATTCACTGCACGACTTGGGAGCAGGCATGCTGTACAAACCGTCTGTCTGCATGTACCTAGCTGCATGTGTGCATCAAATCCTCTCGTGTCCGGATTTTGTGGGCCCTACATTGGCGGAGTGTCTGAGGGTTGTTTTCAGAAATCAATAAGCCATGTGTGAGGTTGGTGTCCTGAGAGAGACAGGGAGTCTGGAAGAGAAGGAGACCATGTGAGGAGGGAGTGGGAGCTAAAGAGGAGAGGATGGAGGGAGGGGTGTGAGCTAAGAGATATAGGAGGGTGTGAAAAGCAAAGCAGTGGAGGGCAGAAGAAGAATATATAGGGTAAGTAAAGAAAAAAGAAGTGGGAAAAGGGGGAAGGAGCAAAATGAACAAAGTGTGTAGAGGAGAAATAGAGGGAAAGCAAAGGAGCTGAAAAAACAAAGTGTTGAGGGGAGTAATATGGGAAAATGGGAAAATGGGAGGTACAAGATGTAGAACATTTAGGCCAGAGACTTCTAGATAGCAAGTGAAGGAAGGCGTTGGAGGACAGATGAGGGGGATGGGACGACTGTCTGTTCCCTCACAAAAAGGGAAAAAAATGGAAATATACTGTATGTGTGAGAGGGGAGAGAGGGAGAGGGAGAGGGAGTCAGGGGAGACAGAAAATGAGAAGAAATGAGACGGCCGAGCTGGAGGGACTTGCATGAGTAATCCACTTTGCTGAATGGTTCTTTGCAGGCGCCCCAAAAAGTGAGCAGGCAGATATAATGTATTCCAGCATGTCCTAGAAACCTGGGAAACTAAAGTTCACACTGCATACTTGACTTATTCTCCCTCATATTAATCCTGATCCAGTGCAGCAAGCAGGTAAAGGCATCAGTGTCTAGTTCAAAGAAGTGTTGCTGACTGAAATGAAGCTGTCATCTTATCCCTGTAGGTTCCCAGCAGAGCAACATCACTGGTTCAGCCAGGGTTACATATAACTTATTTAGATTTCCAAAAGTCTATTTATTCGTATCCATCACTGGTTGCAGCGATCCCTTTTTATGATAATCCTGGATGACACCATCAGTCTTGTTAGATCTTGGATCCATCAGCTGACATGTGCCTAAATAGACGTGCAACTTCTTCCCTGTAATAATATTTGTAGAAGTACTTATGAATGTCACAATGGAAGATATCAAACCTTGAAACACTTCACACGATTGTACACAAATACTTGTACTTGAGTTATTCTAAAACAAGTAGAAAAGTAGAGCAATGGCTAGAGCAAGAATTTCTTGAATATGATGTCAGCACTGGGACTCTGGCTTCTGCATAGAGAGAGATTTATTCAGGATGTGGAATTATTATTCAAAACCTCAGGCATTTTTTTAGGCATTGAACTTTAGTACAGCCTAACCTTGTCTTCAGCGGTTAAGTGAATTGGAATGGTATAACGTCAGAGAACAGTGTGTGGACAATAGGGTTGCCAGGTCTGAATCAAAAGACCAGTCCAGTGGCTTCAAAACCAGCCCAATGCCCAAGTAATTTTGAAAAGTTTCCAGCCTCTGTCCATAATACTGTGTTTTAGCTGCTGTCTCTTTAGAGGTAGGACATGCAGGGATTTCTGATACTTGTTAGTAAACACAAAGTCAAACTAGGCTCCTCCTCCTTGGATCAGTGCCAGAGGCAGCACACACCCACGGCCTCCGGCAGTGACTATCCAAACACACTCACTAACCCAACAACCACAGGTAGCATCACGTTTCTAAGTGGGAGACACTCGAGTCCCATTCACTAGACTTGGTATGATAGCACAAGCTAATCACAGGTATTTGACACATACCTGGTTAGCAGAAAGCCAACTCACATCGCCCTTTGCCTCGTGATGCTCTTCAAGTGCCTGAAAGGCAGTGAAAGTCGAGCCAAGCTTCACCCTTGTTTAGGAAAAAGCTTCATCTGTTTGGTGTCTCATTTCACTTTGGTTGTATTTTTTTTTCTCTGTGCCATGTCTACAATTGTAGCTTCTCTGAATAGCCTCCTACACTTGCGACCAACACGCAGCGTCACTTGTGCACTGGGCACGCTGTGATTGGCTGATGTAACCATGCTTAATCTCTTCCCAGAAACGTCCTGAAACAACCAAAACATCAACATAGAGGAAAAGGGGAGGGTTTGAGGCAGATACAGACACTGACACACATGCATATTGGAGACGATTGGGCAAGAAAATTCCTGTAAGAGTTGACTTTTTTTTTTTTTTTTTTTTTTTAAGGAAAATTCTGCAGACTCTAACTTTAAAGGTCCCACTCCACAAAATCCCCTTAACTCTGATTGGCCAGCCCTCTGGAGGCCTGCCGGGGACAGAGCAATAGCTAGACCTTGGTGTTTAAGGCCCACCTCTCCAACAAGTTAGGAGATCCTTGTGTGAAAAACTCACCATTTAAGTAAATCTTGTGAAGCCTCTGTAGGGATGCAATTTTTCTTTCAATGGACCATTTCAGCAGCACAGACCACAGAGATCAAACTCTTATATGTTCATATAAATGCAGCCATCCCAAAGTGTACACTGGTTGACAAATTTTAAGGGGAGAACAGAATTTTGCATGCAGGCACTTGTTCAAATTCTGGAATTGCATGGGGTGCTGCAGATGGGTTCATTTTTTGCTGGCTTCTGCTTCACCAACTAACAAGCTCTTCTGCTGAACCAGCCTTTTAAAAACTGATCGCCTATTCCTCATTGAGACATAAGACATCACATGTGTTTCTTTTGAAAGTTAAACTTCTCTCGTACTCTTCAGAATACAGGGGAAGAGCTGTGACCTACACAGGGTCTCATATAACCTGTGTTTACACACCTTTTCCATAATTCAGGCTCAATTTCTTCTCTCTTTCCTTTGTTCTTCTTCTCTATTTATCTACCCTCCCCATGGGGAAGAAAGCCAACAGCTGATAAAGAAATGCCCCGGTGGAGGCTTCACAGAGATTTCACAAACTCCAGAATGTTAAAAAAGCCATTGTCCACGTTGACAGCATCCAAATATCCAGCACATTTGTCACAAAGGGGACTCCCCACCGATGCTGAAGCTGTATTCGAGAGCAGCAGGATGGCAACATCTTCACGACGGGGTGGCAACAAGACCCTGTCAGATGTGGATTGCCACCATTTGACTTGAGCCCTTCTGGGACTGGCAGAAAGCGGTCACGACTGAGACGGCTTAGCTGCAGCTGTTGCAAAACAAGGAATCCCATTTTGTTAGAAGTCTTGTGAAGAGAATTCTCTAAGCAAAACAGAAAAGGACACATGTGTTCAGTTCTTAGTCCACATAATTCACCCCTTCAATGGTATATTACTAATGAGGTAATTGACTAATGAGATATCCAATCATGAGCCACAGTGCTGGAGGGCGGGAAGGTGGTTGCTTTGGAAACAAACGAGTGATTCCACAAACAGACACACATGAAAGGCATTTATGACCAGACATTGACAACAGACAGAATGTTTGTTCACTACCAGCTGTCTGTCTACAAGCAATTTTGCTTGCAGGGTGTGTATGGAGATAGACAGATTGTATATCAGAGTAGTGTGTGTGTGTGTGTGTGTGTGTGTGTGTGTGTGTGTGTGTGTGTGTGTGTGTGTGTGTGTGTCTGTATGTGAAAGAGGGCCGTGTACAACAAGCGGCAGCATCATTGACTTTACAACAAGGTGCCAGTGGCAATTGGATACCGACACACCCACAGCAAACACACACTGACACACAGACTCCAGGTTTTTGCTCTGATTAGTTTCACACATGGCACAGAGCATCAGGAGTGTTACCCCAGGTTATTGAGAAGATAGATACAGATGCCACCTGATTGAAAAGACGAGGGGAGGGAGAGGAGGGATGGGATGGGGGAAAGTGAAATGGGATTTTTGTTCTGCTGTCTGTTCATGTGGAGTATGTGGAGTTTGAGGCTACCATAGTACTTTATGTGCTGAGTAAGTCCCTCGGCAGCTGCATTGATAAAAAAATATGCCCCCATTTTTCTTCATTCCTAAAAAGTTTCCTTCACCGCAGCTCCCCCAGACGTGACGCAGGAAAAATTGTGCGTAAAGACAAGAAAATGTTAGACAGAGAAGTAGTACAGCTGATGTCTGATAATTGGCATTTACATTGCATAGTTGAAGCCTCAGCATGGTAAAAATAGAAGTATCTATTGCTACATATGAGAGGTGGTAATTGAATGTAAAAGGTTCGACATATTTCACACTCTAACACTTGTTTACCTCCACTTCCTTGCTTATGAGACCCCACTGATGCTGTGCTAAAGTGACATGTATCTTAGTACTTTCTTTGTGTTGATCATACAAGTTTGTTTGGCCTGAGGTGACACGGAAAATGTGAATTTCGGAGTATTTAGCGGTGCAAGTCAGAGAGCAATCCTGGTGGTGTTATTGCACATAGAGGCGAGATATTGATGTGGCGCCTGGCTTTTAAGGGAGTGAAGCGGACGTGGCCCTCAGCAACCAGTTCCCATTACTTTCACAGAGTGGTGATTTGGATGCAATCTATTGCACTCTGTTGCAGCATGTATGCGTGTGTGGTCAGAGGTGTTCGGTGTGTAATCTCTAATAAAGCAGTGATGGACTGTGGTGTGCAGCCATTTTGAGGGAGATGGACTGAATCTAAGTATTGTACTGCTTGCTCTGAAACTCTCTCCCTCTCTTTCTCTGCCCATCTCTCTATTTCTCACTCTACTTTATTCTTGTTTTCTGTCTCATAGCGCCTGCAGGAAAAGAAGAAACTTCCAAAACGGTTATTTATCTACATCTCATTCCCTCCTTTTTACTACCTCTTTCCTCCCTCCGCTATCAGAGCAGGACACAAACACACCCTCAATCACGCGGTTGCAAACACACATACACGCATATGCAAAAGAGCAGGGTGTTTTTGGGTTGTAAATCTGGCTCCAAGCGGGGGAGCTGTCAGCAGCCATACCTGATTAATAAGGAGCTCTTAAGCATGTGCATGTGTGAGTATGTAGATCATGTGTGGATCTGTGTGTCTGGGAAGAAGGGCGTTGAATTGATGGCTTTCAGTTTAATGAAGGGAACAATGAGGTCACACTTAGAAAATCATCAAAGGAGAAAAAGAGCAAGAGAGATTGGAAGGGAGGAACACAGTGAGAACAAGCATGTTGATTCATAATGCCAAGTGATTAAGGAAAAAGGAAGACTTCTGGTTAGGTCCGCAAACATGTTTGAAGTCAAAACTGTACATCAGTGTGAGCAATAGTTTACGAGTAGTAATCTCTTTATGTGTGTTGAATGTATTGCCCTCCTTTTCTATCTTATACTCTCAACATGTGCTCCTTAAGCAAAGATAAACTCTATATGGGCCTTCCATGTAAATTCAACTGCTTAGAGTATTGTACTTTTTGCTAATTTGAGGCTTTATACTGTCCCTCTGGTACCCCTGATTTTACATCCTTATTTCTCTTGAACTGGTGTTTTAAAAAGCCCTTGTTTCAGCCTCTGAAACACTGCTTTAGCTGTTGTCTCTTTCAGACCCCTTCCCTCTGATTGGTCAGCCATCAGAGGGCCTGTTGGGGGCGGAGCTATGGGCAGACCTTAGTGTTTGATGACTGCTCCTCAAATATGTCATGAAGCAGAGGATCCTAATGCCATGACCTCATAATTTCAACAAGTCTTGTTAAAATTTTTGAGGATGGTCTAAACAGTTCACAGACAGATTCAGAAATATCTAAGGAGAAACATGTGGCAGCATGGAAATGTAAAAATGTTTAGCATAGACATCCAGCATTATTGCTTTTTACCCATCTCTAAAACATGTGAAAGCACACCATCCCTTCTTTCAGTATTGAGGAGATTTTTTAATCGACAGTGGGAGAGAGAAGAAGGCTCTTCACCACACTCCCCATGTCAATCCATTAAATTATGACTCCTGTCATACCCTTATTTTGAAAGTTACATGCAGCCTGTAGCTGTTGATGACATTCTGCACCCTCTTTATTTTGGGTCATTGCATAATGCTTGGTCATCAACCAGCCTTGTTCTTGGACTGATCATCTGTAGTGTCAAAAGGTTAATTTGTATTATCTGTGGACCCCCATCCCCACTATATCAATTGGCTTATCTCAAAAAGTAACACAATTTTATTTGTACCATATAGGAAGGTAGCTCATAGTGTCTTAAATGTGCTTTTCCCTCTAACTGAAAAAAAGAGGCCTGCAGAAAACAAAGCTTTTGGATTTGGCGCTGTATGAATAAAAACTGATGAATGGAAAGGAACTCAGAAGTTCTGTGAAGCTATGGGGAGCTGCATAGTTGGATGATATTCTCTAGGCTTTTTATGCAGCTCCCTGTTTTGTACAATATGGCATTTGATTAATAAACTGGTGGTCAGTGTTGGGAATATCTGCATTAAAAACAAAGGTGCTACTAATGCTGTTATTGTTTTGTAATGACAGATTTTCTCATTAATTATTACTTCAAACATAACAACGCCATTACAGTTACCAACAGTGAAATGTAGCACACTGTTATGCACTGATATCTAACTGCTGTTATATGACCTGGCTCACTCAGCCAGAAACAGAATGGAAGCTGCAGTAAGGATTGGCTTCAGGTAAAGTATGATTTCTTAGTAAGCCAATCAGGACCAGAGTTCAGGTAGAAGTCTGGAGAAGTCTGTTAAGGTTAAAACCTGCTTTTTCAAGATGAAAGTACAGGCACTACTTCAACATCATTGAGGTAAAAGGCAAGAACATGCACATACGTTGTGTCCCAGAACTAAACCGGCTCAAAATTCGGACTGCTTTTACATATTTAAAGGTTTCTTTTTTTAAGTAAGGCAAGAATTACCTTCCCTGGTAACAAATTGCATTTATGCGGGAGGAAGTCCTGTATCAAGTTACTAATAACTTTTTGGAGGAAAGTAATGGGTTGCTACAGCTGAAAAAAATCAGCACAACACTGCTAAATCATTATGCCTGCTACAATGCCAATGTAAAATTCAGAACAATCCAACTCCATATATTAAATTTGTGTGAATATTTATATAAATATTAATCTGAGACCTCAATCTTGCAAGTAGTACATATACTTCAACCCCCACTTTCTGCAGTGTAGTCACGTTATGTAGTTATATTATTGTCATATTATATCTCTATTTCTCTGCACCTTCCTCCATCCCTTTTTTAAGGTCGAAAGCTGTCATGGAGTTCCTCAAGGTTCAGTGCTTGGACTAATTCTTTTTATCTTATATATGGTTCCTCCAGGTGGTCATGACAGATCTCTCTGTATGCCTGTCAGACATGAGCCTGGTTCTGTTCAAGGTTTCTGTCTGTTAAAAGGGCATTTTTCTTTGTTAGTGTAATTTGCTTTATATTGCAGATTCTATCCTCATGCTGGATTAAGATGATATAACACTAATAAACTGAGATAACTGATTTTTTTTCTTACTATTGAGGGATTGTGATTATAACCCCATGGCCTTGCCTATACTAACTAATAACTAAGCCCAAGTTGACTTGATGGTCCACATTTGGGATCACATGATTGCCAGTAATGTAGGGACCATCATTACACATATCTGGAGGCTCATCAGCTGCAAATTTCTCTTTGTCAGTCTTGAATGTTCAGTCACTGTGACACATTGTACTGCAAGAACCACATCAATGTCTATTCTCCCTTTTCAAGAACTTTTAGCTCCAATCACTCAACAATGATTCCAGCAACATTCAGATGACCAGCATTGTTGAGATCAACAGACACAGGCCTACAAGTTACCTAGCAACAGGCGTGGTGCAAGGTTAGAGCCTAACATACTGCTGCCGGAAAATGGAAAGCACTTTATCTACAGCTCTGGTGTGTCACAAGGGGTTTGCTGAACAGATTCAATACGTCTCCCCAAGTGATGTGATTTGAGCTTTTCTGTAACACCTTGTAATGAGATTTTTCAAAGAGGAGCTGTATTTATCATAAGCTTTTCTCTACAAAAATGAGTGTTAACACAGAATGCTGATCAGACCTTGCAAGTCCATCAGGGCAACATTTGAGCAGACCTTTTTTTCTCTCAGTAGTGGGGTAATGCTAGGTGGAACATAACCTCAACTTATGTATTGTTTACCATGGTTAACTGGCTTTTTTGGTCATCATTACTACATTTTTATTTTATATGCAGCTTTTTATCAGTGTTGATTAGATAAGATGAGATAAGATGCACCTTTATTTGTCCCACTATGGGGAAATATACAGTCACAGTAGCAAACAAAATTGGATAGTGTAAACGTTGCAAAAAGACTATTTCAAAAAGAATAATATATGTGTAACCTAGGAAAAATCAGTACATATCAAGCATAACATAAAATTTAAATTGTCCTCTGAAAGGGTTGAGACATAGTCTATCAGAGACAACAGCTTGGCCATAATTCTCCTGTCAGCCTCCACCTCCACAGGGTCCAGAGGGTCCACGGGGTCTAGAGGTCAGCCTAAGAATGAGCTGGCCTTCTGCACCAGTTGTTCAGTTTGTTCTCCTTGTCTTGTACAGCTGCAGAAGGTGAAATCCTTCAAATGTGGCATTCATAGCTGGTGTTAGCATCGTTAGCCATGCCTCTGTGAATGGCAAGATGCTGCTTTGCAGGCATTCACCCTGGTTGCTAGGTTAGCAGCTAGCTAGCTTGCCCATCTTAGTGGAGGCAGAACTTATGTTCCATATAACAAAACAATTGATGCAAGGACAGGCAAAGGTCGTTCCGTCTTAGCTCACATTGCAATGCCAGCACGTCATTCTTGCCTTATTTGGCCCAGCACTGGTTAGCATTGCCGTGCTATGGGCTGCTAACAGCTGATCTTTTGTGTAAGCAATGGGACCATGGTTATGCAAGGTTCCCCAGGTACACAAGAGAACTAAAACAGTAAAAACACCACCGCGAACAAAAAGAAGAAAAAAGGGTAAGGAAGAGGGAGTTGCTGCAATGAGGTGCAACAAACGGTCGCTCAAGCAGCGCTTAGCGACAAGAAACAGGCCAATGTTGGCTTAGTTTTTAGCTCATATCTTATTGACAAAAGGGATATTTTTAATTATCGCATGAAGATGGCTTTCTATGTGAAACTGTTAGAACTGACTTGATTAACAATAGAGATAAAAAGCTTAAGATACATTTCAGAGAATACCCTGATAGAGATAGTAGGGTACAATTTATATACACTAGATAATGTGAAACTTAAATACCAAATTTCCCACAAACCTTATATCTTGGAAAGTAAAAGAGTGTTTTGAAGGTATACAATGTCCTCAATAAACATTATAAATTGCAAGAATTTTGCTGTTACTGAGCCCTTATTTTAATGCACAATATCCCATAAATTCTGAACAGGCTGTTCTGTTCAGGCACGTTGTGAAGTGAAGGACAGTGCACACTAAATTGTCTCACAAAGACCTACTGTACCTGTGTTAGAGGCTTATGAGAATTATCTGGAGAGAGAAACAGAATAGATGATGTGTCGTGGTGGCGGAGTGGTGGAATCTGTGATTGACAGAAAAGGGCCAGCTTGCTAAATGAGGAGCAAAGTCAGGGAGCAAAAGAAGAGCCAGGTGCTCAGCTTTCAGTGTCACTGCTGGACGAGGATGTTGACCGGCTAATGCTAGAGTACACATAATTGATCTAATTATCTCACTACAGCACACTTCTCACACCGCCTGGATAAAACCAATGACATTTGGAAACACTATCATAATCACATTTAATCAAAGCCCCTCCATTCATTTGTAAATGAAGGTAATGTGTGTGGGAGTAAGTCAGTGGGAATGTGCTGTCATGAGATGGAGGAAGGAGAAAATGCCTTGTTAGCTCAATATTATAACTTGTGTATTTCAAAACAGAATTTGCAGTTATTTGTCAAGGACACCCCTTTGAGCTATGCTCATAGGTCTGAAGATATAATGCGAGAGTATTCACAAATGCCTAAAATATTCTGAAAATGAAGATCCTGCATGTTTTTTATTTATTCAGCCAATCAATAAAGCTGTCTAAAGACCACTGAACTGACTTCAGCTCAGAGTCAAGGCTTCACACTAGAAAAGAGGGCCACATTCACAGATGGAGAGTGTAATGGAATGGATGTTAGAGGTGAAAGTGGGCACATAAAAGAACTTGTCCTGCTTATTTCTTCCTTGGTTTGATTCATGGTACTGTGCAACGGTCACATCGAGGGAGACTGGGGACTTATGGTGACGGCACATACTGTGATGGACACACAGGCAGGTTGACCTGCTTTTTTCAGGTACCATCCAATTACAGAAGGGTCATGGATAAGATCCCAGAAAATCCACTAGTTGTCTATCAACATCCATGTTTCATGTCAAAGAGGCCTTGGCATTGACCTTGAATTCCAGCCCGCTCACTTATTTCACATTCATGAATGGTAAACAAAATGGTCTAGCAAATCTTTGCTGACTACTAATCAAACCCTAACATATAAGAGGAAAGAGCTGTACATTTCGGTAAAAAGAGCTCACATATTAAATGCTTGATGTGCTAACAGTAACTCAGAATTGTAAAATATAGCCAAAGGCTCCAAACCCCCAGCTTTTGTGCCAAAATGCAGAACAATCCAATATCAAATTGTATGAAATAGTGAGAACCCAGAGGTCAGTTAGAAAAATTAAGCTATTACATTTTCTTTTTAAACCTGTGCTTGTTGAAAAGAAATTATTTTTTGTGTTCTACTTTACAAGCTGTCAGTGTTCAACCCAGGCTCCTGCATCCCTCAAATATGACTTAATCTGCAAGAAATAAGGGTTTGAAGTCTCACTTTGTGTGCTACAAGGCTTGCTAATAATAAGTAATACCTATAGAGAACACCTACGGTCAGAAGAGTGGTAATGCACTCAAGGCTTTAGGAAATTTCCGAGTGAAACACAGAGCAAATGGTCTCATTAATACTACTACTACTACTACTACTACTACTACTACTAATAATAATAATAATAATAATAATAATAATAATAATAACAATAAGTCATTCATTCATTTTCTAAACCGCTTATCCTGTTCAGGGTCACGAGTGGCTGGAGTCTATCCCAGCTGTCATTGAGTGAGCGTGGAGTACACCCTGGACTGGTCGCCAGTCAAATGCAGGGCTGACACATAGAGACAGACAACCATTCACTCATACACTCACACCTAGGGACAATTTAGAGTGTTCAATTAACTAGATGAGCATGATTTTTGGACTGTGGGAGGAAGCCAGAGTACCCAGAGAGAACCCATGCTTGCACTGGGGCAGAACATGCAAACTTCACACAGAAAGGCCCACCGGCCAAGCTGGGAATCAAACCAGTGACCTTGCTGTGAGGCTGCAGCGCAGAAAGTAACTACTTTGATTCTTCATTATGGTATTTGCACTTGGTAATATCCTAAAAAATAAAAAAATAAAAAAATAAATACACGATGAAAATTTACCCTCATTAATAAAAAAATGCATTTGGTGTTGCAACTATGCGAACCCTGGTTTAGTCATACTGTTAGAGTAGAGGATGATGATTGTAATATCTTAAACTGGGCAAACTACCAAAACTACATGCATTGTGGAACAGGGCAAACAATATAATGAGAAACAAAGTGAAAAAATAATAACAACACAGATGTGTGTATAAAAAGGAAACTGATCTACAGAAGGATAAATGTGACACGTTGAAATGGAAAAAAAGTCTGGAAAGGCACAGATAGATGAGAGTAGTCTCCTACTGAAAGGTCACGTGTTTCCACTTCAGCTTACATTTCACCTTCTATCTTCTGAGTCAGAGCCAAATAGAGGCTTGATAACTGATGGCCAGTTTTACAAGGTATTATTCAATATAGCTGCCTGCATGAGCCATCTGTGGAGGAGGGGGTTCATTAATGCCCACTGATGCTGGAGTCAAGAATTAATCTCTATCATTCTTCTCATTAACTATGTCTATGTCTTCCTATGATTTTCCTTCAGTGTTTTCACTTCTCCATGGGAGATTTTAGTATTTGTTTAGACTATTTTCAGTTTGTATGATTTTAAGTTAGGCTTGGTAAGTCAGAGTTATTTTGTGGCCTTTAACATCAATGGTAGAAGGCTTCGGTTGAAGGAGAACTGGTGTTGAAATAAGCTGATGAGGAGCAAGGAAAGAGTGGAGCTCGGAAGGTTGGTGCTGGCATCAGATTAAACTCTGGCTTCAAAGTAGTAATGTCTCATGCCCGCTGTTAATTGAAGGCAAAGCTTTAGCTAATGAGCTCTCTTGTTTTCTGTCATGTAGCCAGCAGGCTCCATTTGACTTTCCACAGGTGTAAAATCCCAGACCTAAAGCTGAAATCTACACCACCTGCAAATCAAACTAACTCTGATCATTTAAGAGTAAAACCATGTCACATTTTTGTGTTTTACATCATTTCCGTGAGTATGTTCAAATGGCAATTGCAGAAAAACTGTTGTTCGTATCCAAGGGAAACAAATGGTGACACAATAGTGCAGTTTTACTCAGATTAGTTGTTTTTCTTCTGATCAAACAGAAACAAAGCTTTTTTCTCTCTATTTTATTTTAAAATCTAAATTATCCTCTTTGTAGATGGATAATTTTAAATGCATCCAAAGCACTTATGACCACAGGTAAACAAATACCATGCGTAAAACTTGCCCTTTGCATTGTGTGATGCTGGTGGTGGTGCCAAACATACATTTAGCTGAGAGTTGCCAGTTGACAAGGTCACCCTTAAAAATGGGATACTGACTCCAAAATGCTAATGCTAGCAAATTAAAAACAGCAAAATCAATCAATCAAGCAATCAAGCAACACAAACATATAGCAGGTTATAAACTTGTAAGTCTACTGATCAATGAATGAATGAATGAATGAATGAATGAATGAATGAATGAATGAATGAATGAATGGGGGCCTTAATCACTTTACTTAGTAATTAGTTTCACAGCATGTAGTTACAAGACCAGTTTGGCCTATCTAACTAATAGTTATACTCAACATTACCAAATCAGCTTTTGTTTGGTAATGATGGTGCATTATTCTTCGGAGTATCTGTGCACTTGTCCATTTCAGTGTGGTGTCTGGATGTGATTGTGTTTTCTGTGTTCTTGTGTTTTTTCTTGCCACCTGCAAAGCAAATTTTTCTTCATGGGAGAGTCAAGTTGAATTTGAAGTTGAAGTATCTGTATCATTATATCTGTGACAGCTAGCATAGCCAAAAATTACAAGTCTGAAGAATGCTATTTGTTCTGGTTTTAGGGTTAATTGTGTTCTCATAGCGCACAAACAGTCTTGTATCTTTTTAGAATGCTGTGTTTACATATGTTCCAATGATCCAAGTCAAAACACTGTTTTGGATAATCTGTTCAATTTTTAACATGACTGTTTTAGTATTCTGTCTGTACAGAGGCTGTAGTCCGTCACTGGTTTGATTCTCTGCTTCATGAACCCCCCCCCCCCCCTTACACACACACACACACACACACACATTTTCTCTCTCTTTTTTGCTAAGTCCTAAAGTTGGAACAGATAAGTTTACATTAATCTGTAAAAAGGACCATTATCTCTTGCAGATACTTGAAGGTCAAATGTGTGTACACAAGATGTAATGGCTCAAATGGGTTGTTTTTTTAGGACCTGTAACCATGTCCCATGAGCGTGCCCAGTCTCACTGTCAAACAAAGAAAAGACTCTCTGGAGCATGGTATTTACAAGCCATAGAACAAGACGTCTTGTGGCAATCGACCCAAAGCAGTTGGTCACTTGAGAGAGCGGTAAAAAGCAGACACTGGCTGTCTTTGAGTCAAGACAAAGCAGAGAGTATCTGCTGAGCACACAAACTTGTTTTAAGTTTGAGAACAAATATGTCACACAGTTAAATTATTGACTGTTGGGGCCTCATGTCTATCCTAGGGGGAGGCTAAGTAGGTCTGTTCATATGGGGCAAAGCAGTCAAAGAAGCATCTCAACTTTAAGGACAGTTTTGGAACACCTAGGGTTGTTGGATTAAATGGGATCTGAATGATATACCACTGAGACTTTAGTTGAATTAAGAGTGGAAAAAGGTCCTATGGTGCACCGGTGTTTGGCACCAGGGATCTAGGGGAGCTAGAAAGATTGCTACGACCTTTGAAATCCTAACTTATTAAACAGAGGTGGCAGCTTTCCAGAGTGTCATAGAGAGGATGAGTGCAGATTGTTAATAATTTGGCAGCAACATCACTGTGGCACCAGCTGGCTGTTTCAGACTAGTACCCTCCTGCTATGGCTTCAGAGACAGACTTAACAGAGCAGTCTTGTACACGGGGGAGGCCAGGGGCTGGTGCAAGTGAGACAAAGACACTGACTTTGATAGTACAGACAGTCCTACTGCTCAGGCATTGACTCAGCAGAACATGTGTTGGCACTGCAGAGTGAGAGCGGGCTCAGGAAACTGTATGCCAGCATGTTCTGATGTAACTTGACAGGGGATCACATTACAAGGTCCAATGGCATTCAGTGCTTGGATCTGAAATCTAACATCCATGTGACTCTGGGATGCAGGGTCAAAGAAGGGTCTGTTATTCATAAACTTTCTATTGCAGTCAATGCTCTGAACTGTAACATGTTTAATCTCCTTTTAATCAGTAGTGGCCACACTGTGCCGCCTAATTGAGTGAAGCTGATTGGATATTTCTGACAGGGAAGCAATTTGTAGGGATTTGGGAACAAGCCCTTCAAAATACTTTCGGATATCCATGAGATTTTCACATCATGCAATAATTAACTTCATCGGTGTGCTACCCCCCGCCAAAATAAAAGCAGGAATGTGCAGCCTGTGCCTTGTCTTTCAAATAGTTTGGACACGTAGAAGGCCAGAATAACTTTACTGGAATTCATATTCTTGTATTTACCTCTTATATCTCTCACTTTTTCAGTTTGCCCTTTGACGTCAGATGTCCCTACCCTCAAGGGTTTTCTTCATTTGTCTTCTTATTCACAACTCTGACCTCTTCCAATTCAGTGGTTTGACCATTTGAAGCCTGGAATTGTTCAGCCTTTTGCTTGGGGTCTTTCCCATTCCACAGATTTAGTTTTCGTATTTGTCTTTGTGCTTTCATGAATCCATGTTAGAGAGTCCAGGCATGTGAGGTAGCTATACTTAGGTCCCTGTTGAGTCACTTGCATCTCTTGTTTACGTCAATTGGTTTTAGAAATCCCATTTTGCTGTGATCTTCAGTACTGAAGAGCTGGGCTGATTTCTTAATTAACAGCTACACATCCTGTGTTTACCTTTGTAGTGTACACTGAAGACCAAAACAGAAGCAATTCAGGTTCTCTATTTGCTTTCTGTCACTTTTCATCTTTCTGTGCTGTTTTCTCCAGGGACAAAAAAACTTTTACACAAGGGAATAACATTCCTGTATGGAAAATAGAATAATAAATGTAGGCAGTTTTTCTAAGTTTATCACAAAACTAGGTTTCAAGAACAAGATAATGCTTCAGACTACACTGATGCATGAGTGATGGAAGCTGACAAAGTTCCAGTCGGCACAGAGCTGGTACAGACAGCAGCATTTGTTCTTTGCCTCTGTTCAAACAGAAAGCTGACTGAAACATGTGGCTGATTCCCATCCAGCATAAAGACAACTCCTTGGGGGGAGTTCTGTACAGTAGGGGTCAAAAATAGAAACCTCAGGGCTATGAAAAATGTGAGCAGAAGATCCCTTTCTCAGGTAGCACAGCTGAGGCGGAGACATTTCCACATGCATCCTGTTGGAGATGCAGGGGCCCAGGGGGAATATCTTGGGTTGCTTGTTGCTAATTTTAGAACCATACATGTGTCCACAAGAAGGAAAATCACAGCTTTTAAAGTTTAGTCTCATTCTTTTGGGAGACAGAAAACAACAATGAGCATACTATAGGTGCAACTGTCCTTTATACGTGTATGATGATATGCACGTAGACAGTCAACCAAACTCCAAATTCAAATGATGATGGAGTCAGTTGATCCTTTTATTCATCATCCTTGAACTGAGAGTGAAAAACTAAATGCTACATTCAATTAACTACTTACTACAACATGCAAGAAAACCAAGGGGTGGCTCAATCGGAGGGTTGGGGGTTCGATTCCAGCTCCTGCAGTCATATGCTGAAGTGTTCTTCAGCAAGACTGTTGGTCAGTGGTGTGTGGATGGGTGTGAATGTATTAGATAAAACTGATGGTTTCCAATAGGAAATCCACCATCAGTGTGTGAATGTGGTGTGTGTGGGTGAATGGGACTAGCAGTGTAAAGTGCTATAAGTGGTCTGAGAGACTAGAAAAGCACTATATATGTACTGGTCCATTTACCATTAACCAAGCTGTAGGCCAACCAAGTGCTAAACCATTTGCTACAATCAGCAAGTCACCTAGCTACATGCTAGTCTAGATACCAGGCTACACAGTATGGTAAACAGAAAAATACAACAATCAACTCAGAAATACAGATCATGTCACCTTCTAACAAAACATCTAGCCACCTTGCAAACATGCAGAGTAGTAACAGACTCACAGTTGTTGCTGTCCTAAGCGACACAAGTCAGTGGATGGTTCAGCTTCATGCAGGAGTAAGCACATGTGCTCTGAAGATGACAAAAGGGATAACCTTCAACTTCCTGGTCCTTTTATAGAGGTTACACTTCCTGTTTCCTTTAAGAACAAGTGAAGTTTTGTGTGACACCATGCCAACAGGTGGTGCCAGAGAAGCCTGTGACAGAATACACTAATATGCCTTGTGTAGCCTTGTGTAGTCATATCCTGTAGTCAAAACACCTGAGATGCTGAACATTTTGACAATCTTATATATCTGAGAGGCAGAAGTTCTGCTTTCTGGGACTCTTTTGAACATTGTAGACTCAATGTATTGTTTTTTTTTAACTGCTCAGTTTTAGCTCAATTGATCTGTGCCCTAAATTTCACAATTCTCTTGGGAATTGATCAAACCGTTTTTGGGAGAGAAAAAAAAGCATGACTACAGACTGATATGTGCTAAAGAGTGCAGTGTTCCAGGATGAAGTGGTAGAAGCAGAGTATGCTTACCATGATTTAAAAAAAAAAAAAAAAAAAAAGTGCTCAGAAAATTGATATTACACTTTGCCTGAAATGGCCTCTTGGCATTATTAGCATGCCTCTTTTAAATCAAAGGCACACAGCTGGAGGCACTGCTACCAGCAAGCTTGTGGGCCAAGAAAATTGGGATAAGAACACTGAGATCTGATCTTAACAATGAGAAGCATTGTCAGTTTTTACACTGAGTTTAAACTCTTTGTGGTTGCAGGAGAATTGAAATGTGTCAGGTAGGTCCTGGTACAGTATTTTAAACTAGGTGATTAGTGAATCATGCATCAATGCCTCTTTTGACGCTTAAAGAATTATATGGTAGAGCTCATACTCTAATCACTCAAGCTAAATCATATATTGAAGTGCACCCACTAAAGCTTTGTAATTATTACTTGGAAAGACTTGCACAGATATTGTGAACCTGGTCTTGATGCCACAAGCTCAACATTGATTGTGACTTGCAAAACCAACTCTTAACCCTTAAATTTTCCACTTTGATGGACAATAAAGAATTATTCTATTCTATTCTATTCTATTCTATTCTATTCTATTCTATTCTATTCTATTCTATTCTATTCTATTCTATTCTGAATGACATATATAAAAAAAAGGCTGGGCAAAATGTTAGAACAGAAGATAGCCCAAAGTGAGATGTCTTTCTTCCCAGTTTTTCAGAGTGATTGACTGGTTAGCCTCACATGTCCTTCAACATATAAGTACATTAGACAGTTTTCATGTACGTCTAATCAAAAAAAAAGTCAGAATGCAGTGTAAAATGTTAATTAAAAGATTGTGATGGCTTGCAAATCATTTTAACAATGTATTGAAATATAGATAGGGTTAAAAAATAATCTTTAAAATACAAAAATATTGTTCAATAAAAAAATGTGTCACCAAAAGTTGTATATTGCCAAAAAAGCACCTGGAAGAACATCTCTAATCCAGTGAGGTTTAATGGTAGTCACTCTGTGAGAGTCTGCATGAGCCAGTTGTTTAACAATTTGGGGAAAATGTTCCTCTGTACCGTTGTGAAGAATTTAGGGATCTGAAGGAATATTATTGTAGAGAACATGTAATTTATTCAGTTCAAAGACACAAGGTTCAAAGCCAATACTGAACAGCTGTGGTCTTTGGGCCCTTGGGTGGCACTGTATTAAAACACGCATGGCTCTGTAGTGGAAGTCACAGCATGGGCTCAACACCGCTTTTAAAAAATGTGGCCTGTGAACAGGGTTTGTGGCTGCATTCGCAAATTTTTGTGAAAACTGATCCATGCAAAGAGGAAATTCAACAAGACAATGCTAAACAACAGTCTACATGTCACAACAGCATGAATCTGAAGTAGAGGAGTCTTAGTGCTAAAACGGCTTGTCTGCAGTCCTGATTTGCCACCTGTTGAAAACATTTGGTTCATTGCGAAATTAAACATTGGCCTCAAATTACCTAAAATTAAGCCTGAACTGATGAGCAACTGAAATAAAGTATCAGGGAAGAATGGGACAACATAAAGTTAACTCCAAATATTTAGAACAGATAGTGCAAACAAATGGTTGACTCGACCTTTTCCCAACTTTTTAAAAACATGTCGCTGTCATCAAATTGAACACGAGCATCTGTTTTTCTTAAAACTTTGCCAAATTTTCAATTAGGGTTTTAATAGTTTGGAAACCATTTTTTAAATTTATTTTTTTATTTTTTACAAAGATTGTCATCTTTTGCCTTTGTGCATTTATCCATAAGGGTTGGACAGCTGCTTATCAGCCAGTCACATCCCTCATTTCTCATGCCTTTTTTGATATGAAGATAATTTAAAATAAACACACCATACTAAACTGCAAATAAACTAAAAAAAGAAAAGAAAAAAACAGTCAAAAAAAGCTTTTATGAAGAAGAGAATGACAAGGACATACAGATAGTTGCCACAAAAATTAATCTCTTACCTTGCAGTCAGCCTTCTTCTCATGTTGTTTTCCCAGGTCTTATATCAAACACAGAATTTAATGAATTTGCATATCCTCAACAAATAAGTGCTGTTATTGTGCTGTAATCACATTTATTCGGGATGACAGCAGCCAAATGCAATCTTTCCCCCTAGTCAGGTAGGTTAAGAGTATTAGCCAGTTTCCCAGGACGTCCTTCAGCAACACACCTAACCCCAGCACCTCCAACAAAGCCACAGCCCTTCTAAGCAATGTCATGGATTCATATTTGTCCCAGAGCCCCTCTGAGGATTTTTCCTTTAAGTGTTTGTGGCTTGTTTTGAATAATGCAATGCAAAGACTCACATACACAAAAATCACACTCTTACAAACTTGCATAACAAATCAATTCATCTCTGAGTGTGCAGGATGTGAGAAATCCTAAAGTTGCACATTAGCATTTTCTTTAGGCTCCTGCATTGTTCTGAATAAAACATTCTTCTGTTTCCAGCTGTACACAAGTGGAGACTGTTTGAGTCTTTGTGTGTGTTCGTGTGTGGCCTGAAGGTGTGTGTACACTTATCCTTGGGGTACCAACCTATTGGAATTCATTGCTCTAGGCTGCATGTCCTCTACTTGTTCTCGTACACAAAAACACTCACGCTCAGGCTCACGCTCACACACACACACACACACACACACACACACACACACACACACACACACACACACACACACACACACACACACACACACACACACAGTGCCTGCTGAACGTGACCTGGCATATCTGCTATTATGTCAAGCCAAGGGACATGTATGTGTGTTCAAGCAGTGGACACCTGACACCTACCTGCTGACACAATGCAATTTCACAATATAAATTCAACTGTCAAATCCCAGTTTCACTTTGGCCTAAAAAAATGTCCAGGGTAGGTGGCTGTTTTAAAAACTACACAAAAATTCAAGAAGAAAGAGAAAGGTTGTTTGATGAAATTGTGTTTTAAGGAAAGATTTAAAAGCAATAACTAAAATAGAGCCCTGGCTCCTCATCCTTGGCCAAGTTAGTTAGCTGGAAATTTTCAGGATTAACCTGACATCGGTTCGGACTTGTTCCATTCCTCAAAGCGGATTAGGCTAAAACCCTGTAGCAATAGATAAATTAATGGTAACACTTTACTTCAGAGGTCTGCAAATTTCATGGCACTTGGGTAATAAGTAGACAAAGTTTTTTTCTTATTTCTTTGAAATTACCCCTAAAATTGTATGAGAATTTGGTAGAAATTAGCACATAACTCCTGGCCAGGTTCTGTTTTGCCAGCCAACAACAATTGTGGCCAACTATCAGCTGCTTAGTGGGAAATTAAATTATTCACTTAACATTTCAAAGGTAATTATCAGGGGAAACAATGAACCTTCTGTATTCAAGCAGCTATTTATCACCTGCTTCTCTGGAAATAGCAGAGACACTGGGATATTTCTAAAAACATTTTGTGGTGGGTTTTGATTTAATTTCATTTTTTCCCCTAATTGTCACCTTCTGACCTTGCAATTTGGAGAAAATTTTAAAGAAACTGGAAAAAAAAACGGTAACCTACCAATTGTGACTTGCGACAATGAATTTGAATATTATTTTAAAGGGGTTATATGCTAATTTCAAAGAAATAAGACAAAACTTTGTCTAATTATTACCTAATTGTGATGAAATTTGCATATCTCTAAAGTAAAGTAAAGCTTAAGTCCAGAGCAGGTTCATTTCAGTGAGCAGTGAGATCTCAAGATACACACCCAAGTTCCCTTCTCGAGAGACCCAGAGGATTCAGGAGCAACAATAATCTGTGCCGCTTTGGTAGGGAAAGAATGATTTGAGATCACCAAGACCCTTTCAAGGTCCCGATTATTGTTTACTGTTTCAGTCGCCAAGGCGTTATTTATTTGCAACAGCTCATGGGTCATATATTGCCAATACAACGAGGCACAGCTGTGCATTAACTGTCACTCAAACTTTGTGTGTGGTTTTATGTGATCAGCTCATTTTATGAAGTTGTTGAACTTGTGTGTATGTATGTATCTGTCTGTTGATGAGTGTGTGCTGTCAGCTGCTGTCTGTGGTTGTGTGCGTTCATGGCCATGACTCCATCTAATAATGGCTATGGAAGTTTGTGTCTAATGTGTTTGTGCTGCCCTGACACATTAGCATTTTACACTGTTCATTTGTCTCCCTTTTTATTTTATCATTTGGTGTTTTATACATGCTATTGGCTCTTGTTGGGTTTTTCCTTGCTGTTCAGCACTTTGGCTCAAACTCTGTTTGTATTTAAAGTGCTCTATAAATAAAGCTGATTGATTGATTGATTGATTGAAGTGTTGGGGATGCAGAGGACATCAGCAAAGCTGCTGTTTGCTGTTCAGTGTGTAAAGTGTATTTTGTGCCAAGGACCTTTATAATCATCCCCATTACTTTCCCTGGCCAACTATAAACAATTTCAACTAATATGACCAAAACAAACCTGTTCTTACAGTTTTATAAAATAGTATATATTCGTATAGTTTCCAAATGTCATCAACACAGTGTCTTTGTACAGTGTTCTCTGCATCCTTAAATTCAGTGTGATGACCTCAAAAAAAAAAAAAAACAACTCTGCGCACAAAGTTAGAGTGACAGTAAGTGCACACCTGCAGCAGGTAGTATTGGCGATGTACGGCCCCATCAACTGTTGAAAATAAATGATGCCCTGGTGATAGTACACAGGATAGTAAATGAAGGACAAACGCGAGTCTGCTAAGTGATATTGTAGATGTTTGAGTAATGCTTCTCAGGGAATAACGACATATCTTCTCATCTTGCTTCCCAGAGACTGAACCTCATCACAGTCTGCAATATGTTCCCTGTGCTCTCTCCTGCTCTCCCTGTCTCTCATCCTTTCCCACCCTTTAATAATTCATACAAACGCTGAAGGTTGTCGGCTGTCTGCCCTTATGTGCAGAACAATGCTATAAATAGCACCCCAAAGCTGCAAGAATAAACACAACTAAATAAAACGAATTATAATAATATACCTCCCAAATATTGCATCTGCACATTCACAGACGTCAGGTTTGCACTTTAAAAAGAACAACAGTTTTTCCCTCCTCTTTTTTGGCTCCCTTTTGAAGTCAAGTTTAATTAAATGCACATTTGAGACATGCAATTTGTCTGTTTCCCATGAGTCTGAATGAAAAACCATATTAAAATGACCTTTTAGTAAAGAAAAAGCTTCACTAGTTCAACAGTTATTAAAGGTAGGAATTAAAACATCTATTTATTGAGACAAACTGGACAAGTATGATTCTTTTTTATTTGTTACCTTCTGATGTTCTTGTTAATGAAGAGGTGTTATTCTATATCTGAGTTGAACAATGAAGTAAGAAAAAGCTGACAAGAGACAAAAAGAATGGAGAGAGGAGTTGTGCTTTCCTGTTTTCACACTCTATTCTCACTTTTATGCATCCCTACTTTACCAATATCACCTTTCTGCCAGGCCCTAACCACACATTCAGTTTGCTCTCTCTTTCAGCCAATATTTATCCATCCCTCCATTCAACCATCTCTTAAAACCAAAAGCTGATTTTATTTGTTTTCCTGCTGAGATAAAGAGGGTGCCAGTTAGTGAAATTACGCACAACTCTTTCCCTTCTTGCAAAACAGAAAAATACACATTTGACTGTTTTCTGGGGTTTGTTTTTCCTTGATTGATGAGGTTTAATTAGGGACTAAAGGAATCAAGTCCTTATATATTATTAATAGTATTTCCCTGATAAAACCATCCATTTCTTTCACATAACCTCAAGCAAACCTCTAAAATAATAGTCAAGGTAATTCTCGTATCTGATCAATTATTCATTCATTGACTAAAACAACCTTTTTGGGTATACTGAGTGTAATGCCTCTAACTCAAAACCTTCTCCTGGTGCCCACTCATTCATCTACTATTGATTCCCCTAACCTCACCTTACCTCCATTTCTTTCATGCATGATCATTCAAAGGATGGAGACATGAAGACAACCCAAGAGTTTTAGGCCCTGGAGTTGATGCAACCTTGAATCCAAAAACAGCACCATGTTTTTTTTTTCCCCCTCCCTATGCAGGTTTATCATCTGTGGACATCACATGTTTGACTCAGTACTCTCACATGATGTTAAGATAAAGGGCTCTAATTTTGTGGCGCAGCGCAGGGGGCGCAAGCCTGGAGCACCCTGGGCAGTGTTAATTTCGTGCTGCGCACTGCCGTGTGCTGCCAATTTGACAACTTGGTAGACCGTCTGCCCAGAGATGGGTGTGACTGCGCGCCAGGGGGAGTTGACGGCGCACCAGGGGGAGGTGTCAGCAGATTCATGTTGGCGCAGTAACAATTTTGTGCCAAAAAAAAGCGCTGAAAGTTTGCCAGCTCCAACTTGGTCTATCCTCGGCGCAAAGCGGAGGGCACCCTCCGCAGCTGTAATTTGGTGACAGGCGCACATGTGCGCACATGTCAACAAAGCCTCAGAGGCAGGTTTCCAGAGTGTCAGGCATATTTTAATGCAATAAACAATCACAGTAATCGCTATTTAATATAACCGTCTGAACCAGCATATACATTTATATCTATATTAACTGTCCTATCACATCTGATGTCAGATTAAAGCCGTTTGTCATAATGGAAAGTTAACCTGACGGCAGCTGGAAGTTTGATGCACATTTTATGATTAAACAATAAACAGCCTTAACATCTGATACTGAGTATATATCTGGTTCTCTCATTTCATTTAATTCAAAGAAAAGAGGGAGAGAAAAGACGAAGAAAAAAGAGAAAAAAATAAATGTATGTCACTAAGGATTTACCCGTGATTTCCTATATTTCTCTGGTCTTTATTTTTAATGTGATCTAAAAAGATGGAGTACATTATTGTAAGGAGGATGAGGCGGAGACACCGGGAGAGTATACAGTATATCACCAAAGGCTCTGCTTGGCGATGACAAACCAGGAGTGCAGGTGGATAAAAAGTATTCTGAATGGATAAGCCAGCTGTGTAACTGCCTCTTAATTTTGTACTCCTATTAATGACAAAGGAACAGATTTAGACGGTCCCGGGAGCTGGCCCACAAGGTGACGCGCTTCGTGTCCTCCGGTGCACCCTGCTGTCCATTCTCCTGCTGCAGGGACAGTGGCTCTGACCGTCTCCGCTACCAGCACTGTTTCCGTGGTGCTGGGGATCAGTCAGACCAATCAGACGCTGCGCCTCTGCCGCAGGGCATTTAAAGGCGAGGAGAGGCGCTCATTTGATTGGTGAAAACAGTGCTCGGCTGTGTTAAACCCACTCACGGCTTCTCTCCTCCCTCTCTGGCATTTGCGTGGAGGGAGGCGTGGATGCGCAGCTCTGTGCTCCTCTGCGCTCCTCTGCTCTCCTCTGCACTCCTCTGCGCTCTTCTGCGCTCTTCTGCGCTCTTCTGCGCCTTGACTGTGCCTCTCTTGGCACTGCAGGAAACTTGCAAAGTGCGCCGGTCACGCCCTGTGCGCATGGCGAAGGCTGGCACAGGGCAGGTGCGCCTGCGCTTGTGCCTGGTCTACAAAATTAGAGCCCATAAGGTGTATCCATATGCTGGTTAAGACGAAAAGGATTTGTCTTTTTTCATTCCAATGGATTTCCAGTAGATACTGTTATCATAAAAAAGGAAGGAGTCAATTAAAAATCTTAATTAGAATAAATTTTTAAATTTTTTATTTAAAAAAAATGTTTACAAAATTACTTATATAAAAATAGCTAGCTCAGGCCAGACCCACCACAACTTTTTTTTGTGACTGGCCTGACCTGATGAACTGGATGACCAAACATTTACCTACCTACACACACACACACACACACACACACACACACACACACACACACACACACACACACACACACACACACACACACACACACACACACACACACACACAAAAAAAAAGTTTTCACATCCAGCCTGCTTAGGCAAAAAAAAGAAAAAAAAATCAGAAAAAAAATCAGAAACATGGAAACTGCACGTTTTTGATTTGTCTTTTTTTGTGAATGTTTGATGTAAATAAAAACTAGCAGGTGTTCTTTAAAAGCACAAAGCAAATGAAACTCACCGCACTCTGTTCTTTTTTCTTTGTCTCTCTCAGAATCACTAAGCATGACAAGGTCACCCAATAAGTTTCCTTTTCCTCTCATCTTTCCTCACCCTATACAGCACACAAGATGTTCAGACAAATATTAGTGTTGGCAATGAAGCATATGTTATTAGGACTTTGAAAAGGAAGTGCCTTAAAATACATTTTGGGGATTTTATCTATCTCAGTGTTGACATCTTTGAAGTAAGCTCCCCCTGCTGTGAGCAATATCACTGGAGACAGTGTATACTTGTTTTAAAGATTTTGTGCAAACCTGATTAAAATTTGAAAGACAAAAATAAAAGTTTGAAACTTTGAAGGAAAGAGAAAGTAAAAGTGAGTTGCAGCTGGATAAAAAAGGATCAGACCAGCAAATAGGATTGTCTTCTGAAAGTAACTCCTGCTGACACTCATGCCATACTCTGCATGTAGTATCACACTGCTGCAGCCGGTGTCCTTTCAGTACAGTTAGTCACTACAGGTCTAGCAGTTTACGACACAGGGGACATGTGAACTCCGTCTTGGCTGAAAGAACGTCAGATAAACTCTGTTATAATATGCACTGACCTCCACCCCTCTCAGTGACATGCTGTCTCTCCAGAAGAGGACTTGCAGTCGTGGACTCACTTCACAATGCCATGCCAAAGAGCCCATCAGGTTCTGAGTCTGCCAACAACCAGCTAACCCAACAATAACTCCCCCCAGTCACATCAGCAGCTGCATCTGCTGCTGCCAGCTTGGAAGGGGTTCAGAAATATTTTGTATGCATAGCCCATTCATCCATCCATCCTGCACTTTAAGGCCTGATGGCATCGACAGTTTTAAGAGATGTGCTTCTTCTATGTTGTCATATATGCTGACAATAGCAAACAGTTTAAAAATGTTCATTCGAGGAAAAGACGCTGTAATGTCAAACGAAGGTGCTTAGGGTTGTTAAACCTTCCTTATTTAAAACAGATTCATTGTGTTGTCTTAAAATGCAGACTTCTCTGATGTATTTTCTGCAGCCCTATGTTTGACTTGACACCGTTCAGAGTATTTCCTTCTTTTCTGTCACATTCAAGTTTTTCATTTTGCATCATTTCTGAATTTGCAGGCTATTCCACATTATGAAAGGCTTTATGCGGAGAAAGTATTTTAACATGTTAGCCATAGTACATGAACAATCTTTAGCCAGGTTGAGCAAGAATTGGTAATCAGTAAAACTAAGCCAGTTTGCTGGGGTATATATGCTGACTGCTTACTGAGTCAGAGATGTTTCTTCACATAAGAAGAAATTTGGATTGGGGGCATACAATTAAAAAAAAAAGAATTTGTGCTCCTGTTGATAAATCCTATGCTGATGTTTCTGCTGAAATAAAAAAAAAATCCTCATATGAAATAAGAAGCTATCTGATAAAAACGTAATTGGATTTTGTCTTTACCAAAGCCTTTGAGGCTAAATGCAATAGTGGGGCGTGTGACTTGGTGTAATGCTAGTCTTGAGCAAAAGTTAAGTTCCGACCAACCTGTTGTGATTACTAGTTAGACTGGGGTGTTACCTTATTGGTCGAAGACAGAGCAGCCTTAAGATTAGAACCTGTAGGGTCTGTTTACATGACACTGGTTTTAAGATGAAATGCAGAAGTATTGTTGCATTTCAGCCTCTTGTTTTCAACTTTTGAAAACAGCCTCCAGAGTAGAAGTTTTCTGAAGCTATGGCGCCAACTACAGGCCTGGCATGCTAACATCAGCATTTTTTGGTCCCTCAGCGTTTTGGTGCAAATGCAGATTATTGTTTTCGCCGATTGGTGTAAAACGTTGTGGCCTCAGATTACTCAGATTAAAGGATGATCACAAATCTCAAAAGACGAAATCAACTGTAACTTGTAGTGCTGTTAGGGCAGTGGTTCCCAAAGTGGGGGTTGGGACCCTTCAGGGAGTCAGGAAACATTGATTCAGGGTCCCTAAATGTTTTCCAAAATCAGAAACTGTCCACATTTTATCCATTCATGTAGGCAAATATGAAAACATGTGGGTTAAAGTTGACATAAAATGATGCAAACAGAAAATGTTTGCATCAAAGCACAAAGGTAGTCTTTTAGAGATTAGCTAATTTTAGTGTCTTGGGGGTCTTTTTTGTTCCTTTTTGGTCTGTTTTTGGTTTATCATTGTACAGTACCACAGCAGGGGGTCGCTAGTTTCAAACACGGCTATTTTGAGGGTCATGGGTTGAAAAGTTTTGGAACCTCTGGGTAAGGGTGACCAATGAAAGCACATTTTGTTGAGACTTTATCATCTAATTTTAAGGTTTTATCTGGGAAAGAAAGCCTTGACTCTGAGAGTATTACTCCCTGCATGTGTAGGACAGACCTGTGGTGCTGCAGGTGCTGATTGTTCTCAGGTTTTATGCAAACGGCTGTCAGCCCTGAGCTGTCAATGCCATCCACTCCTGTAATTACAGTGAAAGTTATTCTTTCCCAGTACAACAGACCTTTACAATTCCTTCCTAATTGCTTTTTTTCTTGTGTTTTTCAGTTTTGCAGTGACTATGTTTTTAAGTTCTGCATACAACGCTCTAAGCTTTCATGTTCCTCTGCATGTTTTTTCTTTTGTTTTACGTTATATATACTGCCCTTCATCTATTTTAATGGGAGAGGAGAATGGATAGATGTGTGTTACTTGGCAACACTCTGTGAATGTTCATGGGGTGCATTAACCAGTCAGGCTTGGTTCACACAGTGTATGATCAAGTCTTAGACTCTCTCGCAGCCAAGTCCAGGGTAAGAAACAAGAATTACTCTGCATTTGCTCAGCTGGTGGATTGAGTCACACAATATGATCCATTAGAAGAACTTTCAGAGTTCTCAAATCTTGTCTCACAGTGTTTTTTTTTATTTTATTTTATCTGATCTGTCCTCTGTTGTTAGCTTTGCACTCTTACATCTCATTTCCTGGAGCTGGTCCTGCTTTTGAAAAACCTCCTGAAAAAAAAAAAGTTTATGTTTTGGAGAAAGAAAGAATAAAGAGGGTGTCTGTTCTCAATTTACATCCAAGACATCTACACACACACACACAAAAACATAAAAGGGTATTTGTTAGAGATGATTTGTGGGTGAAAGGAGGGGAAAAAGTGTGGTGAGATGCGCCAGCACTGAGAGGAAAACATCAGAATAGGAAAGTGAAAAGAGAAAAGACAGGATTAAGGAAGTAAGAAGAGACACACAGTGAGCAAAAACTGATTGAAAAGAGGAAATGGTTGGTTGAAAAAAAATAAGTAAGAGAGGAAATTATGGGATAAGAAGATTATACTTTCAGTTTGGTCAGGGATTTTTTTTCACAGAGAAATATTCTTCTCTGATCTCTGCCTCTCATTTACTCATTCAATGCAGCTTTTCAAGACTTTATTTGTTTTACACCTCTCTGTGACTTTCCTCTCTGTGTGTTTCTCTTGAAGGAACTAGAATATTTTTTTCATTTTCAGTAGACGTCACTGAAATGGTTTGAGGTTCAGTCATTACTCTTTTCGTACATAATTCACATTCCTCCTCCAGCTTTCTAAACCAGCAATTCAGCATTTTAGAATCATTTTAATTGCTGCAGATTAATTAATATTAATATTAGTTGCTGAAGCTTCGACTTCACAAACTGACCACGGTGTCCCTGATGTTTTCGTGCAGAAAGAACCTGAAACTACAGGCTGTAATTTAAGCTCCTTTTGTTCTCAAAGTTGACCTTGGTCTTCATTAGAAGCTGGCTTTTCCCAAAAAGTGTTGTTGACAGACAAAAGGCTACAAAGGACGTTTTTTCTACTGCAACTCTGAGCCTTTTATGATTATCTGGAAAGAAAAACTGTGCAACATTTCAGCTCATACGAGCCTAACATCAAATGAAACAGCTCTGAGCATTAGCTTGAGTCCATTTGAAGGCTTCCCTGAAGGCAGGGCTGCCCCCCTGAGGCTGAGTCATTGTCTAATGTCTTGATGAAAGTATTGACCCCTCTATGATCAGATAATGAGGACAGCTATCTGACCAAATCCCAAAGTACCAGCTTGTGTCCATAACAGTTATTGTACATTTAGTACATTGGACCCAAAGAACACACAGCAAGGCAACTATCCAAAAGAAGACACCCCCATGAAAGTCTTTTAGCCCCTGCCTGTTTATTCCCCACGAGACATTGGCCAGTAAATCCCTGCAGCAGAAACGGGAAGACAAAACTAAACCCTGGTATCAGGCGAGGGGAGGCAGACTGCGGCAAGTAGAGCCGCTACAAAACCAGGATTTTTCAGAGGCTTTGGACAGTCCCTCACTGGACATAGCTGTATAAACAACCAAGACACACGTCACTTCTTTACAAAGAGTAGGAAGGCAGGGAACGTTTACCTTTAATACAAAGTGAAAGGTACTTTCACAAAAAAATCAATGATGTTAAAAAACTGACGGTATTTCAGATGAATCATCCACCAATCCATCCAAAATCTACGCGCTTTTTCTCTACAAGGATTGTGAGGCACTGGGGACAATCCGGTTGACACTGAGGACAGAGGGTAACACCTTGAACAGGTCATGAGTCCATCAAAGAGCTGGCACATGGAGAGAGAGCCCTCACACTCACCCCCACACCTGAGTCACAAAGTAAAGTAATGAACATGTCTTTGAAACAGTGGAAGACATGAGAGTACCAAACAAAATTCTGAACACAGACACAACATGTGAACTCCACACAGACAGACCTCAGCTGTGCAACAGGTTCCACATAAGAACCAAATTACCATGAGGGGCAGTTGGGAATCCGCAAGCCTGCACACAATGGGGCACCCTACTTTAGATGCAACATGCAACACCCCATTACATCACTGACGGAAATATCTGTCCAGTGCTGTTCCACAGGATGCTCATAAATCATGTATTTGGAAGCTTTCTGCATGTGCACACATACCTCAGTGAGACATATTATGCTCGTAATGCACACTGCTGTTTTGCGAGGTCCGTTGTTTTCCAGGTTTCCTGCATGATTCCAATGTTTCTTCCACATCTCTGTTACTTTCTGCCTCTTGCCCTGATGGGTCGAGTTATCTTTGGAATGTGTCAGCACTGGCAAATTTAAAATCTACATCTGCATGTAAGTGTTTGATATATTGTGCGGTCAAGAGTTGACCCTGCACAGAAATCAGACAACCATCACAGAGACTTGATGTAGGTACCTGGCTGTGTGTAATACTCAATTCTGATTGGTCAGCATTTTATAACATTGATTAAGAAACAACCTGATCAAACAGATAATACCACATAAATTATAAAATACCACACATTGTTGCTAGGCGCCACCCTCTTGTGGCTGCCTGTTTTAGCAGCTCCCCATGTTTTGTACAGTCTATGGTAAAGTGACATCTTGTCTTGAGTCAAAAACTGTACAGGAAGGTTGAAATCTCTGATTCCGAGTCACAGTAAGCAGAGACAGGTAGTCCATTCACCCTTTCTTACACTGAAGCAATCCTGAGAAATCCTGAGGTTTAACAGCAACAATAGTTGCTAGGCGCCTGTTGGCTATGGCTGCCTCCTGCAGCAGCTCTCTCGTCTTTGTCCGTTTCTTGTAATTTTTTTTTGTCTCTTTTTCATAATCTTTGTATTTGGAGTGGATCATTACTTTGTATGGCTCATTTGTTGGTCATGGACACCAAACTTTTTGTGGCTTCAGCGTTATTTTTACAACTTTTCTCCTGTGTTTGTCTGGAGATCCTACATGTAACCATGGCTGCATTGTTTACATGTGAAATCAGCTGTTAGCAGCCTGCAGCATGTCAATGCTAACTAGTGTAGGGCTTGATGATTTCCCTCAAGGTGAGGAGAAGGAGGTAAGGACGATGTGCTGGTTCTCGGGTGTGACCTGGGAGGTGATGACGTGGACCTGTCCTTCCATCCATTGTTGTTGGGAACATGGGATCTATCTCCGGTGGGATGGACGAGCTAGCCGTGCTGGCCCAGCGGCAGAGGGGCTGCCGGAGGGCAGAGTGGCATCGTGCTGTTCACGGACGTGGCTGACGGAGCTGACATCGGACGCTGGCGCCACATTGGAGGAGCTTCGCCTGCTGTGAGCAGACAGGAGACAGGAGACAGAGACTGAACAGACTGCTAGGGAGGCTCAGTCCTGGACCCTGTGGAGGTGGAGACTGGCTGGGCTGGAGAGTGGTGGATGGGCTGTCGTCATCTATTTTCTTGTGGACATTTTTGTACTTTCTATACACTTTCTAACTTTTTTTTTCTTGATTGCTGCTGTGACTTTAATTTCATTGTACTTGTTACAATGAAAATAAAGTTCTATTCTATTCTATTCTATTCTAACATTAACAGACTCATCTGATGTAACCTTCTGACCATGATGTACCTCATTTTTGAGCGGTGTCCTCGCTGTGTATTGAAGATGCTCTTAGTGTGAGAGTTATATAAACTCTGCAGGTTGTTTTCAAGTCTTTAGTAGGTCTGTGTAGGGCAAACCAAGGAGCAGAGTGTTGAACGCCAGATATTTTTGTATTACTGTTTGTTGACATTTAAGGTTTCAAACTTTGCGACTCAAGTGCCTCCTGCCATAGCTTTGTCTTACATGAACAGGAATCATTCAGCTTTCATCTGCTTTTCCCTCTTAATCTCCATCGTTCTTGCTGTCTTTCTCTTTCTGTGTCCATGTCCTTCCTCATTAGAGTCACTCACTTAACTAAGTTATGGATCAGTGCCATCTGTTCCCCTTGCAGCCGGATTGAGAGAAACAGAGGCAGAGCGATAAGGTGACAGGCACACAAAGAAAAAGGTTGAACTAGACGGGTAAGAGAAAGACAAGAGAACTAAATGAAAAGAAAGAGGGGAAGAAATAGCAGAGAGAGAAATAGATTTAAAGAGAGCATGATGACTTTAAAGTTATTTCCCCCTGTGGCAACTGTCTTCATACTGGAAGGTCACATCACTGTCCAGATGTCACATGATGTTAAAGTAAGAGTGTATGTGGGAGTTTGTCAAGAATAAATTAAATTCTGAAGTGTGTAACATTTAAGATCTCTAATGAAGGTCAAGTTCATGGGAGCAGACTCATCACATCAGCTGAAGCACACCGGCTCACTTGATAAGATTCTTCTTTTAGATTCTGAAGATTTTTATCATTTTTTCTGCTTTAGGTTGAACCAGAGGATCCTCCTTAAATTGAAATCTACATAAAGCAGCTATTGTGGCTGGATGCAGCCGTCTTTTTAACCTTATAACAGACTGCCACTAGATACATGTCTGACCTGTCTCAGCCATATGCATGCCCCCGCAAAAGTAACATCAGTCACACTAAAACAAGATATAAGAAGGACTTTTATTAGAGTTTTGCTTGTGTTCTGTTTTTTTCTTGGTCTTTGGTGGTATTTTCAAGATGTTTCTGTTGCACTGCTTACTCTACACTGGTAATGGGAAACAGTGGCTGCAATTGCAAAGATTTTTTCTCAGCCACAGTAAGCACATATGTTTATTTCACTCCAGCACACCCCCTGATGATAAAACATCATGGGCATGACAGTACACGTGGTGAGCTGAGGAAATGTGAAATATTAAGAGGAAGTGTAATCTGTAGTGACGGGCTTGTTGTTGTAACATAACAGTGCAGATGGGATCTCATCTTTGCTAAAAGGTTTAGACATCGGTGCTCTGACCTCCAAACCTGAACTTTTTGTTGCTTTGATTTTAAAACGCTTTTGTTGTTGGGTTGCATGGATCTTAGAAAGGGGGTAATGCCCTTTTCTTTTTAGGTCTTATACTCTCCATCAGATACCCCTACAGTAGATTCACATGATTTACAGCTCTGAAAAAAAAACAACTGTGGCCTGTTGACACCCACCTAGCGATGTTGCCGTGTCTGTGCGCACAACCTATTAAAGCAGGGTAATTTATTGAACGTCTACTCCTCATTTTTATAAGTATTCTGGTATAAACATGGATGTTTGACACATATTTCTATGGTTAGGGATAAATAGAACACTTTTCCAAACACACCTGAAGTGATCTTCCCGGTGGTGTGTATGGCTTGAAGTAGGAATACCCCCAAGTGGTGGCCCAGTTGTTGAAAATTGTGCACTAAAGTGGCCACTAGAGGGCCAAAACCAACGCTCGAGTGCAATTTACATAAGGCTGTTTTCTCTGTTAAATAAAATAATAAGGTATAAACCTGATCTGTAAGAGAAAGTGCATTATTTCAATGTCACGTCCAGTTCAAGTTATGAACAAGTAAGCACCAACAAAACAAAAGAAAACTCATGAGAATGTGTTATATGCCCCTTTTTGTTCTTTCTTTTTCCCCATGCACCACACTTGCCAGGAAAAAAAAAAAAGAACAGGCGAGCTGATTTTCTTATTTTCAAAAATTTGACAGGTATGATCCAATATGGTCTGCTATCAGTGGAATATCAATGTGCAACATGCTTCTTCTAATAATACCAGATGGTACAGCCTGATAAGCACTGTGTTCATCAGGGCAGGAGGGAGGACCATCTGAATATATCAGTCTCTTTTGCTTGTTCAAAGTGAGCACTTACACCAAAGCGAATAATAAGCATTTCCCTCCAAATTAGATTGAAGTGCAATCTTTAAATTCCAATCCTCCATTAGCGGATGGGACTGTGTCCATCGATATCAAGGCTTTAAAAATTCAAATGTACTAATTTGGCTGGTACACAGGCTCTTACACGTTAGTCCATTACATATAAAGGTAATTTTGGAAACTCATTAAAAGTCCAGAGGTTAAGCTGTATTTTAAAAAAGCATTTTTTTCTCTTTATTGCAGTGATGGCTTGGCCCTCAATCAAAGTTAATATAAAACTGTTCTAAAACAGCCGTGCAAGCACATTTCAATCACCATTTGAAGCTTCCCTTTCCTGGCATGGAGCACAAAGTTTGTTCTGTCCAGATCATGAAACTTTGAATGGCTTGACAGTGTTCAGAGGAGAAATCTGTTTTGAGACCTGCACAGCAAAAACTGTAATCTAGGCAAGTGATTATGTCCTTTTTTTTTTTTAAGTACAGTTATCTTATTTTTTTGTAGTATGAGCCACATTCACATGACAAGTCCAGAAAAATGTCTTATTCCAATATGTTTAAAGAAAAAAATAGACACCTAAATTGCTTGAAAAGAGCAGCAAGACTTAGATGATATAGAACTGCTTTACAATCACTTTTGTTTGGACAATGAGGCTTCTTTATTTCATGTTACAGTGAGGTGGATAGTACAGTAGACCTAGAGATAACACTTACTCTGCAAGCTCAATTAGAGTGCAGTCCATACTGAAGTTACTCCTGGCTGAAAATGTTGGGCACGGTTAACGAGTAAACTTGTTGAAGTTGGACTCGCGTGTCTTCCAGGCAGCTATGGCAGACATGTGTGGTGCATCCAAAAGTAAGTGCCAGGCAGCAAAATAGTTTTTAGGGCCAACTTGGCCCATTGGAGAAACAGTATCTGCAGGGTAGTTAGCAAGTAGTTTGTAACATTCTGATCTGTGCCCAGTCTGGGCCACGGGGCTGGGATTTCTTAACTGTCTGTGAGTTTGCACGACTGTGAGCATGCATGCGTACGTGTGAGGAAAAGTGTTAGGGAGCGAAGGGGGGATGAGAGGTCGGCAGGATGCCAGCGTCCTCATTTGACACAATGAAACACTGACAGGTCTCAAGGTCTGCCAGCACACACACACACACACACACACACACACACACACACACACACACACACACACACACACACACACACACACACACACACACACACACACAAGGTCTGCCAACTCACATCTGTAAAACTTTTCATGGCCAGAGGCTATTATTGGGGGGGGTGGGGGAGGGGGTGCATTAGATGGGCAGAGAGATAGTGTGAGAGATGAGGGGAGGAAGAGGAGGAGAGGAAGACTGGATCGAGTGCATGAGAGACAAACAGACACATACACACACAGGAGGAGCGCTAATAAGCCTTTAAGGGGAACACTAAAAAAGCTGAGGGGATTTGGAGTAGGATGGATGAATGGACAGATTGAGAGGAGAGCGGAGGGGGGCAAACATTTTAGAGATTTCAGAAAACACAGGCAAAGCACTAAGAAACTGACACAGTTAAGCCTGAGTCAAATCTTGTTTTATAATACATGGAAAAGTATTATTTTTGAGCCCTTAACTTTTTTATAATTAATTAGCTGGTTATAACAGTGAAATACTTTAGAGGTATGTAAGCTTTCCAAGAACTCAGACTTTGACTGGATGACCTCATCGGTGCAAAGAAATACAACTAACACTATTGTGGAGCTGTCTATTAAAACAGAGGCGATGTTTATTCAACGTTAACACAGCCAGCAGAGGAAGTTGTGCTCATATGCACACCATAATGTGCTGTTCTGTTATCACTGTTCAAAGACATCAGTAAGAAAAATGGTAAGACAACATTCTGCACAAGCCAAAACTTAAGTTTGGCCTTGAATCCTAAATTGCATCTAGAGGCCAAAGATCTTTCTTAGCAGACTTTGGAGATGTGATTCTTTGCCTGGCCTCCAAGGTTAGCTGATACAAAAATATTCAGGAAGGAGCTGAATTGGGGTCAAAACTTACAGATGAGTTCTGGGATGTTGCTGTTAAGAGGATATATTTCTCAACACCCTTGGCCCGCCTCGGGCTTATACAATTTAAAGTCCTGTGCTGTGCCCACCCAAGCAATGCAGGAGTCTTTGAGATCTGCCCCAACTGTAGTGTTAAATTTGATTAGAAATTTAAATGTATATTGTAAGCATCAGAAAATTAAGGTTAAATTTAGTCCTGAATTAGTCTTTGCCTTTCATGTTTCAGTCAAAAATTACATCATTGTGACTCACTTTCATTGTAAACCATTTGTAGTGAGTGTTCTTAGTTTTATGTTTATTTAAGTAGTATTTCAAAACAACCTATATTGGCGCTAATAATCTCATTTTAAAGTGTGGGTTAAGATCTGGCATATATCTAGAAGGGGCACTTTTCAAGATCATTTAGAAACTCCTCACAGCCCCTTTAAGTGCATGTTTTAGGTGTTAAAAGTGAAGAATGATTCATACCATTTGAATAATACCTCTTCACGACATCTATTTAAATGGCTGGTTGAAAAGTGTAAATGCTTTCTCACTGTGTAAAGCCTGGTCTGATGGTTTTGTGATTATCAGGGACAATAACAGAAACAAGCCAGGGCGCTTATGGAGTTGCAAGTGAATACCTAAGTCAAACATTTTTGTTGAAACTGCTTCAGAATTACCTTGGATGTCACCCATACAACACAACCAAAGAACACTGAGATTGTATATATATTAGTGGCGGCTGCTGGTCAGTCAAGGAGGGGAAGCTCATTTTTTTTCCCGGCCTACATCATAAATTTGATCATCCAATCATCATGCAGAAGCCCAGCGTCCAGGCCAGCCCACTGCCTCATAGACCCCCAGAGACGCTGAGCATCCTATGGGCGGGACAAAGCCCAGCGTTTATCCAATGACAGTCCAGTTTCCGCAGTGAAACAACCCACTGTACTTCCTCACTGAAGTCAGAAGGCGCTCAGCGTCCAACTGTGTTAAAGCGCTGAGACGCTGCAGGGGATGAATGAGAAGGAGGTCGAGCCAGTTACCTGTAAAAGGTAGCTGATTCTGAACAAAAGATGAAGGAATTCTAGCGCATATTTTGTCAATGAAATGTACACAAAGCAGTACATATCAACACTTTTTGGGGACATTTTAGGGGAAGCTGAGCTTCCCTTGCAGTCTTAGTCTTTTCTTGGCTCACTTAGTACCAATTGCGCATGTTTTAAACGCCACAGCCAACCTGAATATTGCTGCTGACCATGTCCATCCCTTTATGACCACAGTGTACCCATCTTCTGATGGCTACTTCCAGCAGGATAACGCTCCATGTCATAAAGCTGGAATCATCTCAGACTGGTTTCTTGAACATGACAATGAGTTCACTGTACTCAAATGGCCTCCACAGTCCCCAGATCTCAATCCAATAGAGCTCCTTTTGGGATGTGGTGGAACGGGAGATTCTCATCATGGATGTTCAGCCGACAAATCTGCAGCAACTGTGTGATGCTATCATGACAACATGGACCAAACTCTCTGAGAAATGTTTCCAGCACCTTGTTGAATCTATGCCATGAAAGATTCAGGCAGTTCTGAAGGCAAAAGGGAGTCCAACCCGGTACTAGCAAGGTGTACCTAATAAAGTGGCTGGTGAGTTGTATGTATATAAAATATATAAATATCAAAATCAAAACCCAAACTAAAAGATAATTTGTACTACATGTAAGTGCAAGTGGGTTGTTGAGAACTTATGTCTAAGGTATGTCTACATGTGTGTGTGTGGTGTGTGTGTGTGTGTGTGTGTGTGTGTGTGTGTGTGTGTGTGTGTGTGTGTGTGTGTGTGTGTGTGTGTGTGTGTGTGTGTGTGTGTGTGTGTGGAAAAAAAGGGTGTGTCTTCATGTAAAAGTTTCAGCTATCCTGCTTAGAGTGCAGTTCCTAAATGTCAGTCTGGCCCCTGCAGGGCTTAACTTCCTGGTACTGGAGGATTATGGGAAAAATGTCAGGGAGAATCTGAGGTGCTGATGAGCACAAATGAGTGAAAAAAAGGAGAACCACGGAGAGGGAGACAGAAAAAAGGAGATGAAGAGATGAAGAGCCAGACACAGAGGTTGGGTTTTGGGAATATGGAGGATGAATGACAGGAATTAATCATGAGACATACATTTGCAAAGGGCAGCACGCACGCACGCACACACACACACACACACACACACACACACACACACACACATTCAGGTTGCAGATTTCATAGCCCCTGGCCAAGTAGCTTAGAGAGAATCGCAGTGCATGTTTCTGTCTCTGCTTATATGTGTGTTTGTCACAGTTTTAATCTACAGCCAACAGCATGGGCTTCTTTGCAGACGACCCTACAGTTGTGTAAAATCAATCAGTAAAAAAGTAAAGAAAAAATGGACTGCACAGAAGTTTAAAGAGGCCATTGGTGAGTGAAAGAAAGAGACATAGAGTGTGTAAATAACATGTACTGAACAAGACAGTCTCTCAAAAAAGAGCATACTTAGCCAGAGGGCACATTATAAATTTGTGGAGATTTAGATTCTGTGGCTCCAAAACCAGAATTTAACACATACAGATAGGCTGCTTCAGATGCCTTTGGACAAAGGATTCAATTGCAATACTTTAACCAACTCATGATATCTTAAAGGCCAGCAGAGAAGGCTGGTTCAGATCTGAAGAAAAGAGACATAAGCAAATTGGGGGTATGCTGAGCTTATATCAGACAAAGTGAGTAACCCTTTCAATGTACACTTAGGATGCAATACTACTTTACTTATTTTTATGCTACAGAAACAAGACAAAGTGTGAGGTAAAGTGACCCCTGTCACTAATAGTTTTCAAGCTTTACTAACATTCATTGTTCTTTTCAAACTAATGAAACTTTGAGGACATAAGGTAGATTACAGCTCTGCCACAGTTGTTTTTCCCTCAGCTCTTTAACATCTCACAGATAAACACTATGTAGCCGTGCATGCATGAGCACACCTTTCATCGTACTGAAAGATTATTTACTGAGATCCCTTCAAGGAAAGTGTCATAAATCAATATTAATACAAGAACAAAAGTGGCCCAGACATCAGCCGACTGTTTCCAATAATTTAATGGGTGATTTGTTCTGCTCCCACAATGACTCAAACTGTGAAAATGTTCTTTATGCCTGGTGCTTCTTTGTTGTTATAATTGATTGAAGTGACTGGATTTCTGTTGAATAGCCAAATATTTTCACCTCACAACCTTTCTTAGGTGAGCGAAATGTCAGCCACTGTAATGGAACTAAGGATTGATGCACAAGAAGTTTCCATGTAACTTTAAATATTTTTTAGTTTTAAGCACTGATGTTTTATAGAGCTCTAATCTAAAAGAGCTCATGGTACCTTATAACCCTGTGATCCCAGCGTGCAGGCCTGCTTGTTATACCTCATGTCTCTCTAAGTAGTATGGGTGATGGAGCCTTGTTAGTGCTTGATTTGACCTGAAAAGCAATAAACCAAATGTAATAACATCTAAAATTTAACAAGTTTTTAGATTTCGTGCAAAAAACTTACTTTGTTTTGGCTCAGCATCTTGTTACTTTTGGGTTGCTGTTACATATTGTGCTCTCACAAACATTCAGTTATCAGGTTCCTCTACTTTGAAGGACTGGCTGCTTTAGGGATCTGACCATAGACCAATGTTTCCCAATCCTGGTCCTGGGGACCCCCTGCCCTGCATGTTTTAGATGTTACCCCACTCCAGCACACCTGATTCAAATTAATGGCTCGTTATCAGGCTCGAGCAGAGCTTGATGACGAGCTGATCATTTGAATCAGGTGTGTTGGAGTCGGGAACATAAAAAACATGCAGGGCAGGGGGTCCCCAGGACCAGGATTGAGAAACACTGCCATAGACTGTATTAAACATGGGCATTTTCTCTGCAACATCAACCGTCTGTTCTTGATTCCGTTAAATGAAGCCAATCCACAGACACAGCCGCATTGGATAGGATGCCGGCTTTGTGTTTACCTTCTAACAGCTATAGGTTGCTCATCAGTCACGTGAGAAAAACTGTGTCTCTGATTGGTCAATTAAACAATCCTAATACCCTCTAAACCATGGAGTTTTACAAAATTGTACGCCCTGTACAGTGTGTGCCAATAGCAAAATTAGCATTTCAGACCAAAGCTGATTTTTGAACTTGGCTGTGAATATGTTTTTTTTTTCTTAAAGTCAGTATCTTTTTTGGCTACGAGTGTAAGTGGTTTCCGGTCTTTCTGCAGCCAGCCTCAAGCAGACCTTGATGAGTGGCAACTTTTAGCACTACCACACAGACTTCATTTTATTTGTTGCACCATGGCACCAACACACTGAACTCCTGGTTACCCTCCCCTCTCTACCTGTCTGTCACTAACTTAAATGTGTCAGTATGCCACTTAAAGCTGTTTCCACCAGGCTGTTCTGTTTAGATCACTGCGGTGTGGTATGGGTTGGATTGATAAAACCTGATCCTGTTTGTGTTTCCACAGCCAACTGTGCCCTCTCTTGGTAGGTGGGGTGTAAGCTGGATGCCAATAGCCACGCCACCTACATAATAGCAGGATGCTATAGCAGTGTGACACAGTGTACCCCGCTAATGAATCTGATGAAGAAGAAAAGTGTGACGAAGTAAACAAATAGCAATAATGAGAGACACCCAGCAGTTTCCCTTTGTGATTTCAATGTGGCTCTTTGTAACAAAGCGCAATCAACTTTGTTTCAGGAGAAAGCTGACCAGTCAATAGACTGCAGTGTTGTAGCTCCACCCTCTGGGATCTGTTTGGTCTGGCACCCCTACAAAATGGTACCAGAAAGTGGGACTGTTTGTCTCGGTTATTTTGGGATCTGTCCCAGGATTAGTCAGTGGAAACACCACAAAATGCGGGCCTTACCAAGACGAACTGAACTGAACTGCTTGGTGTTAACGAGGCTTATAGCCCCGAGATTTTTTTGGTCCCTAAACTCCCTTTTTCGTAGGTTCCACTGAATCATTCCTGTTGACTGCCTACTGCTAAAGACCTGCTGGACTCCAGCTGCTAAAACACTTATATTAATTATTAGAACAGTCCAACTCCAGCTGCTACATCTACACTTTTACTCCTACTCCTGCCATCAACACTTTATAATTATGACTGCTAATTTGAGACCAAAGTATACAGAGAAGTCTTTTATTGTTAATTGGATGACCCTGCATATTGCGCACACACACTCTTCCACCTGCATTGCCTTATTCTCTTTCTCTGATTCTCCTTCTATACCTCTTCCCAACCCTACCTGGTCGAGGCAGATGTCTTCCTAAAGACGATCTGGTTTTGCTGAAGGTTTCTGCATGTTAAAAGAAAGTTTCTCACTTGCTAAATGCAGCAAAGTGCTCTATTCATGGTGGATTAAGATAAGATAAGACTCCTTATCTTCTCTTGAAGTCTGGTCTTTGTTAATAATGTAACACAAGCAAGTTTAGACCTGCTCTTTTTGGAATGCATCTTGAAATAACATATGGATTTATTTATATATTACAATTCTGAGAGACAAATGCAGTGTTAATCAAGAAATAGCATTCAGAACAGTTTAAACTGATGAAATTTGGTCTTGAGTGGATGAAATCAGGGGAACAGTTATGAAGCTTAAAGTTTACAGTCATACAAGAGGACATTTTTAAGGTTTGTGCAAACTGTTTTGGTGCAACAGTCAAAAGTAGGTCTTTCTGTTGTAGAAAGGGTTTGTGCTGAGTGTTTATAGAAGATCGTGACAGCATGAGTATTTGTGTCTGACAGCCTTATTCTGTGTCACATTTTGCTTGACTGATTTCATCACGCCGTTTTTGTGTTCCTGAAATTGAATATTGCCATTTGTTGGAAGAAAAGGGACAATCTTTTTTTATTTCTCTACTGCAGGGGCAGTTAAAGCCTGAGATAGAAAGTCTGTATTTTAATAAGTTCCTCTGGCACATATTGAAGGCGGTGTTAGAAGTCCAGCTTTTGAATTGTAAGATTGGAGTTTTCTGGCGTAGGAGTGACCAGTGTTCAAACTTTTCTTTAATTTAGGTTCTGCTGAGAACTATAAAGCAGACTCGCTGTGGCTGTTTCTTTCCACTGTCAGTGGATCAACAATGTCCCAAAGGGTTTTTGACAGTATCAAGGTTCCTCACCCTCCAAGTCTTTTCAAAGTAAAAAGGATGGAAAACATGAGATGAACATCACAGAGCGAGGGAAATGAAATAGATACCAACCATAAGAATGTGCACAAACTTTGCTATGCCACCCAAGGCTGATTGGCTGTTCCTCTGACAAAGGCCACCTTCAGATGATAAAGAAAAAGACGGAGGAAGGTCAAAGAGCTGGTAATGCAGTTGTTCAAAAGCTGAGAGATATGAAACACATTACTGGCAACTTCAAGGGATAACTAGAATAACTTGGACTTAACCAGTTTCAACAGGATTTGTCATGGCTTATTTTTAATGTACAAGACAGAGCTTTACTATCATAATAATAGTAATAATAGTAATAACCAGGGCTGCCCATGCAACAGCGAACTTCATGGAGCATGACCTGGACCACAAGGCCATTTGCACCCAAACAAACCAGATTAAAAGACAATCTACCCTTTTCAGAATTACATTTTATTAACAAACAAACAAACAGAGACTTAATCTTGTTTTATAATGAAAATTAATTTCAGTGAAAACAATGATAGAAACGCAATGAATAGAAACAAGATATCTTTTTTAAACACATTTTAAATGAACTGTGTTTCCAATATATTTTAGGTTGAAATGTTTAATTTGAAATAGTTGCTGTGTTTTAATTATCAGGCTACCCTGATGTTAAAAACAACAACCACACAGTCTCAGTGGTGGTTTCCACTCTGATAATGGCCATACCTTCAATCTGTTTCTCTGAAAACAAACAGAAATCATTTCATCATGTTTAATTTTGTCTCTCTTTATAGACCTACACCATAGCTTTTTACAAAGTTGATATAAGAAGTCCCACCCCATCTTAATTCTGTCGCTTTTTGATTAGAAGGTGACATTGATGTGCCTGATGGTGTTCCAACATATGACTGAACCCCCTTAGAGTGTTTTTTTTTTTTTTTTTTTGAGTGTGTGCTGAAGACAGCGAGTGCTGGAAATGCTATGCCACTTTTGGTTTGCTCAAGAAATAAAGTGCTAAAACAGCACATCACCTAATCTCTGCTGCAGTGACAAACAGTATCTGAAAGTCTGCATCGTAATCCTGAGACAGGTATTGAATGATTTGTCCTATTGTTGAATTGTTCCTTTCCGGATGATCTCTGTTTCCCTACAAATATCATCCCTCTGGCAAAGTAGGTGTGATTGATGTTTGGCTTAAGTGATGAGGGATACACTTGGTTTACAAAAAAGAGGAACTGTTGACTTTTGAGAAGACTTACTGGCATTAAAAGGTTTAATTTCCTGATTACGATGATTCTACCTCAAGGAAACAAAAGCCCTTTATTCAGGTCAGTGCAGTTATAATATCTCCTTGTACTCTGCACTTGGGAGGCATTGCTCTGGGTATTATGAGAGTATGCAAGATAGTATGAGCTCTTTGAGCCATGACTGGCACCAGCACCAAGAAAACAAACAAAAAAAAAAAATGAAAGCAAGTAAAAGGAAAGACACACTGCTTTCATGTTGTTGGTATTCAGGAAAAAAATGAGCCATATGTTCTGCACAGAGGTAAGACTTAAGTAAGGTTAAATTAAATCAGTGAAGCCACTGGTAAGTAGAAGAATTTCCACATCAAATCCTTCATAACTTATTCTAACGGCAAGATTGGCTTACCTCATCTAACATGGAGGACACAGATGAAGAGAATTCACAGGTAGAGGATACACAGATAGAGGATACACTGATAGAAGTCAGGCATGAGTGAGAGGACTCCCAAACCCCTAGGCCTGCCCGCAGCAGCCCTGAAGAAAGACCAAATAAGATGAAAGAGAACTGCTGCTTCTGCTGCTGCTGTTCAGGTTTGTTTGAGAAAAGAGTGTTGGGTAAAACTCAGGCCAGGACAGTGCACAGGATGAGCACGACTCCTTTCCAATTCTGGGAGAGATTGGTGCTCATAAGTCAGCCCAGTACATGGCAGAAAACACTTTCATATTTGTAATCTTTTGGAGAGCAGTATTCAGAAAGTCTTTCGCTTTTCAGCGGGGAGCAGGGTGCATCTTGGGGAAAAATTCTCCTGTGGTAGTTGATGCTTGGGACCCCAAGTGACCACAGTGGAAAATACACCAACTTATATGAAGGTCAGGTGTAACAGACTGAATGAATGAAGTACTGCTACATGTGCTCTACACAAGAAGTCCTCATGTTCTGATAAACGGTACTTTTAAAGGTAAGTATGAAGCCTTTTACTTATCATGGAGTGCTTTGTTCTTTACTGCAAGATGTAATTCAAGATAGTGTCAAGTAGGTCAAAGTGTCTTAATGATCCTTCACTTGCTGTGTTGGCTGCTAGACCTCACCTTACTCCTCTCCCTGCTTTAGACGTGGATGGATACCAGACTCATATGATATACATCCTGCAAAAAAATACATTATTCCTTCACTACAGAACACCAGCCTGTAGTTGCAGCTTCAGACTATACCTGCTGCCACTTCCCTAAAAAAAAAAAAATTACTTGCTATTTTGGTAAACACCTGTCCATGAAGGCAGCTATCAGACCACACAGCGGTGTGAAACAGCCTTAAGGGTTTCAGTCTGGGTTGAATCAGCCCTGCTTTTTCAATAAGCCGCTAACAAAAAGAGCCCAAAATGACTTCTCTGAACTGTAGAATAAAGTGGTGACTAGCAGTAAGATAAGTGACTGCAATGAACTGATAACCTGTCCTCTCACTGTTCCCATCCCGCAGTCATAGAGCTGATGTTTGTGCAGCTTCTCTGAGCTACTCTACTACACGGCAGTGAAAGACAGTACAGTGCACTCCGCTGGAGAGAACTGTTCCTTCCCTGGATGCAGAAAGAGCATTAGAGGGAAATAAAAACACAGCGTTTCAATATTCTGGTAATAATGACTTCAACCTTGGTCTCCTATTTGAACACACAAATATGGATTTAATTAAATTCACAGATTTGGACACAAAGCCTAATGCTATTTCTAAAGCCGGATTGCCTCAAGGTTTACAGGAAGTTTTGAACAACATGAATGTATCCTATGACACTTCACCTTCAAAACTTCCTTTCAATATGAAGAAAATTTGCAATGTATTTGTCAGGGACTCCCCATTTAACTGCTTTGTATTTAAACCGCCCAAGGGCTGGAAAGTGTGTGCATGTATGCATGGAAAATCTAATTAATCAAATGCTCCAAATCAAAGGAAGACAGACAGTGTCCCAGGCAACTCAATGCAACAAAAATCTGTGTAAATTCCCTGCTGTGACTTTGAACATGTAATTCCTGGCAACTATAATTTCCTCACAACGTTAGCTCCCATTCTTTGAATGTCTTATTAAGAGTGTTTCAAATCCTTATAATTTCAATGCAAGTTAAATTTATTCCTTTATTTACTTTTTGGCCTTGAAGCACTACTTGTGATTCACAGTTTGTAAAAAAGAGCAAAAACTCAAAAAAATCACACATTTTATCCAGACATATAACATCACTTGTTACAATGAGCCCAGTGTTGAATTCCTGCCTTTAAAAGTATATCTGCTTTTTTTATGTTTTAGTGCAGAAACTCTGCATTCACTGGCATTCTGGTTCATTTCTAAGTGATGTGACCTGAATATTTGACATGCACGTCATTTTAAAAAATCAACTTTGGTGAAGCAAAAAGACTGAACAAAGCAGAACCAAAAGTCTTTGTGAAAGAAGAAGGTAGTTAGTGAGGCCAAAAGTTGATTTGAAAGGTTGGTGGTCATTAAAATCAGCCTAAAGAGGAAAAAAGGATGATTTCGGCAAGAAAAAAATCTCCACGAAATAGCACTTTTATGTCTGTGTGCCCAACAGAATCAGAAGATATCTACTTTGTAATGTTTCTAATATCTATAAATGAAAAAAACAACAACTAAATATGAGTCAGTGATGTTTGTCAAGTGTTAGTTGCTATATCACAATTATAATCCTTTCTAGTCTATTCTGAATAGTTTCTAAGGGTAATTCCTGCATTAAATCCCCATTATAAAACCGACAATGTATCATAAAAACTCAAAGGTAAAGCCCCTTCTTTGTAAAATTGTGCATTGTGAGAGAGTGTATGCGCACGCTTCCTTTGCTTTGTGTGTCCCATTGTCTCAAAGTGGTGGACCATCCATCACCATTAAGCTGAAGCACAGAGCCTGACTCACACTCAGGAACAATCTAATTCTACCAAAAACACCTCTCTCCTCCTCTCTCTTCTTCACTTTCCCCTGTTGTCGGGGTTCTCTCCGCTCCACCTTCTCTTTCTCCCCCCACTCCTGCTTTTTCTCCCTCTCTAGGCAGGATTTAGGCAACAGACTTGAGCAGATGAAAACCTCCCAAGCATGTCTGAAGTAATACCTCAGACACACACACACAGAGGACACAATCTTGCAGTCAGTATATTGTTCTAACTCAGCCTCTGGCATGTGTGTGTGTGTGTGTGTGTGTAGTTATCATTCTGTAAGAAGAACTGAATGTGAGAGTTGAACCTCCTTAACTTTTTTTTGTGTGTGTCCAGATCAAATGGAGGGAAGTAATGCTAAGTAGCACACTTAGAGTATCCTTGCTAACTTGATGTTTAGCTTAAAATTGTGCTTAGAAAATGTGGAATTTGGAAAATTCATTAGGAGGAAATGGGCCTCAAAGCGTTAACACTTTAATAAAATATCTAAAGGATCCTCAATAACAAACTTTTCCCACCATGAAGACACCTCTTCACTTGTAAACTTAAAACAAGGAAGAAAAAAATGAAAGTGAGACTGTCCAGTTATCGAAACTCAAACAAACAAACAAACAAACAAACAAACAAACAAACAAACAAACAAACAAACAAAATAGAAACACTGACCACAATTTTTTTGAGTTTTGAAACATCAACGTTTTGGTATTCAAATTAAATCAGACATTTCCCAACCTGGTTCCCAAAGGTGGGGTCTGCAGGAATTTTTGTACATTATTAGTCAACACAACATTCAAACTGGACATCCAAAGCTATGTAGATACACTCACTGACCAAGTTACCACCTGTAACCACCTGTAGCATCTTGTTTCTACGTGGGAGAGACTGACAACTGACTTGGCATGTTAGCACAAGCTAATCACAGGTATTTGACACATACCTGGTTAACAGAAAGCCACCTCAAGTCACTCTTTGTACTACTGTCCAATTGCCCTAAAGCAAGTGAAAATTGAGCCAAGCTTCACCCATTAAAAAGCTATATTTGTTCACCGTTTTGTTTCACAAAGTGTTTTTCTCTCTCTGTGCTACATTAACTATTGTAGCCTCTCAGGATAACTTCTTTCTGTGATTGGCTGATGTCTACTATCCACCCAGAAACATCCTGAAACAACCAAAACATCCAAATACAGGCAAAGGAGAGAGTTCAAGGCAGACACAGACACTGATACACATGAATAGAGGCCCAGAAGTCACAATTGAGCTGGATAATTCTGGTGAAAGTTGAAATTCATTTTTTTAGGAAAATCCTGCAGACTGTACCTTTAAGTTTCGGATCAAAGCAGCTTCTTTTCCTACTGTCTAAAAAAAAATTCAAAGTAAAAAATTATGAATCCTTATAACATCCAACTAAGCTTTCTTGTTTTGCAGCCAGGCCACTTTAATGTCAGTTATTAGTAAGCATTTTGCCAGATGTGAGGCAGAAATGTAGCATGCTCATCGAGATGAACATTTAGATGTAACACTAGACGCACAATAGGGGGATTTGTGAGGCCAATTTCATCAATCTCAAGCTATAGCATTAAATCACTATAAATGTTTTCTCAAAACACTTTACAAACATTTTGTTGTCTTATTTACAAAGAATAAAGATAAAGACATGGTGAAGAGTCTTACCTCATCTTGAGATAAAAATATGGTGGGGAGTCTTATCTCATCTTAACCCACCAGTAGTGAGGATTTTATAGTTTTTAACAAGTCGCAAGAAAAACCTCCGGTAGAACCAGACTGGTATAAAACAACCATGAACCTTGACCTGGTTCCTTTTGATACTTCCCAGAGGAAGCATATCACAGGTAAAAAAAAAAGGAATGGTCCCAGCACTGAGCTCTGAGGAACTCCTTAACTCACTTTCATGCAAGGTGTCTGAATCTCAAGTAGGCTTTTTAAGAAGACACTTAATTACCACTACTTTAAATGATAAAGGGTGAAAAGCATGCCAACAAAGACCTCTAAACAAAGTGGTATAACATCATCACCTTTATAACCACTATGTAAAGAAGCGCAGATGATGGTTTGCTGCTCTGCTCAACCAAAGCAACCAGCACAGGCAAGTGCATTGATCTACAGGGGACCAAAGGCTGGTGGTTCTACGCACGTCAGCCACACTCAGCAAATCACTTGGAAATGATTTATTCCCAGAGTCTGTGATGCTGTGTTCAGCTGTACTAAATAAATTGTGCTCAGTCTTCTTACCTTTGGACTTGTCAATTGTTTGGAATTTACAATCAAGTAGGAAATAAGCTTCTTCCGAACAGCTTTGATTCAGACGCAGAGAGTGGCAGCCCATGAGGATTTATACTAGTTTCACGGAGATACTATTATCTTCTGTCTCTCATTTTTCATGGCAAAGAGCGGTATATAAAACTTTCAGTTTCTTACTTTTCAAAGTTTTTCCAAAGTCCTGGGGTCACAATAACAAAAGCGTATCCATTTGAGTTCAAGCCTTGCCCGTGGAATGGCCACAACCAAGATACATTACCAAAGACACTGAGAAGATGCTGCCAGGCCCCTGGATATACAATACATGGCTTGAAAAGAAAAGTCTAAAAAGAGAAAGCTGTAGGAGTGCCACAAGATCTCTTTTTTCTGTTAATATGTATTGGATTCCTTGTTGAGTATACCTTTCTCATAGCATAAGCTTCTAATCACTGAAAATTGGGCCTAGATTATTACTCTTTCATGGTAAATTCACTAGTTTCAGTTAAAATATGTTGAATTTTTAGAACTAGATCATCAAAACAAATTTTCTGTTTTCAAATTGGACAAAGCTATGAGCTAATCCACTTTTCCTGTCGGCAAGGAGAACATTAAAAGTAAAAAGCCATTTGGGCTGTTTAGTTTCAGAGCTAATTAGTGCATTACTGAGTGTGCTGTGTAAAACTGCACTGCAGGATAAACTGTATGTACAGGTCACACGGACGGATGCAAAATTAAATGAGCAGCAGCAGATGGAAGATGGTAGGAACATTTGCACAGTGGTTTCTGGTGAGTGCAGATGTGTAGCAGACATGCTTTAATGGTGTAAGGCCAGTAAAGAGAGCTTGTTCGACCTACTGCAGATACTCTGCTAAACTTGGCTCAGGAACAATATCTCAGTAGCACATACCCTCCTATAGACACTTAAAGTGATAGTCTTAGCAGCTTTCCCTCACATACATACATACAGACACCTGGACTGTATAGGTCTATGACTGATTTCCTTTCACAGTCACATTTGTATTGTAGGATTAGCTCTTCAACTTCCAGGTTCGGAAGGAGCCTCTAGCCTCAGGCCTTTTCACTGATCAATAAGGATGCTTGATCTGACCTGATGCATTGAATGTCAAGCGGAGCCACTTCATCAGCCAGCATATATAAAGACACTTGACATTTTTTTAAGTACTCCATGTCTCCATTTACAGAAAAGTTTCTCTAATATATGCGCATAGAGAGTGTCTGCAAACACTGAGTTTGTTGTATAAGCCAGAGACATAGTCTTACATTTTTAGAGGGATTTTTCACTGCACTCTCTTTGGATAAATACTGGTTAAAGTAGAACTTGTCTCTCATACAAAGCTGACAAGGCATGTAAAAAAATCTGCACTCAAGACCAAAAAGGTAAGAGGAGTCAGTGAAGACAGCTTGTTATGCAGGCTTAAAGAAGGATGAGGACACATTGGGGGGTCATTTACTTTTCAGCTCTCTTCACATATGCTTAGTTCTCCTCAGGAACATGTAAGAAACAACCTCAGCTGTCAAACGTGGGCGAAAAACTGACAGTTGAAAAGCGTAATAAGACACTGGAAAAAAAATGAAAAGTACTGATGAAGGCCAGGGGTTTATAGATGCCATGCAGGTATTTGCTGGTGGAGTTCACTTAATCACTCATAGGTTTGGCTTTTTACCCGTTAGCATTACAAAATGTCGGCTTTGAAATGTACTGGGAATGTGTAGCAAGGCACTGATGGAAGAAAAAAGAGCACGTTGCAATGTTGTGTGGGTAGTACCCAATTTCAGAGATGACAAAGAGGCTTGGCGCAGGTTAAGGTCTCTTTATATATGACTCAGCAGGACTAATACAAAACAACAAAACACCACTGCCAACAGGGCAGGAGCAAAATCTGAACACTGACTGTGGACACACAGTGGTAGGAGAGAAAAAAAGAAAAAGACAAGAAAGAGAGCGCCATACGGAACAGCTAAACAGAAGCTAATTATCTTTCTCTCTTCACAAGCAGAGACAAACAAGACTGAGCGGCTTGACTGGCATTGGTGTGGTGTAGTCGAATCCAAGACTGAGCAATCTGTGACTAAAAGACACACTGTTCTACAGCAGGGGAAAACAGGAGAGAGCAATGACAAGCAGATTGAATGAATGTTTGTGTTGGCCATGAACTTCCATCAGTGGCATTTCTGCTTGCTGGCACTAACACAGGCTAGCACCTTGGACAGATCCTGTGCTGCTGAGAGACCCTTGATCAGCACCACGGACAGCGACAGAGACGGGCCAAGTGACTTTTTCCAACAGAAGTTCAGACACAACTATTCAACAGTTAGATTAATTCATATGCGGGTCTCATGAAATAAACTCCAGGAATATAAAAGAGGATTTCTAAGATACATGGCAGGAGCAAGAGGTCAAACTTTTAAATATTTTTGGTTTAAACTTTAAAGCTTCTTTTTTGTATGAGAAGAATAAGTTAAAGCCTGAAAAATATGCAATTTCCAGGCTGAAACTGGCACAGCTTTTATTGAAGGGGAATCTATCAGTACAGCCACAATGATAACATTTCTAAGCTGGGCTGAAAACTGACATTTTCTGCATGGATTGTGAGCAAGTCTTTGTTGCAAAATTACTGAGGGGGAGGGGGGTGGGTATGTTTTGGGTTAGGTTGGGGTTGAGCTAATGAATCTGCTCATCTGTGCTGCTGCTACATTATCAAAGGAATAGAAGCCCACACTGATATATTGTGATGACACATTCTCGCTGACAATACTGGCCAATGACTGTATCAGACAGGCTCCAAATATACTGAATGCAAGCATTAAGATTTATATGTTTTCAATTACTGGTCACTTTTTGTGCTGAACTTTGCCTCTAGGTAGACAGTATTTCACAGATTCTAAAATGAGTGACTCAGCAGGACTTCAAAAGCCACAGAACAAAGAGTCATATGAGATCCCTATGTACCTTGGCCATGTAATGAGGTTGGAAGCACTGCTGTCTTCCAAGAGCATTACAAAAATAAGTCCAAAACTGGAAAGAAAATGCATTGTTCCTGCAAAATACACAGTGTGAAAATGTGCTAAATGAGTGTGGCTATTGTAAGCGAAATCTATCTCTGCCTGGACTATCTGATACCCTGATAAATGCACTGTTTGTTTTTCTGCCTGTGAAAGTGTTTTTGTGAGGAAACAATCTGAAAGTCATTTCCACCGGAAGACTCTGTGCATGCACGCGCTGCAGAGTGTGTGTTTGTGTGTGTGTGTGTGTGTGTGTGTGTGTATGAAAGAGAGAGTAAAGCCCGCTGGAGAAAACCCAGACAAAACACTTCAGCTCTGTATTCACTTCTTACTCCTTCTCTGTCTTTTCACCAAGGAGTGTCTAAGAGGCAGAGGTGCTGGATTAAGGAGGATATGCATCTGCACATTTGTGTGTGTGTGTGTGTGTGTGTGTGTGTGTGTGTGTGTGTGTGTGTGTGTGTGTGTGTGTGTGTACACAACAATGGAACGGATTGAATGATGAAACTTCTTGTTCTCATTAGTCGAGTTTTCATTACACCTACAATTGCAGAATAAATCACATGCTCTCGTGAAGTGGTTTTTCTCAAAAAAACACGTCACCAGATGTGACTAACGGACACACCTCCCTCACATCCTCTGTCATGATCCTCCCTCAGAAGTCCCAAGTGTGTGGCCACTGTCACATATACAGACTCTGGTGTACATCCTGTAACAGCTCTGCTGTTAGTTTTATGTTCAGGGCAGATTCTGGTGTTTTTGACCGTCAGTGAAGGCACCAGGAAGGTTGTGAGGGGGTCAGAAGAAGGCAGGGGTGGAGGTGCTTTGTGCGAGTGAGAGAATGGAGAGGATGATTTTCACTCAATGTGCAGAACAAGGTTTTACTCAAGTTGTGCACAATTCTAGTTGTAATGAAAACACTGGCAAGGCACAATTGTATTTTATCGATACTTCAGAAATATCACTTTTATTTTGCAAAAAAGAGTGATTGAGGCAAGCTTTCCTCTCTCTTTTTCTTTTTCTCTGTCAAACTAATCTGTCTTCAAGACTTAAATTACTCAGACATGACTTTCAGTGTGTGTTTAAGCGAGACAATGAGAGAATAAAGGAAAAGCTTAAGGAAGAAAAAACCCTGAAAGAATGGGCTGCTTTAGAGAAAACAGTCATAAGAACAGGGGTCTCAAACTCAAGGCCATGTGGCTCACAGTGAAATACAGGCTGCCTTGTTGAAACGAATGCAAGATTTCAGGGTTGACCCTGAACACAACATAATTACAGTGTGGACCAAAGTGAAAAAACTCCAAACATTTGGTACACTGCAAATGTCCTCAGAATGTGAAAGCATTATGACCATGTCCAAACGTAGCCGGGTATCTGGGGAAAAACACAATTTTTTATACGTTTAGACCTCTCATCCACACCGAACTAGCGTTTTAGGTCCCAAAAAAAAAAGATGTAAAATCTCAGCCAAAGTAAAGATTTTGGAAGATTCTGGTTTCCTGCTTTCATGTCTACATGTTTAAATATACATGAACATGGGAAACTGAGCTTTTGGTTCTCACAGCTAAATGACAAGTACATTCTGGTTGGTTGGCATGGATACCATATCTGAAAAAACACTGCCAAACATGGGCTTGACATGCTTTGACTCACACTTATTGGTAAATTTTCCAATGCATGTGGATGAAAGTATTTTTTAAAATGAATGAAGGAGGATATTCGTATTTGGAAATACCAGGCTACGTGTGGACAAGGTCTTTGTCTTTTCAAAGGCGAAAAGAAAGCTTTAAATAAAACACAGAATGTTTCAGGAGAAGTGGTAAAATGATGATTTCTGTGGAGCTTTAGGGAATTTGCAACTGTCTCATATGCAAAGAGCAAGTTGCCGTATTAAAGGAGGAAAACTTAAGTTATTCAACTAAACATGCAGAGCTGTTAATGCAACATGTGTTTCAGAAAGCAAGAAAGGAGGCAAATCAAAGAACAGGTCCAGACTTAGTGTCCATCTTCAAGCCAAACTGTGAGTTTCAACTACCTCCTCCCTCGGAGCTAATGTGGCCCAGCTGTCACTGAAGAAGTGCTCTCAGGTGTCTGGCAGCAAGCATTTGGGAAAAAAAAGCCAAATGTAACTCTAATGTAGTTTATGTTGAGAAGTACAGTTGTTCAAACAGTTGTTTCATTTTTTTGAGTGACTACTGAATTAGCTCCTATGTGACAGGACTGGATGTTCAGCTGCTCTCGGATAATTTGAGATTTGAACCCCTTCATCACAAGAAGACAAAAAGTAAAAGTATGATGACACCAGGGAGCAAGATGGAAAATCTACAATTAAAAAAACATTCTTTTTGAGTGGAGAGAAAAACAAATGCTGGGAAATGTGGGTGCTCCTGTGGTTGTTGGCTCTGTTGGTCTGTTTTTCTCACACCTCCAGCAGGCAGCCCGCCTTTCCCATTCTACAAGATTGGCAGGTAAAAATATAATTGGCTGGCAAAATACTCTCGCCACAGACCATCGACATTTAAGCACAAAGCCGGTTCCTTGTCCCACGTATTACCCTCATGACCTCATGTACACCCACCACCACACACCCACAAACAGAAACACACTGATATTGTTATCAGGTGCTGTTGTGGCCCGCGTAAGCCATGTGTCTAAATAAAGACAATACGCTTCAGTGTCTGGATACAGCCAGGCTACGCAGTGGGACTCTTTGTGTGTGTGTGTGTGTGTGTGTGTGTGTGTGTGTGTGTGTGTGTGTGTGTGTGTGTGTGTGTGTGTGTGTGTGTGTGTGTGTGTGTGTGTGTGTGTGTGTGTGTGTGTGTGTTCAGAGCAGGGTATGAGCCACATGTCTCCCAGGGAGTGTTTCTGACAGTGAGTGTTTGTGTGTGAACATGAATGTGTTTGTGTGTGTTTCAAAGACTATTGTTTTGCTTCTCCTCTCAGCTGAAGCCAATTAACTCCACTGCTCTGCTGGTGATAACACACACACACACACACACACACACACACACACACACACACACACACACACACACACACACACACACACACACACACACACACACACACACACACACGCACACACACGCACGCATGTGCTCATACCTGCACAAAAACAAAGACATGAGTGCACATACTATAAAAATCCCTCAATGATGTTTTGAAGAGAGGAAGCTACTTATCTAAGCATGGCTGTACAGGTAAGGAGGACATTTTGGTTTAAGAGCTCCATTCATACCCACCCACCCCCTAAACAAACAAACAAACAAATAAATAAATAAATAGTATGAAAGTGAGATCGAACTATGGCAGTGGTTCTCAAATGGGGGTACGTGTACCTCAGGGGTACACAAGATTCAAAGATGTATATTTAAAAAATACCAACCAAGCAAAATTCCTTTATCACCTTTTATTTAATCAATGTTTAAATCCAATATAAGTTTAAGTTCATAAATTTAATATCATATTCAACTGACACTAAGAGTACGGTGCGATGTTCTTTTTTTTCCATCATAATTGTTTTGTGCTTGTTACTTGTTACTTGGGGGGGGGACATATCATACGGGGTACATGACTGAAAAAACTTCGAAAACCACTGAACTAGGGGATCAAATTATCTGAATCCTGGGAGTTAAGGTATCCTGTTTTTTGAGGCTCCTTCTCAAAGTCTAGAAATGTCAAAGAGAATGCAGACTTCATTTGTATGTCTTGTCAAGTTTTTTTCTAGTCCTGTCCAATCTGATCAGAAAGCTGAGAAAAAGCTTTTTTAAAAAAAAAAAAAAAAAAAAAAAAAAAAAAAAACCTGTTCTGGTGCTGATAATCTTATTCTGAATTGTGTATTAGAATCAGGCATGTATCTAATAGTACAGAGGACATTTCAAGATCACTTAGAAACTCCTCATAGTCTCTTCAATATAAGTTTTTCCTAAAGTTGAAAGTCAAACTTCTTTGGGACTTGTTGATCTTTTTTGTAGGGCTTTTGCTACCAAGACAAACTTATGGGCTCTGAAAGGATACAACTACAATGGCAGAGCGACTGAAGTCAGGTAATGATCAGCAGTGCAGTGGTGCATGAAATAAGAAAATTACTCTCATTTTCTTTGGATTTACAACCTTGGAAAGCACTTAACCAATGAGTTGTCATTTCCAGATTGAGTTGTGAGTTCTGAGGCGTTTTGATCTTACCTGTTGAGACTTCTTTTGAAAAAACAAAAACACAAAAAAAAGCACTTGAACAGCTTCATCATTATTTTCAATTTCCTACAGCACCGGTGTATGAATCAATGTTATGGTGTAATGTATGTCCACTTCCAACCACTCTCTCAATGGAATATGGTCATTGACATCAACAGTCAGATGCTAGATACGAAACAGGACAAGTAATACAAATGATGGAATCCATGCACCTGGGTCCACTATAAAACACCTGTTGTCTGTTAAGTTAAAACTTTCAACAAACCATAGGAGCAGCATGAAATCAGCTTGAAAAATATATATCAAATATCTTAAAAATTGATGTATAAGGGGAATGATGCCATTTGTTTGAGTGCCATTAGTTAGCCACTGGCCAATTGGACAAAGGATGAGAAATTAAGAGTTCAAACAGAGAGCAAAATATGTGCTTGATTCGTGCTTCACTCACTCCATGCCCCACATGTGGTTCAGTGATCCAGAACAACCTCGAACTGAATCTGACTGGAGGCATCGACAGCACAAAGATGACAGGGAACCAGGAGAGAGAGAGATGAAATAAATATGCAACAAGGATCCTGAGCTGGTTTCAAACAGGGGACGTTTTCAGTTCATGGTTGGTGTCTTGTTCCAGTGAACAACAGGAAACAGAGTGCCATAAAAAAAATATTTGAATTCATTAATTTGCAAACAAACACACCACCATGCCTGATCACCTCAGTCTCACAAAACTGTGGTACATGCAATTGTGATATTGACTTTCTGCATTTCATGAATTAAATATTAGAGCTGAGAAAAGTCTCTTATGAAGGTCAAATCCCATTTCAATAATGCAGCTAAAATGCCAACTCACGTGAAACAAATTATGGGTTATTATTTAGATGGAAGGCACCCAGGGTCTGACATTGCTATTCTCGCAGGAAGCTGAGCGCCAAGAAGATTGGAGGCTGATAGCAACACATCTCCCCTGAGGAACTATGAGCCCCTGAAGAAGTACAAAGGATACTCTCAGTTGGCTGTTAAGGAGCAGCAGAAGTGTTTGCTAATGAGCAGAGAAGAAAAACTGGGCACTGTGCATTCAGATCAAAACTTTCTCCAGTCAGCCACAAACAGTGACAGGTGTAAGTGTTTGTGGGAGAACAGGAAAGATAGAGAACACAAACAAGACTCACACAGTGTTTTTTTTTCTTTTGCATCATCTGAGACATGAGCAAGCATGACTTCAGGTCGGCCATCTTTTGATCGCAGAAGCGTAAAGAGTCCAAGACCATGAATCATGCCTTTGATTCCAAAAAAAGAAAAAAAATATCAGATTTCAGATGAGAAAGAAGTCGGCAAGGAAAACACCATCCTTGACAAGTCAAACTACTTCAGAGAGGGAATGAAAAGCCGCTCAGACACACAGACATGCAAACTCACAGAATCCCAATCACTCATCTTTGTTAAAGGAGAAGTCGAGATTTGACAAGTGCGTGACAGCTAATCTCTGTGGTTATGGTGGGGTCATGACGTTGATGTCTTAGTGAGTGCAAACACAGTGTAGGACTATCGATTTAGCCTTTCTGCTGTGCTGCGTGGGTGTGAAGCATCTACACACACCTCTGCCAGCCTTCCTCTCTCCCCCCTGTCAGTCACTCTAAATGTTTGTTGGACCTTGGTATAATTACCTTTCTCTCCTCCTGCCAGACAGGTGTGATTCCACTTGTTGCAACTCATCAGCTCAAGCAAACTCAGAAAATGGATGTCAAGTACCTCAGGATTAAAATTTTGAGTCAAATACCTCCACAAAACAGTTCTGGTGTGATTTAAAGGAATTATTCAGGCCATGAACAACCATGACAAGACACTATGGTAATGTTGTGTGCAGGAGTTACCTATGAGTACAGACCTCAGGCTTCCTTTAACCCTTATCTCTGGATGTCTCTGAGCTGACACATTTAAGCTGGTGCGCTTTGTATGACTTTTTTTTCCTAAACAGTTTGTACAACTGGAAAATTCCAATGATTTGTGAAAGCTGAGATGCTGCTTTTTCTGTCAATATGTGGTTATTACAGTTATTTCACTTAGACTTTTGGGGAAGCACACACAAAGTGCGGAGCACATGGATAAAAAGAAAGCACAGAAAAATGGAGCTAAGTTTGTCCAAAAATGCCAGAAAAGAAGATCCTCCTAAGTTATAAAATCTTCACTGATATTTCCCCATGTTTTCTGACTGAAGGAGCATCTGATGAAGAAAATTGTAACATTACATGGAATTTCGGGATGAATTAAAGGTGTAGTCGGCAATCATATAATCTGCACTATTTTTCCAAATCACCATATTTCTCCTCTCCATCCACAAGATATCATCACTGACAGCATGTTGAAAAAAAGTCCAGCTTCAATACACAGCCTTGGCTCTGAATTTCAGCTCAGACCGAGCCACCAAAACAGGGTTCACCCTCACACACTCAGGGGGTGGATCATACTCATGCGCAGACAGAGGGGGGAGGGGGAGTAGTATGTTGCGTAGCGTGCGCAGTTAGTGTAAGAAAGCTGTGCAATACCAACAGTAGCAATGGCCAAAAAACAGCCCAAAAGAAAAAGGACAGAAGAGCATAAAATGAAAAGGAAGGTCTATGACCATAATAGAGGGAAGACCTGGGTCAACATTGGACAAAATTAAACAGGGGGCATTATGACAGGTGCAGGGAGGCACAAATTCTTGTTCATTACTAGATTCATAACCATTGTGTAAAGTTCTAATTCACATATACAAAGCACTGTACCACAATGAAAGCCACATCCCTCCCTCTCTTTTCTCCTCTGGTGCGCACACAACCGTGCGCCTTTAGCGCACCAACATTAGAGTGAACATCAAACACCATTCAACAATCAAACAACCATGAAACCCAAACAATAGTAGCGAGCTAAAGATAGAAATATTTTTTAAAACAGCTGGAGCCAGCGAGTGTTGCAGCTAAATCTCCTGAGGACAGTGTCCTCCCACTCCATTATACATCTACGGGTCCAGTCTTTTTCAAAGGCAAGCTCAACAACCTGGGCCTTTCTATTGTGGAGCATCGCACATCTTTGATTGGAAAACATTTATATATATAAATATTATAATATCTTTTTCTACAATACTACTAAAACTCGTCACACTGCTACTTCTTTCAAAGCAATAAATACGGCTTCATGTATTATAGTGAACTGACCCTCGAGTGTTCGCTGGTCCGGCCTCCACCATGTTGGTCACAGTTTCTACGGTCGTTTCCATGATGATGCACGTCCATCATCTTTCGGACGTGGAGCCAGGGTTGGGGTATGAAGGGAGAGGCGTGTACAAATTTGTTTATCAACAACCTCTCCACCCGTTTTCTCCCAGACTGCTGACTACACCTTTAAGCTCTCTGTATCTTGTTTTTACTTTGTTTGTGTAATTGTATGTGTAGATTGATGCTTGTGATGTGAAGTGACTTTTGTAGAACAGTGAACAGTCTCTTTTGTACAATGTGTACGTAATTCAATGTTTATAATATGTAATAACCATCTTTAGAATAGTGTATCATGCTGTGTGTACTTCATGTGTGTAAGTGGTGCGTTTTTGAAGTCTTACTTGTACTGTCCGTGTGTGCATGACTTGAGCCTTGTATTGTGTAGTAACCTTTGCAGAAGAATGTGCCATGCCTTGTTTGTACTGTACAGTGTGCGTGACCAGCTCATATTTTTCTCCACTACTTTCAGTTTGTCTTGTGATGAGGAGCAGACATCCTGTGGAGCAGCAGTAGGGGAGCTGGAGATTCTAGTGATGCTATCAGAGACCTTGTTTCTAACAAATGAAGGGACAAAGACTCATAAATAGTATTGTTAATATGTTTAACAGTGTACAAGTTTTATGTTTTTCCTGTAAAATTTTTTATTTTAATTGCAAAATTTAGTTTGTGTTTTCTTCCTTTAAACTCTTTCACAAATGCCAGTAATTCATCTGATAAAGTCAAGACAGAATATTGGTTGTTCAAGAAATGAAGATTTCTTTGATAGGCTACATGACAAATTACAGACTGGACTTATGAGGAATTTAATTATGGTGTTTCTTCTTTTTTTCAAATCTGAAAATATGAATTTTTATTAAGAAATTTGATGGCAATGATACATTGAATTCATCATTGGAGTCTGCAAGCGCTGATGTCTCACTTCAAGTCCGTTTAACTTTACCTTAAAAAAAATGTTTTCAAAGCCTGAATTCTTAAATTCAAGCTTTTTATTTATTTATTAATTTTCATTCATGAATTAATTGACTGCAATATCATGGATCTGTTCTTTATTATTTTGTTCAATCACTCAATCTTTATTTAGTTGTACCACCAAGTCACTAGAAATGTTATCAAGGCGCTCTGTTCTGTTCAGTCTATCTGAAGTAAATAATCCTGTCGTGTAATCTTGGTAGCTCTGAGTACTTCCTCTCAGCTTGATTTTTTGCTCTGTTGAACTATGGATCACTAGTGTTGAGCCCTGTGCCACAGAAACAAGGTGGTTGGAGAGCCAGGTCACCTGGAGTGAAACATGATATCATCAAATCACCTACTGGAGGAAGTATTCAGGGTACTACACTATGGATGACAAAATAACAATCTGCAGCATCGCTAACGTATGGCTAGCCACACACTGGACAACTTTCAGATGTTAAACTATTTTAAAACTGGACATATCTGACTACTTTTTTTACATGGCAGTCATTCGATCGCACACACTAAGCAAAAATATGTATACCACACACTTAAAATTTGCGGTAACAATTCTATTTGCATGAGATCTCACAGAGGCTTGAGTGATCAAAATCATTCCAGCAAGCCCTAAATCTGGTCATGCCTTCCTGAATGACCAGGAATGGCAGGTTGGTTTTAAATCTGGCTGAAATCAAGGAAGTGGTGGTGGAGTAAGCAGTTGTGTTAGTGCACTGAATCAGTAGAATAAGTTCAGTAAAGTGATTTGTTCAAAAGATTAATTCATTGAATGATTAAGTACTTCTCTGCAGCTTGGCTTGTGAACCCGAATTTACTGAACCGAAACATGGCAATCAGTTCAGCTCACAATCATACTGAGTGTACATTGATCTGATGATATATTTTTTCCCTGAATGTTGTGTTTACTATGTTCAGCACATGAGTCACTCACTGACTGACTGACTGACTGACTGAGAGGAAGAGAGAGACTCGTTCAGGAAGTTCAGTGCTCAGACTGACTGAACGTGAATGTGTGAGTCACAAGCCTCAGTCACACACATATTGAACTGGCTGAAACACAATCAAATTGAAACCGTAGTTTTCACTCAGTAAGCTGAGTGTAATTAAGTTGGTTTGGTATAAACTGCAAACTGACAACAGCTTTAAAAACACACACATTTTTGCAAAAACAAAATGGTAAATAAAATAAGTGTTACATCCTTGATTTGAAGAAACGACATGAAGCTCTAGTGGCAGACAGGAGAGAGAAGAGCACAACTACAGTTGAGAAATGAACAACTGATTCAATTCAGTTCATTCACTCAGATGATTTGTTTGTTTTGAACAAATTGTTCACATATGACATCAATGCAAGGGAGGCAGTGGAGGGGAAATGTAATGAAAGAACAAAGAGCATTATCTGAACGGTCAAAGTGATGTTTTTAGGCAATCTAACAACTCCAGAGAAGAATAAACACTGAGCTAGGTTTTGTTGTACGTGCATTTGCAATGGAAGTAGCAGCAGAGAGTCTAGACTAGCTAATTAGAAAAAAATATTAGTAGCAGCTTTGAGTCCAATGCCAGCATTCCTCTTTCATTGTAGTTCTTTTAGGGACTGGCATGATACTAAGAGCATATGAACATTATCACCATGACATAACACGATAAAGAACCTGGTGATAAACCTGTTTTTTTATTTCTTCGGCAATTCTAACTTATGCTTGCCTTCCTCATTATATTAAAAAATGCACAAAGTTGAGATTGCTGAACATAGTGACCAAGTTTTTTGTGAAACCAGATTCCTGCAGGCTCCTTTACACCCACCATGGACACGTGACATTCCTTGCACAGAGACACCGAGATAAAAGTCTTACTCCCTTTGTCCTTTAGGTATTAAATGTAACACTGCACTTTTAGGCCATAACCAGAAACCTGTCACCTCTTGTATCATATCATCCCAGGGTGTCTGACCAAAAGGAATAATATATGTACTGTATTCAGAGGAAGAGAGGGGGAGATGAAGAGGGACTATTGGGAGAGAGGGAAAGGAAGGAACGAAGGGGGAAGAGACATTTAATAATGTATGCATTCTCATGTGGGAGCAGAAGGGGTGTGAGTGTAGAAGAAAGGGGGAGAAGTCCAAAGAGAGGAGAGAGATGGTGAGCAGGGGAGGAAGAGAGAGAGATTGTGTGTATGTAAGAGAGACATTTCTGTGACCTTCTGCCTCGCAAAGCCCCATCTGACTAAGAAATGAGGAGGGATGGAGTGATGGAGGGGAAGGGGAGAGAGGACTGCTAATGAGAATGGAGAGGGATGAAGGGGGACAGATACAGAGATGGAAGGGAGGGATTTGGCCAAAAGTGTTGAATATTTGACATTTATCCAAACGATAACAGCCTCCCTTGTCTTTTAAAATAGTTTCAACACAGAGAGACTTAAAGAATCAACAACGCCAAAAATAAGAGAGGGTAATATAAGGATGAAGTCTTCCTATAAAACATGAATGGGTTTGACGGTGGGATAATTAGCTGGATACCTCACATTGTGATGCTAATGTGGCTGGAATCTCGTCTCCTGATCACAGGCAACATAAGCAGCATAAATCTGCCACCACCTTCCCCCCGAGGGACTGAGCTAATCATGAACCCACAACTTGTGCACAGCTAGCTTCATTACCCACACACTCATCTGAAGGTTGCTTGTTTAGAAAGATCTTATTTAACCAGACCAACCATTGTTGTTTTTCCTTTTTTTGAATTTGATCCCAGGTGGTTGACAATGAGCAGTCAACCGACATACAAAGAATGATGTGGTAGAAAGTAATAACCAATTTTAAAACATAAATGGTGTTTGTTCTTTTCTTCTCCTGAGACATGAATACCTTTACTTGAGGTTCTACATTGGTGGAAGAAAGTTGCCCGTCATTAGACTTTTTATTTGCGCTGGTGTTATATTTGACAGTAAATTCTAATTAAGTCCTAGTCTTTTGAATAACACAACAATTAGTTTTAGTCATAATTTACTCATCTGAAACCTTTTAGTCTGAAGGCCCATTTATGCTTAACGTTACATATGGATATGGAACGAGCCTCCTTCCATGCTCTGCATTTATTTCATGCAAAATTCTGCATGTTTCCATAAAGCTCATGGATATGGGCCAAATGAAGCCGTACCATCGGACACTGTGGGGGCAGTGGTACTATTTGATATGTAGCTCTAGTGAGGCACAAAGAAGAGATAACAATCACAGAACTTTTGCTATGTCTAACAGACTCAACGACCACCGCCTCTGTCAACGCTGCCTCCGCTTTACGCCGCGCTCACGTTGGCTCCGGAACGGTTGCAGTCCAGATACCGTGCGGATTTTCCGCAAGCTGCCACTCACATCAGCTCCAGATAGAGACTGCGGCTGGCTCCGGTGCCAGTTGTGGAAAGGGCACTCTGTCTTCTTGTCTGGACTTTTATTTCTCTTAATGTTTATTATTTTTAATAACATTACTTTTTTCTTTTCTTGTATTATCCTTATAACAAGGATGGGATGTGTCATATAAAATGGAATGACTGTCTACTTCAAGGATGAGTCTCTCATCGTCCCTTGTTGTCAAAATGCGACCCCGTGTCACCGGGTGTGATGTAATGTTTACATTTACTACTAGCGCGATTGTGCTTTCAAAGAAGAGTCAAGTTACCTTTGTTTGTGCACTGATTTTATTCAAAACAACAACAGAACTTCATGCCACCCAGCAATTCACTTCCTGTATAGCTCATCATATTTCGTTCAGCTTGACGCAGACCCTCTCCGGCGTCCGGGAAAGACAGACTTCTTTTGGATTCTTTCTGTACGGCTCCCGCAACCGGACTCTGGCTAATGTGAGCCTACAACAGTGATTTTAATGATACGGATTACATGCGAAAGCCGCAGCGGACCCGCACAGGATTCAGTGTGAGCCTGGGGTTAGTCTTGAACTGCAAGAGGTACATTAGCAATACCTCCTCCACAGTCACCATGCTTGTCCTAGAGTTTGTTGATGTCATAAACTATTGACTCTGATCTGCCCCTCTGGTGGATGTATTAGTTAACAGCAATGCCAACGTAAAAGACGCAAGGAAGTATGTGAGCAGTAACGGTAACATTATATGAAAGGACAGATACATTTTTGGACAAAAAGAAGAATAAATGGACCTTTACTGTAATTTTAGTCAACTGAATACCATAAGAGTTTTAGCCTTGGTCTAGTCTCGAGTCTTTTAGTCTCAGTCTAGTTTTAGTCGACCAAATCTTAGCAGATTTTAGTCAAATATACTGAAAATTTCCTGCAAACTGTATAAAGTTCTGGGTACTTTTAGTTCTCTTCCTGTATAACTGCTGCTGCTGAGGGGCTATAGACTTTTACCTGTTAAGTTGTATAACGCCAGAGCATTTAAGTAATTTAGTGTTAGAGTATAACAATACACAATTCATAAACTTTGACGGGGGTTTGCAGGCAACATATATTCTTTGACATCTCTCCTTACCCATTTCACCTTCTTTATCTAGAATTTTGTCCCACAGTTCATCTTGATGAAAAAGTTACTAAGTTTGGGGCACATGAGACTGTATTGCTTTTCTTTTGTTATTCCTGGTCTTTTCATCACCACCCTTGCTTTCCTTATTGTCCATACTCTTGTATGAGGTATGAGGGGAAAAAAAGAGCTGCCTTTGTGGGTAGCCCAGGGACAGCATTATCAGCTTCTGTGATGTCTCGAATTTGTCTCATCTTTACTTGTTGACGAAAGTATATTTCATCAGTCTTCGTCGTTATGTTTGACTTTTTATCTAGTTTTTGTTAAGTTTTCGTCCGTGAAAAAGGTTTCTTTGACAAATATTTTTTGGGCACAGTCTTTGCCACTGAAATTGACACTGATTTGCACCATTCTGCCCTTCTCTTTTGCTCCATATGGAGGCAGGGGTTCCTGAGAAGCCTTGTCTAAAATCAACAGCTGATCTTGTTCTGGGCACCAGTGCTCGGATGGGGGTTTTACCCATAACAGAGCCAAGTAGCCCGCTTTGGGAACCAGAAACCAATTGCACCCCTGGAGTCCAAAAGATCCTAATTTCTTCCCAGAACATTAGCCTGAAGGGGAGCATGGCCTACGCTGTGGGTTTACAGACACCACAGCTGAATTTGCAGCCATCCTCTCTGGCCTCAGCTGGTTCACAGAGCTGCATCGCTCCTCTCCTCATCACCACACCATCCAGCAAACACTCCTGCTTGGCAAGTAGATCAGTTTCAGGCCTGGCTTGTTGCGACATGACTGTCACTCAAGTGACACTTCCTTTATCTCTCAAGCCGGCTGCCCTCTTAAGCAGCGAGCAGATGTGTTTGAGCAGACCGTCCCCTTGGAAGCCAGTGCAGCATCACTAGTACCTAAACAGCATTCACTGGCAGCAGTACAGGATGTGCCCTTTACATTGCACCTCCCTATGGGCTGATCTGCTGGCAGCAACAAGACTGGAGGAGGCAAATGGGAGGGGGGGGGCTTTTTTGATCTCGCAGCTGGCGAGTCATCCCCTGATAGCTCTGCAATGTCACCAATCTCTTTTAGTGGGATGGACAGAGAAAAAGGTGCAACAGAGGACATGTAATGTAAGCCATCTAGAAACCTTATCCTCGACCTTCTCACAACTAAAACCATACAGGTGTTTTACTGCTTCTGTATTTTGTGACTCGGTTTCTAAAAGGACAAACATTTTATAGAGACAAACCTTGCTGGTGAATGAAAACCCAGAGAAAAACACTACTCTGTTGCTTTTTTATCACCTGGTTTCTCTGTGAGGGTAAAAGTTTATTTGCTCTGCAAGTTGCTAAAAAGTTAGGGTCAGCGGACAGCATTCCAACTGTTAGATGGGTTTGCGGAGTTGAAATGGCCCTGACTGTTCTCAGTATGTGAGTGTTAGCGCGGATGAGTCGATACCATGACCAACAAACAGAGGAGCTGTGCTTATCGGCCAGATACTCATGCAGAAAGAAAGTCAGATAAACTTGAAAAAGCCACCTAAAAACTCTTTTCATGAGCTGTATCTGTCCTGCATTCTTTATCCTTCGGGGTTTCATCACTGATTTTAGTCATGAGTGTTGGGAGAGGAACTCAATAAAGCATATCATTTCGAGGGTGGAACATGGAGTGACTGGCAGCTTTCTGCAGTCTGACATGTTACACGGCTTAAAGTTATATACTGTCAAGTCAGTCAGTGTCATGGTGGGGGGTGTAGCTATCAGACCCCTTGCAGAGCTGTCTAACAAGTCACCCTGCTGTTCTGCTAGTCACAGTAGACATGGTGGATGAGAAGTAAGCTTGTTGCCTGCCTTTCATAGGGGCAGTCTCCATATAGAGCTGAATGGGCTAATCCTTATTTCGTTTCAAAAAAGTGAGAATGTGGATTCAGAAAAGATGAAAGGAGAAGCCTGCAGAGCCTCAGTTGTTGGTTATGAACATATTGTATATTGTTCTAAGGGAGGCAGTGCCAAAACAGAGAGCAACGACTGCTGAGGAGCACATGTTGTCTCATCATAAATGAATACGGGAAAGCGTGTCGCTTTGAAAGTCCACTTTTAATCTATTTTAGGATCTGGCTAATTGAGACAAGCTGTGCGCAGATTGATGCCTTCGTAATGGGAGGGCAAAGGGAAAAGAAGAGCCTTGCTGGTTTTCTTTGAATGCATTTGCTCTGGCTTTAACAAAGGAAGCTGAAACAAAACTTATTTCTGTGACAGCAGACTGGTGGGGGGGACACAGACATGGACATGGGCATAAATGATGCAGGAAAAAAGAAGAAAACGCTAAATGTGTCGACATACAACCACACCTCAAATGAACGAGTTATGCAGCAATGTAAAGACTTTAAGAAGAGGCAGAAATGCGTTTGCATGGGCACAAGTCCTGGTCTCATCACATTGTAGTGGGAAATCTAAACAGCTGGTCCTGTGTATGTGTGCGTGTGTGTGTGTGTGTGTGTGTCTCCCAGGGGCATCATGACACTCCATCATTTGTTAATTAGCCAGTTAAGTCATCTAATTAACACGCCGTCTCTCTAGTCTCTGTCAGACTTTCTTCTCCTCTTTGTCACCATGTGTTGAAAAACAAAGGGATGGGTAGAACCATATGTGTTAAAGCAGCAGTGAAATCAATTTAGCTAATGCTAATCTCAGTCAGTGACGACGTACTTGCAACTAAGAGCAACTATTTACTGTGAGGAGATGTTTCCAAATGTGTCTATTGTTAATTAAAAGAAAGATGATATGGCCACACCTCTGTTAGCATTTGAATATTCTTCACATTAAATTACCATAATGACAAGACCGTAGTCCATGCATTAACTAACTTAGTGCCACAATGACAATGATAATTCCCTTATTACATCTCTGTGCATATAAAACTCAAGCATTCATACACACATACACACAAACACACACACTGCAGATTAATACTTCACCAGCATATCATCAATATCCATGACTTGAATGACCATAATGACCTGCTGGTGTGTGTGTGCATAAGTGCCTTGATGCCTCGTTAAGATAAAAACATTGTCTTTTGATCACACACTCATCAGCCACATTACCATGATATAATTGGTCAACGTCATTGATTCTCTCTCTACAACGGCCTTTGACAGTTGTAGGGATATGTCAGATAGAAAGTTCAATAGCAGGTGAAATTTTAGTCCTTCAGGATTGATGTTGGAAACAGGGAAAAAAGGTAAGAAAAGGGAATAGAGTCGACTAGGGCCAAAATGGGATGGTCAAATGACTGGGTCAGCACGTCTAAAACTGCAGCTCTTGCGGGGTAATCTCAGTCTGTGATGGTGACACCAACTAAAAGTGGTCCTACAAAGGAAAATTGGTAAACAGATGACAGGTGGATAGCCAAGGTTCTGTCGTGTTCAAGGGGGGTGAAGGATGACCTCAGCGGGTCGATTTAACAGAAGAGCCAATGGAGCTATTGAAACATTTGTTGCTTGTTTCTTAGTGCCAGATTTCACAGCATATCTTTAACTGGGAAAATGTTTGTCCAATCAGGATTGTTTAGGCCCTTTTAATCCAGGATAACATAACTAAGTGTAACACTAAGGAGCTTAGTTTATTTATTCTTCAAGAAGCAGCTGTTGCTCCTTTAGAAGTAACAAACATATTTTATAGAGTGTATTACTGTAAAAAGTTGCCTTACCAAGGTCTTTACTCAACCACTGAAGTGAGGGATCCAAAAAGAAAGGGCTGTGACAGGAAAAAAAAAAAGCATGGATGTAGACTGTGATGTTATCCATGGGTTCCTAAAGGAGGATTCTGAAGCCCAAAGATGGTGGTTTATTATCTCCAGAAAAGAAACAAGAGGTGAAGGACCCAGTTGTAGATGAATGACCTAACTCCAACCAACACTCAGAAGTCCAAAAATCAAAAAGAATCCAAAAATGAAAAAAGTCTTGTAAATGAAACAAATCCAAAAACTCTTGAAAAAATCAGACTAGGAGACCAAGAAATAAGAGCAGACATGTGACAGAAAACACAAACCCATGACGCAGAGACTATAAAGGCACAGGGGCAATCAACAGAGGTGTGAAAGCAGACACAGGTGAAACACATGAGGGACAATCAAACAGGGGGGAAACACAAGGAGAACTAAAACAAACACAGAGGTAAATAAACACAGACATAAGATAAATCTAAAACACAGTAACACTAAGAATAAACATAACTAAAAGAGAAACACATGACATGAACCAAATGAAAACCATAAGAAGCAAAAACTACACACTAAAACAGGAAGTATGGAAAACACAAGACAAGAATCACAAACAAACTCCACTAAAAGGAAACACAAGGAAACCCAAACTCTGAACTCAAAAGACAAACCAAAGACTGTTTCCTAACAGGTGGTAGTCATACTGGACAAGATGATTCTGAGTTCTTTGGAAAACAGCAAAAATGTAGGTTTCTGTTGGACAAATTGATGCTTGCCCACCTGAACATGAAATCAGACATGCCCCTTGCTTTGAAAATTATTAAGCCTACTTGTTATGGCAATCAATGAAATTAGGTATAGAGACCACATGTTTTATGTTCCAGACAGTAAGGTTGTTTGTTTTATTTTGAAAAAATGGGAATTTCATGGGCTCCAATGAGGGGACTGGTTTTATGAGCCAGACATCAGAGAAACCACAGTTTATTGTTTGACTCAACTCATGCAAAACACAGACTTTTCAGGCAGAAAAAAATCACAAGTAGTTATATTGCACTCTATATTTGACTGATGCTGTCCAGGCTTCAAGTTCATGTCAACAGCCAAATGGTCTCTATCTCACCATTTCATCTCACAGTGCCGCTACAGTGAGGTTATTGACCTGTAATCAATTTCCTCTCAGTGTAGAGTGGAGATGGAGACAGAGGAGCAGACATGAAGGAGGATTTAGGGGTTCAGAGAAAGCAACAGTGATGATATCAGCCACAGGTTCAGATTCTCCATGGACACACACACACACACACACACACACACACACACACACACACACACACACACACACACACACACACACACACACATAAACAATTGTGTGTCTATGTATTACATCAGTTCCTTGATAACTCTTTACTTATTTAGATATATATAGAGATAGTTAAAGGTCAACAAGTCTGTTTTTTTTGCAAGGGATCTATATCATCGGTCAACTTGTGTGTGTGTGTGTGTGTGTGTGTGTGTGTGTGTGTGTGTGTGTGTGTGTGTGTGTGTGTGTGTGTGTGTGTGTGTGTGTGTGTGTGTGTGTGTGTGTGTGTGTGTGTGGTCTTTCTATTCCTTTTCCAAATGGACTAACCTTTCTCTAAAGGTCAGAGTGTGACACCACTCACATGCACAATAATATCACGAACACGTAGAGACACCGAGCCACAGAGTGCCTCAAACACTGGCACAACCTTGGGGGCTGTTACTTCATGCCGCCCTCAAAGTCTTTTAACCTTTTTCATGTGAATTTTTAATTTTCAGATGTGCATAGATGGCTTTTTTTCATCTGCTCTCATTATCCCTTGCTTAAAAAGAGGATGACTCTTTTTGTTGACAAAAAACCCCCAACCGTGACTCACACGGCCTTCTTTCATAAAAATGGTAATCTGATTTGAAGCTGGAGAATATGTTGCTGACAAGTGTTTTGGATTAGTTTGACCTGTCTGTTTGCTGGCCAAAGGGCCCGGCACACACCATGAATGAAGAGTCAGACCTTCAAGAAGAAGCTAGTTCTTTCAGATTGTCCTCAAGGTTATCCAGCACAATTTGTTACTTTTCTGTTCTTTCATAAATCTTCAAACCTGAGGTCTTTAACAAGGGGTCGGCAGCTCCTAGGGGCTGGGTAAAGGTGCCGAAGCAAGACTGTAACATTTTTGGTTAATTAGATTTTATATATATATATATATATATATATATATATATATATATATATATATATATATATATATATATATATATATATATATATTTTTTCAATCAGTATTCCCTATAATTACCCCCCATGTTATTGTCTTTGAACTTTGAACATACACATATAGACACACACACACACCGGCCAATTCATTAGGTATACCTTGCTAGTACTGGGTTGGACCCCCTTTTGCCGTCAGAACTGCCTTTATTCTTTGGCGGTAGTGGAAACATTCCTCTGGGAATTTGGTCCATATTGACATGATAGCATCACACAGTTGCTGCAGATTTGTCGGCTGCACATCCATGATGAGAATCTCCTGTTCCACCACATCCCAAAGGTGCTCTATTGGATTGAGATCTAGTGACTGTGGAGACCATTTGAGTACAGTGAACTCATTGTCATGTTGAAGAAACCAGTCTGAGATGATTCCAGCTTTATGACATGGAGCATTATCCTGCTGGAAGTAACCATCAGAAGATGGGTACACTGTGCTCACAAAGGGATGGACATGGTCAGCAACAATACTCAGGCAGGCTGTGGACTTTAAACCATGCTCAGTTGGTACTAAGGGGCCCCAAAGTGAGCCAAGAAAATACCCCCACACCATTACACCAGCAGCAGCAGCCTGAAGCGTTGATACAAACAGGATGGATCCATGCTTTCATGTTGTTGACACCAAATTCTGACCCTACCATCTGAATGTGGAGCAGAAATCCAGACTCATCAGACCAGGCAACGTTTTTCCAATCTTCTATTGTCCAGTTTTGATGAGCCTGTGTGAACTGTAGCCCCAGTTTCCTGTTCTTAGCTGACAGGAGGGTCACCCGGTGTGGTCTTCTGCTGCTGAAGCCCATCTGCCTCAAGGTTGGACATGTCGTGTGTTCAGAGATGCTCTTCTGCATATCTCTGTTGTAACCAGTGGTTGTTTGAGTTACTGTTGCCTTTCTATCAGCTGGAACCAGTCTGTCCATTCTCCTCTGACCTCTGGCATCAACAAGGCATTTTGGCTCATATAACTGCCGCTCACTGGATATTTTCATTTTTTTGGACCATTCTCTGTGAACCTTAAAGATGCTTGATGGTTAAAAATCCCAGTAGATCATCAGTTTCCGAAACACTCAGACCAGCCTGTCTGGCACCAACAACCATGCCACATTCAAAGTCACTTAAATCACCTTTCTCCCCCATTCTGATGCTCGGTTTGAACGGTGGCAGGTCATCTTGACCATGTCTACATGCCTGCTGCCACGTGATTGGCTGATTAAAAATTTGCATCAATGAGCAGTTGGACAGGTGTGCCTGATAAAGTGGCCGGTGAGTGGGTATATATACCAAAATATAAATATATGGTCTCTGCACCGTCTATTCATCAGTTAGGGGGTCATTGATCACCCCTGCTTTATACCATCAAAAACCATCAACAGATAGAGTCGAACTGTACTCACAGCCATATGCACCAGGAGGAGAACAAGGCCTAACCTTTGGGCATATTTCATGAGACTTGAGTTCAAAATGCCTCAACAAATGAAGTAACATTCAAGTATAAATCACAAGCACAACTTCACCACTGAACAAGTATTGCATTCGACTTGATCGTGACAGCTTTTCTAAGAAGATGCCTTGAAGGTCACAGGTGGCCTTGTACTTTAGGGTTGAATGCAGTCCCTAGAAAAAGAGCTTTTGGAACAGGTGGTTGCTTGGCTGTGCTGGGTTGTGCAGTCCCGCCTGCCCTTTTACTCACCCTTCATGAAGGGCAGCTGCCAGCCAATCAGCTGCCCAGCAGGATAAACAAGTTGGACCTCGTCCTTGGAAAACGGAGGAGGCAGAAGAGAGACAAGCTGCAGTAGAGCGTCAGGATGTTATGTCCTGGTTTAATCAGTTTCGGTGGCTTCGATTCATCTTTAGCTGATCTGAATTAAGACAAAGGCAATCACATTTTATCTTGAAGGGTTTGTTTATTTGTAATCCAAAAATTCCAGACAACTGGCACGTGGTTTAATGAGATGATTTTCCTGTCAGATTATGTTTTGGGTAACTATGACATCTTGCTTGTCAAGTGGGTGTTAAAGAGCAAGTATTTCTCTCCTAGAAGTGTCTGTTCGTGGTTTTGTGCCCATTTTTAACGTGTGAAGATACATGTTGAAAGATAACAGTGCACACTTCTTTTTTGTTCATGTGTATCCCTCTTAAACGTGATTTTTGAGTGTCCAGGCACACGTCAGGTCGCTATGTGCCTTTTAAATCTGGTGTAACTCTTCTGTTTCTTAATGACGGATTAGACTTCTCATGGTATGACTACTCATCCAGTAATAATCCACACACACACACACGCACACAGGGTGAGCTGGAGAGAGCAGCAGGCCAGAGGGGAAGGAGGGACAGGCAGATGAGGAGGACAGGGGGTCTAGAAAGGAAAAGATGTACTGTAACTCTAAGCAAATTATCAGCTTCCATACCGATAAAAAAGTTTGCCTGCAAATCCGAGAGCAGACATGGCAAAAAGTGTGTCAGCAGGATTCGTGCTCATCCCTGAAGTTTGCCTCAAGACCTTGTATTTGGATTTTCTGTGAGACCTTTTTGAGCACTACTTTCTATACTGCCACATCATAGTGTTGTCTCTATCAAATTTGACGTTTCTCTCTGTTCCTTCTGCCAAAGGGAGGTGGAGTTGAAGGAAATTATGTTTGTCAGCATGTGCATAAGCAACCAAAATAAACTCAAAGCAGATCTCTTTTATCTTAATCTTCAGAGCACCCACTGTAGACGAAATAAGGGCCTTAAGGAATCTGGCTTAGTTCTTCCCAGAACTTCTAATTCCTTGTTTAACAATCATTTTATTTAATGTCCTGGGCAGATTTGATCGTTCTGAATACCTTTATATATATATATATAAAGTTAAGAAGAGCAGTGTTTTTTAATCATTAGTGCAATTCTTTTTCGGTGGTGCGGCAAAGGGTCTCAAAGGTCCTCTAATTACTCAGTCTATTTCAGTGTTGGTCTTCATTTGTGGTTTTGAGAGAAACTTCCAAACAATTACAAAACTACCAAGAACTTCTGTTTAAGCAACACTGGCCCACTTAGAATAAAAATAGACAGACACCAGAGTGATGTGTAGACAATAAGGGCTGGGTATTTGTAGTCATACCTCACCATATGACACATATCACAACATATGAGTCACAACGTGGTGCATATCTTGATAATAAGCAGGAACTGTCAGCAATAGTAGTGCAATAGAAAAGCTTGGAGTATGATGGGCTGTGAAAGTGAGTTCAGAAAGTTTAATTTTACAGTTCACTCTAAATAATTTGATCCCAAGATTTTCACAGTACCAGAGGTCTAAACTTATGTTTGATACCAGACCACATATCACATTATCTTTACCTGCTATGCAATCAGAGTAATGACATTATCAGCTCCAGGCCCCTTTGAAAGGGGACTTTTTTAATCTTACTTTCAGTTACTTTTAAAAGGAAGTGTCCTTTTCCTTTCAGTCATTGGTCTGTATATCATGCAGAATGCACTGTGAATATGAAAATCACTCAAATTAAAAGATAAAACAACAGAAAATGACTTTTTAATTTTAGTTTCTGCATTTTTTTCATTAGCAGAGCCAGCCCCCTGCACTTTCTGTAACACTCAGCCCAACTAATCTTACTCGCTTGCTGGCTCTGTGCTGTGTGAAAAATTGAGACAACTCCTGTTTAAGTGCCATCCCCAACCTTTTTTTATTTTTGTACAATAGAATAGAATAGAATAGAATAGAATAGAATAGAATAGAATAGAATAGAAAAAACTTTGTTTCCCCAAAGGGGAATTCATAATCAGAAATAGCAGAAATACCAGAAAGTGTACAGTGCAAAAATTGCAAAAATATATACTTTCTAAACCGCAGAATTAAAAAAGAAACATTCACCCATCGTTCAGTGTGTGCTGATAGCCAAATCAGTGTTTGAAATCAAATAAATTTTTGAACCAGGCTGTTAATAAGCTTTTCAATGCCTGAAACTTTTTGTTTGTTTGTTTTGTTTGGCTGGGTGTGTTCGTGACTTGCGGTCTTTCTGCAGCCAGCCTCAAGCAGATCCTCGATGAACAGCAACTATTGGCACTGCTGTATAGGCTTCCCTTTTCTAAACCAGATGTTACCCAGATGATATGCAGAACAACTTAATGATATAGATTTTAATTACTCATCATCTAAATATACTAATGTCTATAGTTTTACAAATTTGCTGACAGTTCCTGCTTAATTAAACAAACTGGCCTATTAACTTCACTTTTACTATTGTTAGGAGGTTTTGGATACATTACGTGTAGACCTACTATAAACAAATATTTCCATTACTTGTGGTGTAAACGAAGCCAAATTTAAATAAGTTTTTCTTCACCTTTATGTAAAGCATACTAAGATTTACAGATAAAGCCATGTCAGGCTCTAGGTACAGTACAAAACTTACATAGTCCTCGTGAGCATCTAAAGTGTCCATAAAGTGTCTTGACAGTAACAAAAAAATACATCACAAAGGCAGTTGATGAGGTATCTTAATCAGTTTTTTTTTCTATGTGCACAGTAGGTTTTGCAATTGTGTATTCAAGGTATCCCGTTGATAAAAAAAAGTACCTCTTAATGACCCCCTTAAAAATGGCTACTTCTTAAGAAAAGGCACAATGTAACGAAATCGGATAAGCAGACTCAGCAAAGCTACATGGTAATGTTAAAGATATTGTGTATCTAACAAAAAAATTGGACATCACTGATACAAAGCAAAAGATCACTGTGTTATTGCCATCATTGATCAGACTATGCCTTCCTATGGTACAGCAAACATCAAGCATAGGCAACTAATGTTGTCCACATAGAGGTGTATTAAATTCCTTTTAAAAACATTAACACCTCCTCCTCATTTTGTTACAATTTCCACATATATGTCTCTTCTTTTGCTTTTGTGGGATAAATTTTTTAAACTGTAAAGAGACTTTATAGACACCCTGTAGTTCAAAGCACAGCTTTTTCTAAATAGAGCCTCACAAAGCAGCTTAATCTCTTTGAGTCTCCTCTCTACCTGCAGGAATACCAAGGATTTGTTGTAGCCATTAAAACAATTCTCGTGGGTCACCTTCGGGTTAAAGTAGTCTTATGTGCAGGCCCTGTGCACACATTCATGACTTGTGCGCGCAGGGAAACGCACTGACACATGCACAGTCTCGCGTTGTTGACCAAGTGTGACAGAAAGAAAGCTCACTGTCCCTCTGAGATAGTCACACATGCTGCACAGCGCTGCACACTATACAGAAACACACAGAAACAGAAAGAACGCGTCAAATACACCGTGCCAGATCTACAGATACCCACGTTGAGACATGGAGAGAGAAACAGAGATGGACAGATGGATACACAGATGATCACTCAGACTCCCTTACACTCACTCAATCTCTCAGTAATCACTATTAATACATGGCTCTTCTGATTTAATCTCATTGACTAAATACACAAAATCACCAACTTTTTTTGTGATAGAAAAAAAGACTAATGCATCACCTAAAAGATGATTCCTCTCGCTTTAGCTGACATACATTATGAAAGCATCTGCTGCAGTAATCTGAGCAGTCGAAACTGAGCCACGCAAGAGCAATTAAAAAGCCTTTATTCTAATACTTCATTATTTCAGGGGGTTTATACAATCTGAACCTCTCAACACGGCTTCAGCCAAATTGGGTTTTTAGTGACTCATCTGGCAAATGAGATGACTTCTAAAAAAGACAGTGGAATCAAATTGCTTTCACATCCAGGGCAGAAATTTGCCAGCTCAGATGTGTAAAAGTTACCACTTCAATTCTCACAAATGGCAGACAGCAGACAAATTGAGACACACTATGTGGAGGGATGGACAGGCAGACTGGCAGGTATTCAGACAGAGACACTGGGGAAAGAATCGAGAGATGGAAGGCAATTTATTTCTCTCTGGGCATTGTGTGGTGACTTTTCACAACCCCTTTCTTAAAACTCCAGGGACCAGTATTGGTGTAACCCTGGTAACAGCACATAACAACCCACTGTCTTGCTTTAAGAATACAGCTGACAAATACAGGGATGAACAGAGAGACACAGGTGGTGGGCAGGTCTACTTGGGGCATATACTTCCATCATGCTTTAATCTAAACCTTTCTCATTAGAAATACTTTCAAAAAATCCCAAAAATATTAAGTTTTGAGGTCATTTTTCACATGTATATCCATAGCAGTCAAAAGCTAAGTCACACCACTGCCAGCACTCATTGGTTGGCCACCTGCAAGTCATTATCAGTGAGCTAGCTGTCTCAAGACACGCTGAAAATACCATCAGGAACTCCATGTTCCCTTCAATCACCCAGTGAGAAAAACAAACTTTCCTGGAGGAGGTTTTTGCTCTGCATTTCATCTAACTGCTTTACTGATGGATAACTCCAACTTATGAAAGGAATCCCATGAAATTTGGTGGATAGATTTTTTTTATGGTTGAGTGAAGCCAGGATTTCTAACATCAAGCAGTAACTACCTGAAGCAATAACTGTGGAGTTACTGGAGATTTGGTCTGGCTGTTTTCAGATCAAACACACAAGTTGAAGATGTGCTTTTCTTGTTCTATTTATTTATTTTTTCTCCACTCATGACGTCGCCAGCTGTTGTTGGATGATAAATTAACAAATGCGACAGGTGATTTTGCCAGACAGAAAACACATTTCTAACCTTTTCTTTGCTTTTTCCTTTTTAAAAAAAATATATTTGAATGATTCCTGCTTGAAACTAAAAAGACATGTGTCTGTCTCTGTGGCACTGCCTGCTGCGTGCCACTTTCTGGTGACATATCACTGATAATATTTACTGTCCCAGGTGCCTGCTCCTGATAGCTCATTGAAATTGGTTCCAAAATGCTCCAAGTATTGTCAGTGGCACTGAACTGTGCAATTATTTCAGACTGTAAGCCTTGGGGGTACAATCTTCTGAACTCTGCGTATGTGTCACCCCGACCTCAGTTCCATCTCCTCCTGCTCCTGTGTGTGTGTGTGTGTGTGTGTGTGTGTGTGTGTGTGTGTAATTCAGGTTTTTAAGATTCCTCACCTGTCCTCTGGGTGTCCTCTGTGTGTCCCTCAGCTCAACACACCTGCTCCTTTTCTCCTAATCAGCTGCTGTTCTCAGGACACCTGCCTCAACATCTGACTCTTGTTATCTTCATGTTTGGTGTTTCGTCTTTCATTATTCCTCGTTACTGGTAGAGATGAGTTTGTAATGGGTGTGTCAGATTCCTCACTTACTTCTGTTAACACACTGTTATTCTATACAGAATAGAATAGTATAGAATAGAACAGAATAGAATAGAATAGAATAGAATAGAATAGAATAGAATAGAATAGAACTTTATTGTCATTGTAACAAGTACAACAAAATTGAAGTCACAGCAGCAATCAAGAAAACAAAAGTAAGAAAGTGTAAAGAAAGTACGAAAAGGTCCCTAAGAAAATAGATGATGACAGCTTGTCCATCATTCTCCAGTTCAGCCAGCCTCCACCTCCTTCCAATGAGGCGCTGGTGTCTGGTGTTAGCTCCGTTAACCATGTCTGTGAATAGCATGATGCTACTCTGCCCTCTGGTATTCCCTCTGTTGCTGAGTTAGCACAGCCAGCTCGTCCATGTTATTGGAGATAGATCTTGTGGGAAGACATCAGGCCTGACACCAGTTAGCACTGATATGCTTACAGCTGAGTTCACATGTAAACAATGCAGCCATGGTTACATGTAGGATCTCCAGACAAACACAGGAGCAAAAGTAGTAAAAATATCGCTGAGCCACAAAAAGTTTGGTGTCCATGAACAACAAATGAGCCATACAAAGTAATGATCCACTCCAAATACAAAGATAACGAAAAAGAGATGAAAAAATTACAAGAAAAGGACAAAGAAGAGAGAGCTGCTGCAAAAACAGGGCGGCGCCTAGCGACCACAGTATACGAGGTATGAATAACTTTGACATTGTGTTGGTTAGCCCATCTACACTGCATCAGAGTTCTACCTTCTACTAAATACACTTTCTCGTTTAGGGAACTTTTTCCTGCCTGTTTTTAGGATTTGGGGCTATTTTCTTCTTTGCTTTGAAGAAAGCTAAAGAAGGAAAGGGAAAGTAGGAATAAGAAGAGAATTGGGGAAAGACATACTGTGAGAGGCTGGAAGTCAAAGCCAGACCACTGGTGCAAGCATGTTGAGGACTCTGTGCATAAAAGAGCAAGCTGGTACCCTCAGTCTGCCTGCCCTCTGCATGCAAACATCTTTTATTTAGAGGTTTTAACCATGTGACTTTAATGTTGCTGCCACCATATTCTGCTGACAACAACAGTGTTATCTTGGTGTGGAGTCTCATAAACTTCACCATAGTCAGCTGGAAATTTGTAAATATGCCTTTCATTTTTGTTATTATCAAGCCGTATTGTCCACAGTCCCAGGGAGTCCCTCATGAATTGTAAGGGCAAAGCTTACAGCTACTTTACTTCAGAACAGAGAATTATAGTCCCATGAAAGATAAACAAAATGGGATTTGAGAGAACAAAGTTGTGAATTCATGAAAAGAAATGTGTAAAATTACAAGAACACAGTCAAACAGTTGCAAGAATAATGTGATTCTTTGATGAGACAGAAGTTTGAATTAAAAGTAATAGTTAATCTATCAAAGAAAAGGAACCTGGATCATCCTGTGAAGTGACAATCCACAGTGGAGGCCAAACATTGGGTACACAAGCACTCACAGGCTGTACACTTCATTCTGACAAATTTTTTTTTTTTTTTTTCCGATGAAAATCATGAATTTTTTGAAAATGTGATGTGCTGAAAGATCTGGTATTCAGTTATTTTTAAACCTGTATTAGACTTAGACTTAACAAGATGCTCCTTGTTTAATTTTAGAAAGTTTTCTGCTTTTCTAATAGTCCCTTCAAAACAAAATAAAGACGAAACATGGACTTACTCACTGAAGAAATTTCCTTTTTTTTTCACTTACAAGTTTAAAAAAATGTATCAACTTAATTTTAGTAAGTTATATTATTATTATTATTATTATTATTATTATTATTATTATTATTATTATTATTATTATTATTATTATTATTATATCTATTAATTGATTGATAAATTAATTTATTTATTTATATTGTGGGTCTAAAGCTCACACATACAAAATGTAGGAGTTTGCACTTGTTGACAATCAGTCCCAGGTTGGTTTTGAAGATGGCACCCCAACTACTGTGTGATGTGACATAAATAACTTCTCCCTCCTCTATGGGCAGCATTTAAGTCCTGACCCCAGCAATCTAAATCAGGGTATGTATTTGCTTTTATAACTGATTCACAGATGTTTCAGCATTATAACATTGCCAGATAGCCTGCATGGTCTGTATTTTGGATGTCCTTTTCAAAGCTCAAGAAAAGAAAATGTCAGGGGGCTATTATTGGACTTTTCAAATAACCAAATTAGTTTCCGTCTACCGTCTTTGTCTTTCTCCTCTCTCATTACCAGTTCACCCTTGCATCCTCTCACCCTAACATTTCTATCTTTTTATTCCTCATCCTGGACGAAAGTAGTTTAATAATGCAGCCTGGTATGCCACTGCTTTCTCTTGAAAAAGATGTTTATTGAGACGAAATCAGCTTATAAACTCTCTCTCTGTGTGTGTGTGTGTGTGTGTGTGTGTGTGTGTGTGTGTGTGTGTGTGTGTGTGTGTGTGTGTGTGTGTGTGTGTGTGTGTGTGTGTGTGTGTGTGTGTGAGAGACACTGTGCGATTTAGATTAATGCATTTCTATAGTAGAACTTGTGCATGTGTGAATCATCTCAATGTGGCGTCCCACAAAGAAACAACAGCGGGTGTGCAAAACAACAGACACAACGGCGTTGGTACATTTCTGCTCTGATACACAACTTTGTAATGAGATAAGAGCTAATTAACCAATCAGAATGCTGTGATCTAATTAAAAAAACATGACTTTGTTTGATATCAGAAGACGACAGTGTGCTGGAACAATAATACAGGAAAATGTCTCCTTGTTCTCACTCATCTCATCTCAAGAGCCGTGTACTTTAACTGCACTAAACTGCTCTAGACTTAGTGGAGGACCACTACACATCATTTGTTTTTAATTTTGTGAGTGCTATTTCTCTCCAGCCCAGTTTGTCCCTGTATCATTTATTCTCTGTGCTGTAAATGGCAGCAAAGTCTGAGGAAATGGACGACTGTGAGTTCAAGTCAGGCCCTTGGAACGGAAACAACTTTGAGTAATCATAAATGAATAAAATATTATAAACACAAATGGAGTTAGAACAAGCTGACGGGTGCAACACAGTGAGTGTTTACATGCCTGCTGAGGCTATGATACTGCTAAAGATAACCATGGGAATATTTGTGTCAGTGAATACAAAGACTAATTACACAGATCTGGAAATAAATCACTTACATGAAACATTAAAAACACATTTACAAACCAGTTAATTATTTAACTCTCTAAAAGGCTGAAATGTGTTGTGTTGCATACAGTTCTTATGGTGAGCCCATGTAAATGAACAGGCTGGGAACTGTTGGGAGTGTGCCTCTAGGGTAAGAGTGTTTTTCAGTTACAGTGTATCTTAATATTGGAGAGCCAGTCTGCTGTAAATCCCTGCCATGTGAAAAATAAATATGTAAATTAATAAATAAAATGTAAATAAATAAATAAATAAATAATAAGATTAGGAGTCTTTAGTATGCACAAGTGCAGGTATGTCATACAATGATCTTCTGTGCTTGTGTTTCTGTATTTACAGGTGAGCAAAAGAGATGAAACAGTGTATAAATGTCACCACACAGATAGAAGATGGCTGTTTTCCAAATCACCTACTACATACTACGTGTGAATATATTATGTAGTAGGCACTACATACTACCTACTGCTTTTGCTTGTAACCTGTAATATAAATGTTCTGTTGGGTCAGTTTTGTAGTATACTACTCTGGTTTTCACTATTGGAAGGTGGAGCTACAGATAATGTTGAGTTTTTTTGCCTTTAATATAAATATTTTTGATTTGATTTGGATATTTTTTTTCGCTTTTGCTGGTTCTCAGGCATGAGCTAAGAAGTGACGACATCGACATGTCCTTCCATCCATTGTTATTGAGAACATAAGATCTATCTCCAATGAGATGGACGAGGTAGCTGAACTAACCCAGCAACAGAGGCAATACCAGAGGGCAGAGTAGCATCATGCTATTCACAGACATGGCTAACAGAGCTAACAGCAGACACCAACGCCACATTGGAAGAGCTTCACCTGCTGTGAGCAGACAGGATCCAGAAGACAAAGACTAAACAGACTGCTGAAGAAGCTCAGTCCTGGACTTTGTGGAGGTGGAGGCTGAACTGGAGAATGATGGACAAGCTGTCAGCATCTATTTTCTTATGGACCTCTTTGCACTTTCTGTACACTTTTTAACTTTTGTTTTCTTGATTGCTGATGTGACTTCAATTTTGTTGTACTTGTTACAATGACAATAAAGTTCTATTCTATTCTTGATATACAAAACAAACAATTGGCAGATTCATTAATTTCATTTTCCTTTATTTGTTTCAGAGGGATCTTGGCATTTGGTTATTTTGTTAATAATTTGCTTGATTTCTAATCTTTCACCAAAAGTTATATAGTTTACTGAAAATACATCTGAAAAGGGATTTATGTTTGTTTACAGCTGATGAGAAAAAAAAACTTACTTCTATACAATCCATGTTTAGTTTAAAAAGTGAATAAGTGATTTATATGGGCTAATGAATTTGTAGAGGTAAACACCTCTTTTGTGACTGGAAGTGACAAGATTTGCGGGTGTTTCTTTGCACCACTTCACTTCTGTCTCTTGGACGGTCTAACATTAGTGTTGTGTTGTAATCATAATGCTGATTAATTCTAGTAGATAGTGGTAATTCACCAAAACCTGCCACCGCATAGACAAACAGCGTTAGCGCTGTGCATTGTGGGAAACAGCACGCCAGGTATACTGGTCCGTTGCATACTGAGAAATTTTCCTGTATCAGTAGGACAACAGCCAAAATAGCCAAAATAGTAGGCACTGCTAGTGTAGTAGGCGGTTTTGAAAACAGCCAATATGTATGAGAGAAACCGGTCTTCTGTTCATGTGAATGAGCCACTTGATCTTAAAGTTTTGTGGGTTAATAAGACGTCTTTGAATTGCTGCACCTGTTGTGTTTGCTTGCTACAAAATACTTAGTCTAACCTCCTGTACCATTACTATATACTGTGTGAATGTGCTGAATGTTGTTGAGTGTGAATGTGAATTATAGTGCAAACAGTTGTTTAACACCGCCTGTATGAGGTAGCAAATGTTGTGCACGCATGTCATTCAGTAGACCAGGATGAAATGCAGTGTTCAGTCACATGTAGCTTCTGTGCTTTTGTTTCAGTATGTACAGAGAGCTGGAGTAAAAAGTCATTATAAAAACTCATGCACGCCTAGAAAGCCATTCCTTTTGTCCAAGTGTGCAACAACCATATAATTCTGGTTATGTTATTAAGATAACCTTAAGGGTGAAAAAGCCTTTTACCTCTGGTGGGAAAGGAGACAAAAAGATATAAGTAAATAAAAAGTAAAATTATGCTGGCTCAGAGGGCAAAAGTTTAATGTGTGGGTGGGCGAGTTGTTCCGTTTATGCGTGGACATTGTCTATATTTCAAAAGGTTAACCATCAAGTTGAATGTACTGGGGAATTTCTGAAGTAGACAAGTCTAAAGAAACAAGCCAAATAGCCAGAGAGGGACAAATAAAAAGTAAAAATGCTCCAGGAGTAAAAGAAAAAAAGACTGGAAGTAAGAAAAGAAATAAAGCCTTTCAAAAAAGAGGGGTATGCAATAAGAACAAACTCTTCCTCATAAACACACTTTGGAGAGCCCCCACATCTCATCAGTCATCACTGAAGATGTGGTGTTCTAGTGTGTTAACTCCAAACTCATTAAAAGCTCATTTCCCTCCTTTCCCTAACATCTCCACCGAGGACCTTATTTATTCAGTCGGAGCTATAGGCCTCTCGATGTATCATCTATCCAGAGAAAGCTTAAGAAGAAAAGTCGGAATTATCATTTTGGAAACTAATGAACTTCCATGAAAAATAAAATATATATATACAAGCACTTTAAGGTACCAGCAGTGGTCTTTTTTATAGTAGGAAGAACTAAATAAGAAGCTAATAAGCTCTGTAGCAAAGACAATAGAATGTATCCCTGGTGAGGAAAAACAGCAGATGGATGAACATCTTAACTTCTGTAGTGTAACTTCCGACTCATGGTGGCCTGGTCTGAAATTTTGCCGATGGTTTTTAACATTCTGAGATGTTCACTTGCAAAATTGAAAAGCCTTAATGTGATCGAGAACACCCTGAGAAAGTGGGCCCCCCAACCCCCCAAAAAAGTGAAACACGATTATGTTCTGACCTTCCAATGTCTGAAGCATCAAGTCATGTCTGCAACAAAGGATGACTGTTTAAATCCAGTCACATCTGAAATCAATTCAGCTCTCTGATAACATCATATCTCCCTCATCTTTCTTTCTTTCTTTCTCTACAGTGTGAGAAAATGAGATGCTGCAAAAAAAGATATAAAAGGGAGAGAAAAAAGCAATGAAGATGCAAAGCGCAGGCAGGGGTATCATGATTGCTTTCAATCTGTGCGTGTGATTTTGAGCCTGTGTGAGATATCTGTGGTCTTCTGGCAAAGCAGTGACGATCATTTCATAGAAAGTAGTAAGAAATGCACTGTAGGTATTTAAATATCTTGTTAAAAGTTGTTTGTCCTGTTTTTGTTTGAAGTAAATTCCGAACTGTGGCCAATATCGGCATGGAACAGCATGAAACACAGAGTTTTTCTTTTTTAATTTCACAAACTGTTAATCTTTTTTCTAAACAAGGTGAATGGATGAAAAAAAAGAAACATTGCACAGTTCTTTCTGCTGTTTGGATGTTACATAAGGTCTCCCTTCCACTCGCCTATCCTGGTCTAACCCCACATTTCCCCTCATTATGATTCACTCTGTGTGTTCCCTTCAACACTCCAGTTAAGAGAACATGAGGTTCTTTGTTCTTCTGAATTTGATTATTATAAATGACCTGTAGAATGAATCACATTGGACAGGAGTGTGTGCTTAATAGTTGTTAAAACTTTCACTTGAAGGGTTTTTCACAAAGCCTTGGTTTTATGCTAAGACTCATTCAGGATTCAGGTTGAATAAAGTTTTTAAGGGTTTGCTTTTCTAATAAACCATAAAAATAAAATAAACAATTCGCACAAAAATATGAACAAAAGTCCAGATACAGTGTGTTCCTTACTTGGTAACTGAGTTTAACGTCTGGGGCTGTGTCTTATTCACACATTGTTTCCTCTTTCATCAGGCAGCATGGGCCTTCTATATCTTGAATTTAAAATTTAGTCTTATTTATCCTCATGCATTCTTGATTTCTCCATATACTGAATATTCACTGAAAATGCAGATTCACCACTCTCTGATCATTCACTGAGGTCATGCACATGAAATGGCTGTTTAAAATGAATAAATATATAAATAAATCCTAGAAAACTTTTCTCCATAATCAGTTCCCACCAAATTAACAGAACGTGCAGTGTAATCGGGTATAAAATATTTTTCGTTTACTTTTTTAAGAATGTTAGAATTATCACGTCTGACAGTTCTTGCCCCCTCTGACTCTTGTTCTCACACTTCACCATCTGCCCATAAATGCCTGACTGCCATAAAACATTGAACCACAGCATTCAGCATCTTTAGTTACAAAAAGAGCAACCCCTGAATGTATGCCTGTAATCTTAAATAACAGCAATACTGGCCCCACAGGAAGTGGCTTTTTTTTCTGAGTTTCACTTTTGAAAGAAGTTATTGGGATGAAGAGTTGAGGATACCTTTTTTTTGCAAACTAATTTACAGTCCATCTTAAGATCTCTATTGCTATCTTTATGGATTATTTTTTCTGCACACAACCTTGCCACTCTGAATGCTAAACTTGCTTGATACTTCTTGGTCTACAAACAAGATGTAGAAGATTTCTTACACAAAAAAATCTCACTATTGACTTGACTTTGCATTCATAACAGGTGTAGAAGTCACAGGTGAATTAGTGACACTGCACAACATGATAGGACTTGTTGATATTATACAATATGTCAGTACTAAATGATCAGATAAGATACTAAATGTTTCACATTGATATGAAAATACTGAATTGCAATATGCCATTAACACCAGGGCTGTCATAACAACAATCACCTCATGATTACTGTGGCAAAAGACATCACGATAATAATCTTATCTAATGAGGGAGGAGTACATGATTAGTAAGGAAATGTCATCCACACTGTTTAGGAGTGACTTGCAGAAACGAGGCCCACAGATTGGTTATGAACCCAGGCAACCCACTCCAGGCCATGCTGCTACCCACAACCTGTTTTTTTTTTGTACCACAACCAAATAGACATCCAAACTGGCAAAAAAAAAAGAAAAAAAGTGCAGGTCGAATACTTTGCTTTCTTTTCTCTGACATCATTTGCGATATGCTATGGTACTGGCTAACTAGCTAGATGACAGCATTAGCTGACATGAGCACTAACTCCCCTTCTCCTGCTGCTCCTTTTTGACAGTCCTCTGTTGTAAAGCAGGTGGGTGCCAGCAAAAAGAACCATTACTGCCCTCTACAAGGTATCCTCTTTTTTGGCACAATACCAATATTTTGTACTTCAGGGGGACTGTAATATCGATACCGGTTACAACTGTATTTCACTTAGTACGACATGTTACAACATCTGTTATCACCACCTGTAATTCATTTCTCAAGACAACAATCACATACATTAAAAATAATAACAATAACAATAAAAAAATCACAAAAATAATAACGAGAGGCAGGACATAAATGTGCATTTTGTATCATTATCGATGGAACTCATCCTATATCATGCCTCAAGATTTGTTTTCACCAAAACTGATATGATCCTCATCTGTAACTCTTCTGTTGACTAAAAGAAGGCACAAACAGCTTATAATACATTGTTTCACAACACAGAAAAAAATGTCTTACAGGATTAAGCTTTGCCAGTACAGGTGAACCCACTTGCCACTGAGAGTCTTTAGAAGCACCAAGAAAATAATCCCCCACTGGCTTCCTACTACCATGACATTTTCCTGTTGTGAGGTACAAGACCAAACTTGAGTATGGCTGTTAACCAATCACATTCATGTTGTGGTCCCTTTTAACTGGCGTAGGCTGTAATTTAACATCAGTCGGGAAAATAGAGGGTGAAATGTTCACTGGGTCAAGGGGCTGACTCAAAGGAGGAGGAAACACAGGGGAGTTGACTTTGTTTAGTGTGTATTAAAAAAAAGTCTGAATGAAAAGGTTAGAGGAATGAGAAAAGGGACTTTTAATAGAAACTTTTGTTACAGTTCAGCTAAGGTGAACCACACAGCAGGCAATCAAGACAAAGGACTTCAGCTACAATTCCTCAAATGTTTTGAAATGTTTCTACTGCCGTGCTCTTTTATCCGTGTGGATTCCTTGAAGCCATGAATTGGTTACTTTCACGACTATCTCTGTCCCTTTCTTTTTCTCCTTTTCCCTTCTCCTCTCCCCATCTCCGTTCTCCCCAAAGGCTTGTCCCCCAGGTGAACTTTGGTACTGATTACAGACACAAGGTAGATTAGGAAGTACACTCACGCACAGACACACAGGGACACACACACACATTCATTTACTTCTGTATGCCAGGGGCAGTTTGCATTATGTGAGTGAATATTAGCCACCTGCACAATCAAGCAGAGGCATTTTTGCATGGGTGTAATGCAGATTGGAAGGGTAGTCTTACATCTTTTGGTGAATATTTTGGCTTAAATGGAAAGCATAATCTATGCTGTAATACTCATCAGACAATGTGTGCAACAACTTGCTTATAATAAGGCAAAATTAGGTTTGAATGAGGCCCCAGATGGTTATTTGATTTAAAAGCACTTCCTGCTGTGCTACGATGGCACTAACAATTCAGCACACATTTAGATATTTTGTGACTTTTTTTTTTTATTATTTAGAATGATGAAACCGATTTAGAAATATTTGATGGGAAATGAAGCTAACTGTTTTGTTCAGACTGATGTGCAGCCTGGTTGTGGTCATCTCACTAAACCACACAAAGGAAACGTCAAACGCCTGCAACACTGAGTTTTAATGACATATACGCCCGTGTGCTCGTCAGCTTCAAGCTGTCGGTTGTGAAGGCACACATATTTCATTATTATTCATCCACATACTGAAAAGTGGACTTTGTTAGACAGCTATCATTATAGAGGTACTCTGTCCTTCTATAGAGAAAATAATTACTCCATTTCTGGTGACAAATAACACTCTGCGTCTATCTCAACATCAATCCCCCAACCTTTAACCCCCTGTTTTTTGTGACTATATTTCCCACTTCTTCACTTTACCAGGCTTTAGATAATGTAAACGAATGAAATGCAAATAGAGTGCAGTTTATATTTCTGCCCGAGACAGTGTATGAATGAAGATTCACTTTAGAAGCAAAGAGTTAGCCCAGCACTGTTAGGACTCATCCTTTACTCTTGACTCTTGTCTCCTTCAAAGGTTCCTTACATTCCTGACTCCTACTCCTCCTTCTTCAGCTCAATTTTACTCTCTTGTTCTTCCACCATTTTCCCCCTGTTTGGATCTCTTCATTAACCGTGAATTACAGTGTTGTTTTTGACATGTGACATTTCCTCTCCCTTGTGTTCCTGCCTCTGCTTTGACACATGAAGCCTCAGCTTTGACATACAACATGTGAAAGCTCTGACATATTAAACCTTGCCCCTCTCTCGTCTTATTTTCCCCCAGTTTTACCCTGCAGCTTACAATTACACCACCCATTGTTGTCACACACGTGATGTCAGCTTTTTTCTCGTCACCGAAATTCTCGTCGAGAATTAATGGACGCGTCGTCCATTATTTCTGGACACTTTGGAGGGCATTATCCTGCTTATACCATGGTCACTTATGAAAGAAATACATATTTAATCAATTATTAACACGTAAATGTTGTTTTTGTACAGTTAAAATCAGTTGTTTTAAACAAGAAGTGGCTGAGCGGACTATTTAATACCGCTCGTTGTGACACGTTGCTAAGGTAACCTCCTCTGGCCACAGAACCTGCAGCTCGGTCACCACAGTTGTTGTATTAGGCCTAATCATTGGAGGGAAGTGAAATGATTGCTTGATGTTACGTGAAAAAAGTGTAACTTCAGAGGGCAAGTGCACCTCTTATCATTTGTGTATCCAGAGAATGATGCGATTTTTTTTCAAAGAATCAAAGTCAGCAGATAGTTTACTAAATCATTTGTATTGCAAGAAATATTGTCCACCATTCACTCTGATCATTAAATGTGCTATCAAGCAAGTAAGTATACCCTACATCGTTTTTATAAATATCCACCATTCACTCTGATCATGAAATAAATAAGGTAAGGAAGACAGAAAGACAAGCGAGGAACAGGCTATTTAAAATTAAATACAACATTGCCGTTGATGGTGAAATTTGAAAGTAATACTGTCATATCCATAGTTGCATTTAAAGGACAGAGATTTAACGTTTGTCATGTTAAGTTTCCGTTGCCACGGTTACCAACTACTTTTTGATCCAGCGCAGTAATTTAGAACCATCAGGCTACTTGACCGGAACTTCTGTTCTAGGTGTCCATTATCACCTTTTAACGGACACCCTGCAGCCAATCAGAATCGAGTATTCACCCAGACCCAGGTATAATTGTGTTTGTTTTACACCAGTGACAGCAGCTGGCATGGTTACAAAGCTTGTTCTGACAAAAGGGAAGAAAATTAAATCTTGACCTCACACAAGATATGGTCCTGCCGTAGAGCAGATATCAAGATGGACAACATGTTGGCTCCTTAAAAGTGAAGCCAAATACATATTATATTTGAGTCAAATATATATTGTTTAAGTCCTCCTCCTTCACTTTGACAGAAGGAAGATGAGTGAAACTAAAATTAAAGATTTAAATACAAATAGCAAGTTCATTCATCCTGGTACATTCCTGTTGTCACTCCTGTTTCTTCATTCTTTGGTGCCTCCTGATTTTTTCCCTCACCTTTCTCTCATTATTGGTTTTACCTCTCGGCATTCTTTTTATTCTGACCCACTTCTACTGAACCATCCCTCTCTTCCTCAAGTATTAGCGCATTTGTCCTCACATCAGTTAACACTGCAAATCTTGCTCCCTGAGGCCTAAATCCAGCCTGATGAATCACTTCTTTCCAGAGCTGCTCACATTTGCCTCTTTAATGAGCAATATTTGGAATTTTTACATTCTTGTTTTCAAGCGACTACCGTTCTGAATTACACATTTTCCAGGAAGTCCTTGTCACGGACATTTTCCAGGAATGGACTGCCTATCTCACATGGGTACATGTGATTACCAGGCTACATACTGCTGAATTGCTTCGTAGCTGAGCTCTGCAGGCTGAAAAAAACATCTGAATACAGCAAGCTGCATCGTCAAAATCACTAAATCAAAAACGTTTTGAGGTTGGTGAGTAAATATGTTTAGAATAAGGGCTGTGACTCACCAGGCTGGATTTAGGTGACCTCTCCTCCGTCTTTTGCATCTTTTCTTTTATCTTCAAGTCACGCCTCTTCAATTTGCCTAATTTCCTCTCTCTGAAGTTCTTCTTTTCTGTCGACTCTGCCCCTTTGTCTTTTTTTCTCTCCTTTGTGCTTCTTTCCTCCATTCTTTGACTCCTCTCCTCTAATTATTTCCTGCAGAGGTTTTCAGCACATCATCATTCATAGGAAATATGCATCTCCAAACCTTCTCACTTTATCAAACTTCAGAAAAAGCTTCTACATACTGATTGTACTGCATTTTGCGGTATAATCTCATAGTCAGGCATGATCCGAAGAGCTTCATACAATTAAATCAAGTGTGGGGCATCATTCAATTATGATAAAGTGAGAGGGGTTTTCATCAGAACACTAGCAATAACAATATTGCTGCTTTATGCAGATCATATGCCATCCAATCTAGTGTGGGATTTAATAGGACTGTATATTCACATATCGCTTACGAGGGAGAAAGCATGAGGCTTCAATCATTGTCATGTGATGGACACGATCATACACACACACACACACACACACACACACACACACACACACACACACACACACACACTTGGGTATACTGCATGTGAATGCTAGCACAAACTTGCACACACACAAGCTCACACACGCACACTCTATATGTGCCAAGTGACCCCAGGTTGAACTAAAGCTGATTGCAGTCATCTGTCTGTTAACTGCATTTTCTATACGAGAATGACAAAGTGATTAATGAAAGACTGAGAAAAGGAGAAAGGAATGAGGGCTGGAAGAGATAAAGAGATATTGTAAGACTGGGAGGGAAATAAAGACAGTGAGACAGCAAAAGAATGAAAGAGAGAGACAACGATAATAAGAGATGTGTTGGAGAGAAAGATGTAATCATGATGAAGGAAGGCAAAAAGAAAGAGATAATCATCCAACTTTCCACTTACACCGTTAGATGCTGATTGGTTGGATGACCTCTGTGCCAACCCTCCCTTGGCGCTATTAGCAACTGTGTGACTGATGGGGAAAATATAGTCCAAAGAGGGCCAAAAGACGTTGGACAAGGAGACAGTGTTGCTGCTCCCTTATGGCCAAATCAGGTTATCACTTTTTTTTCCAAGTTGCAGGTCAAGACCCAAAACGACTTGGACTCTGTTATCCTCATATGACAGAAGTGCTGATAAGCTGTAATGAGCCGTAGTCTCCGGGTGATGGAAAATATGAACTCCATTTGGGCTCCCAAATGACAGTAGTACTAGTATGTTGTAATGAGGCTGGCTCACGGGGTATATGTGACTACTTTTGCTCAGTTTAGCTCTCTAAATGACGCCTGAACTAATTTGTTTTAATAAGCCAGGGAAACAACATTTACTTGTTAGAGTCTCCATGTGACAGTGAAAAACTTGTGGTATCATCTAATGAGCCAACAGGTCCCACAGTGACAGACAACTTGGTTTATGCTACGTTAAAACAAGTCTGGATCCAAGGTTTTATATCTATTGGGGGGGTTGATTTAACCCAGTGTGATCCATAAATAATAAATGGGCATGTAGACCAAAGCTAAAATCATTCTGTTACAGGCATAAATGATGAAATACTAGTGCTTTTTTGGTCTTGTAAATATCTATAATTGATGTTGCAGTTTAGTAACAGGGAAAAATATAACGAGAACTTCATGCCCGGAAAATTGGAGGATAATTTCATTGATGTATGAGTGTATTAAGTATGAGGTGAACGTAAAAAAAAAAAAAAGAATTGGGAGTTTTAGGCCGTGTTTCCATCAAGCAGTTTCAGTTCAGTTCTGTTTGGCACGGTTTGGTACAGTTAAGCCTGATCCCGTTTGCGTTTCCACAGCAAACTGTGCCCTCTCGTGGTAGGCGGCGTGTAAGCCGCAGCTGTTAAACAATAGCGTGACACCGTAGCAGTGTGACACAGTTTACCCCGCTAATAAATCAAAGGAAGGAGAAAAACACGACACAGTAAACAAGGAGCATAGATAGAAGACATGCAGCATTTGGTCCTCTCTGTTATTGGCATGTAGCTCTTTGATACAAAGAGCAATCAAGTTTTGTTTCAGTGAAGTCTGTGTGCCACCAGGAGAAATGCAGCCGCTGTTAAGGAAAGTGACGATTCTTTTGACCAATCAACAATCTGCAGTGTGTTGCCCCACCTTCCCAGAGTGGATCGTTTCACCCATACTAAAGGGTCCGAAAAAGTGGGACGGCTCGTCTTCTCTGCTTGGCGGAAACGTGGCTTAAGAGGGAGCTGCACTGAGGTTCAAACAGAAGTGATTTATTTTAGTAAGGGGATAAAATTGCATAAAATAAAAGGTAGCTTCTACATGACAAATTAGTCTTCTACATTATCCTCAAACAGCTTTATGTTTTATTTTTTTCCAAGAGGGGGCTCTATTCAGACCCTTGTTTTAATTCACATATTTTTATTAGGGCCCAAGCACCGAGCTGTGTTAAAGGCCTTATCATGCTACAAATTTATACATGAAATGTAGCCTGGAAAATGCGTGCCAAAATGGCTCCATTAGCGCCATTAGCTTCCATGGAGAAACGGATACGCACATTTTTCTAAACCATAGTGCAGTGTTCTGCTTGCCACAGTGCTAAAAGTTGAAAAAAAAAAAAAAACTACCAGAGATGTATGCTGGCATAGTCGTAGTGTGATAAGAGTGATTTATTTACACTGTGTTAAAGTTAATTATTTACTAAGTGCAGTATAAAGTAAAACAAGAAAAGGCAAAATCAAAATAGTTGAGGAAGAAAACACAATAAACGTTAATGCCCCCATAGTCAGCACTCTACTTCTCTTAGTTACCTTCAATGCAACAACCCCTTTTGACTCTTCGCAAAGTCCAACTGAATGGCCTGGCCAAGGCAGCTTCTTTAGACACCCGTAGCCACTCTTTCGTGGCTCATAGGAAAATAAACGCCTCGTAAATAATATTCAATTACTATAGTCTTAATATCTTCTCTTAACTCACAACCTTAAACGAAAGTACCTCTCTATTAAAGAATGTTTTCATATCGAAAAGAAATCACCAAAAGCAGAAAATGAATAGTTCAAGAAAAAATAATCAATTACACAACCATGAGACCAGTGGAACTCGCGCCAGGAACACCATATGCGGAAGAGCTCTGGGCACCCCTCCTTTTGTCTCTGCACTATGCCCAGTGAGTGCCTCATAAGTGTGTGTGTGTGTGTGTGTGTGTGTTTAATAGAGAGAGAGAAAATAATGAAGTGCTTACCAGGTGTGCACCCTTAGTAGTACTCGCAATGGAAGGAGTGAAACTGAGCTCAATGTGTTCGGTCCATGCACTATCATAAGAAACAAGTGAATATCTGAGTGTGTATGTGTGTCTGTGTGTGCCTGCACCGTCAGCTGCTGGTGATAAAGTTGCTCCCTCACAGAAAGGTTCAAAAGAAGCTTTTGGAATCATAAGCAAACTTCTCCTACTCTTGTGAAATATCTGGGTTTGGGTCGTTTCCAGTGGTCATACCTGGATGAATTCCCCTTGGGGGCTGATCCAATCTTATTCAACTTTTGTGTACAGCTCAGAGAGACCTCGATGATGAAAAGTTTTCTAAATTTTTTGGCATATTCTATCGTAGCTGCTGTGGCTTTCAGAAGTTTCAAACTCGCCATATAAACACAGACTGGCTGCAAATTGGACATTCAGTGTCCTTTATTCTAGGTTTCCTTCCATTTGCATTATGCTTTAACAGTGCTGGTTGGAGCTTGAATTAAAAGAGTCATCAAATTACATGTAATGGTCACCAATTTCAAACCCAAAGTGCAATGTGATTACACGTATCATATATTTGTAGATTTTCACATTTCACATTCTACTAATTATAAGCTTCCTTCTCATCCTTCAATCTTGGCAGATAATTGATGCAACAGTGAAATTTTCTGACCACAGGCCAGACACCCCATTCAATTTCAAACAACCTGTTATTTTTTGGCAGTTTTCTAAATAGTGGTGTATAATCGCAGTAAGTGGGTCGTGACTGAAAGTCTAATCAGAGTTTTGCAGAAATTACCCTCAAAAGCTGAACCTTGATATTAGGTTGAAATAAATATCTGTCTCTTTGATCTGATAAAAGGGGGAAACGTACTTGATCCTTGTTGACAACAAATCAATAAGATAAACTAGGCTGAATTTGACAAAATCACACTTGTAGTGACTTTGTACTTTCAACACAGTTTGATGCAAGGGGAGGGAGTGAGTCGTGTTTTGATATGCTTTATATAGAAAGACCGTAAACCTTACCATCACTGCTGGGCACAGCGGAAGTTTGTATAAAAATAACCTTATGAAAACAAAAGAAGCATTTGACATGATGCTAGAAAAGTGTTTTACATAAACACGACATTTAACACCACATTTGGCACCAGCAACATAACGGCCTTTAAAAGAAACTGTGAGAATTAAAATGCAAAAGAGCTAAGTGCTAAAGTGCTCGGGTATTTATCGCTCTACAGTTCAGGATTAGAGTTCAGCTACTTGATGGAGGTTGGAACAAACGATAGCCTCGAGCAGTTTGATTTACACTTTGGCACACATAGTCTTTTCCTGATGGCAGAGGTTTGTATTCAGAGAAGAGAGGATGTTGAGAGTTTGAAATGATTTTTGTTGCTTGTTTCATGACTGCCTGCAAGTGCCGGCTCTGTATGGGCTCATATTCTTTCTTTCCTATTACCTCCAAAGCCTTTTTATGCATGCTGGCGAGCCTGCATTTCGGTTGCACTGTTAGGTGCCAAGCCATGCCATAATTCAATATCTGATGATGCTCTTAAGAATTGCCTGGTGCATCTTCAGAATGATATGGCTGCTTGATCCATACAACCTCAGTAGTCCTGTGAAGTCAGAGTCACTGCTGCAATTGAGTTCACAAAATACCAACGTACATGTTTTGTTTAAAAAAGGACATGTACTATATGTGACCTCACCCAACACCATAAATGAATGCCTGGGTTTTTGACTTTCTGTTTTGTCGTCAGTCTCCTGCTTCAGTCCAAATGCCCTTGTGTGCTCCGGTGACATTTAGAATGTGCTGGTTGTTGTAGCAACTGAGGGGATGTTTTCTTTCATGATGTGCAGAGAAATCTATGTTCTTGCAATGATGACAGAATATTTACACAGTCAGCAGCCTAAAGAACGATGTATCAATTGTTATTTACTTTCTTGCAGCCTTGATTTTTCTGACTTTAGTGCAAAAAAAAAGAAGAAGAAGAAAAAAAGGCTTGTAGGCTGGTCATGTTGCTCTTGTTTGGTCGACATTATACTATACACCTTAACCGTGTAAAGCCCAACCCATCAAAAGAAAAAACAAACAAACAAACAAACAAAAAAAAAACAGTCAACAACCCTTTATGATAAGATCCACATAAAAATAAAATCTATATTGATTTTTTTATTACATATTTTTGTATTACATTTGATAAATCTGGGGTTTTTGGCAACTTCATTGGTAGAGTTAAAAAAAGAAGAAGAAGAAGCATTCTTTTAACGTCGCAAATACACCAGAAATGTCTGCAGTCTAGCTCCGCTCTATTACATGTTGACTGCCTTTGTCAACTTACATGGGCTGCTTGTTTAGAAAATAGAAAATACTTTATTTATCCCCAAGGGGAAATTCGGAAGTCACAGCAGCAATTAAGAAAACAAAAGTAAGAAAGTGTATAGAAAGTGCAAAAAGGTCCACGAGAAATTAGATGACGACATCCCGTCCACCACTCTCCAGCCCAGCCAGTCTCCACCTCCACAGGGTCCAGGACTGAGCCTCCCCAGCAGTCTGTTCAGTCTCTGTCTCCTGGATCCTGTCTGCCCACAGCGGGCGAAGCTCCTCCAATGTGGCGCCAGCGTCCAATGTGAGCGCCGTTAGCCACGTCCGTGAACAGCACGATGCCACTCTGCCCTCTGGCAGACCCTCTGCCGCTGGGCTAGCATGGCTAGCTCGTCCATCCCACCGAAGATAGATCCCACGTTCCCAACAACGATGGATGGAAGGACAGGTCCACGTCATCACCTCCCAGCTCACACCCGAGAACCAGCACGTCGTCCACACCTCCTCCTCCTGACCTCGAGGGAAATCATCGAGCCCTACACTAGTTAGCATTGACATGCTACAGGCTGCTAACAGCTAATTTCACATGTTAACAATGCAGCCATGGTAACATGTAGGATCTCCAGACAAACACAGGAGAAAAGCAGTAAAAATATCACTGAAGACACAAAAAGTTTGATGTCCATGACCAAAAATAAACCATACAAAGTAATGATCCACTCCAAATACAAAGATGACGAAAAAGAGACGAAATTACAAGAAATGGACAAAGAAGAGAGAGCTGCTGCAACAGGCAGCTACTTGGGCAGCGCCACATGACTGACAGACAGCTGGAGTCACAGACTGAGGTCTTCCTGTGCTTCCCACTCCATTGATTAGCCTCTCCTCGTTCATATTGGGCTATAAAACCTCAACCTGTTGACTTCTGGTCTGGCTCCGCTCACTGTGTCCCTTTGTTGTCATAGTCAAGCTAAATATGTTTCATTTTGAAAGGCACTGGGTGTTTTTAGATAGCTTTTTTAGTGCATGACTTCCTGTCCCATCTTCCCTAAGCTCAACACGTCACAGCTCCCACATTGGGAAATTATAGAACGGCTCTGTATCACCTGAAGATGACAGACCAGCCTCGTAAAATGGATCCAGTGAGAGTTGACTCATTGACTTGAATTGAATCTGGTCTGGTGCCGTAATGGAGTGAAAGCAGACTTGAGACAAATCTGGTGTATTTCAGCTGTAATTCAGAAAAATCTTATTTACAAAAAAATAAATAAACGTTTAGATGTTTTTCTTGTTATGGCAACTTCTTGGCAATTAGCAATGATTTTTTCTGAAAAAAAAATGTGTGGATGATTACATTAGATCCGCCTTTCTGAAAAAGGCCCAAATACAACCACAGCTGACTGTACTGGCATGATAATCCTTGAGGTGGTAAAACACGTTTTTTTAACAGATTTTTTAAGAAAACCATTTATTATGTTGATGAGATAAAGGTCTTTAAAACTCAAATACTTAATATGATACATTCTGCAAAATAGGGTTAACCTGCTGTTTTCTTTTGGATGTAAGGAAGATATAACTTTCTCCCCTGGAAAGTGTTGTGTCCTTTTATTATACAAAGGGACAACACAAGTGACTGTAAAAACACTTAATAAGTGCAGCCAGAATGAAAAAAAAAGCCATGAAAAAGAATAAATGATGCATAAAGGCAACATAGTAATAAATAAATTTGACACAATACTGCACTGCTTTCCAGAATGTAGGCCAAGGTTACTTCAGGTAGGCCGCGAAAGGTCCCAGGAAAGGCTCTCGCAAGACCCTTCCAAAGCATTTAGCATCATTAGTCTCTATAATGTCAAGAGATTTATTTATGACATTTAGAGGGCACAGATAAGTGACAGCACCATGATGGCATCATTACTATGTAACTGGAGGTAAAATTTCACTCTCAACTGCCATCAGTATGGAGGTAATTTCATGCAAAATCAGAGACTGTACATTTTTCTTAATGAAGGGAAATGATTTTTCCAATTATGCTCAGCACTATCGATTTAAAACTTGGATGTAGTGGTACTTTGTGCTGCATAACTTACTATCAGCTATCCTTGTTTTTGCCAAAGGTTGGAGTGGGGCCTCAGAGTTTTGAATCTTTAAGAGAATCCAGGATCACCCAACTTTTGAAAGGCTACAGTAGGGAATAAAAACAGAACAGCACTTGAAGTAGAAGGGTCAGTGCAAATGGGTAATGATGAGGCACCTTTAATGTAATCAAAGTCCCAGCAGGTGGAAAAAGTGTAGGAGGTTTAGATGTGACATGCAAATGAAAACCCAAATGTGCAATGATGACAGTAAACTAATAGATTTCAGAGCAGGTTGTCATGAGAGGTGATGGAGGGGTTGATTTACAGCTGCTATGGCTCTGGGGTTAAAACTGTTCTCTAACCTTGAGGTGCAGACAGGGGAGGCCACGTACCCTTTGCAAGATGGACAGGGTTCAAATAGATGGTGACATGGATGAGTGGGGTTCTTACAGATGCTGACAGCCTTCAAGTATCAGCGTGAGGTGTCGATGTATTCAAGCCCAGGAGCTGGGTCCCAATGATCTTTTGTGCACTGCAAGCCTTTCTTTCAGCTGTAGTGCAACTAAGGTACCACACAGAGATGCAGAATGTTAGAATGCCTTCTGTGGTGTGGTGATATGAAGTCACCAGCAGTTATTGGGGAAAGCCTGCTGTTTATAGCATCCACAGGTGGAACAGTCTGTTTGTGCTCTCCTTGCAAAAGCAGTGGTGTTAGAGATCCTTCCTGATGTGAGTGCTCTCCATCTTCAACAGCTCACCAGGCTTCTCACCTCTTCTGAAGGGTGTCTGGTAACTGTCAGAGATCAGCACAACCACAGCTGTGTCATCTGCCAAGCTCACAGTGTTGTTTGTGGTGAAAGCAGGGAAACAAAACCAGAGGCCCAAAGAGATGGGGGCCCAGTCTCACCGCCTGTGGACACAATGAAAGGAAGTCCATGATCCATCTGCTTTCTGGCTGCAGTGGTGGCTGACTTTAGACATTCTGAGTTGCCACTGTTCGGTGCAGTCCTTACATACCTGGAGCTCCATCAGGGCCTACAGCCCAACCTGGGTTGATCTTTCACAGAAAATGCCGTACATTATGTATATATTTTGTGTATTGTCTGTGGCTAGTGTTGCTACCATGGTCATACTGTTGCTGTCTAAATAGGAGCAAGGAAATGGTTGAGCTCATTGGGCAATGTGTCATCTCTGTGTGGGCAGGCAGGGTTATCTTTGTAGTCAGTGACACTCCTGATTCCCTGCCATATACTCCTGATGTCATTGCTGGATAAGTGGTCCCCCACACAGTGTCTGCATGCGTCTCTGGCATTGTTTTTACATTAAACATGGCAACCTCATATGCTATAGTGTTACAAGATTGAAGGCTTTGTTATGTCTTTTAGGGAGATTCCTGACATCTGCATTCATCCAAGTCTTTAGATTGAGAATTATTTTTAAACTTGTGTACAGTACTGTTTCCCACACGGCTGTAGATTTGGAATAGAACAATGGTTGTTTACTCCTCAGGGCATTCATCCAAACAGTAACAGAGTTGTAACATGGATTTTTTTAGCTGGGTCTTCCCAGTCTGTATCATAAGGGTTTATTGTGTGTATGAGAGGTCTGAGAGCTGATATCAAACATATCAAGAGATGATTAGAATATCCCTGGTAGGACATTGTACATGAACAGTGTATTCAAGACATTTTGAGGGCCTAAAAAAAATCTGTCTTCTTACATGACAATTTCTATTGTTTTCAGCACAGTTTCTTGCAGCTGCGAACTGATGGTAAGGAACTTGAGGTACAGAGTCAGCTTCTGTTGGCAACATTTCATGAGTCCACCCTTTGCTGGACACTCCTTAAGTTAAACTGATATGGCTCTTCAATCAAACTAGCAATTCACAAAATGCATTCTAGTTAACTCTTTAGAGGGCATTCATCCTAATACTTTGGAATTCAGTATTTCAACTCCAGTGTTTTATTCGAGGAAATAACAAGGCATCATTACTGGTGTGGAATTTTTTCAGAACTTGTCGTTTTTTTAGTGATTGCAGAAGTAACCAAGAATAGTTCCCTACCCATAAAGGGCAATCGGTTTTATCGGTTGCTAGGCGCTACCCAAGTAGCTGCCTGTTGCAGCAGCTCTCTCGTCTTTGTCCGTTTCTTGTAATTTCTTCGTCTCTTTTTCGTAATCTTTGTATTTGAAGTGGATCATTACTTTGCATGGTTCATTGTTGGTCACGGACACCAAACTTTTTGTGGCTTCGGCGGTATTTTTTACTACTTTTCTCCTGTGTTTGTCTGGAGATCCTACATGTAACCATGGCTGCATTGTTTACATGCGAAATTAGCTGTTAGCAGCCTGTAGCATGTCAATGCTAACTAGTGTAGGGCTTGATGATTTCCCTCGAGCTGAGGAGGAGGAGGTGAGGATGACGTGCTGGTTCTCGGATGTGAGCTGGGAGGTGATGACGTGGACCTGTCCTTCCATCCATCGTTGTTGGGAACGTGGGATCTCGCTCCGGGGGATGGATGAGCTAGCTGTGCTAACCCAGCAGCATCGTGCTGTTCACGGACGTGGCTGACGGAGCTGACATCGGACGCCGCGACACATCGGAGGAGCTTCGCCTGCTGTGAGCAGACAGGATCCAGGAGACAGAGACTGAACAGACTGCTGGGAAGGCTCAGTCCTGGACCCTGTGGAGGTGGAGACTGGCTGGGCTGGAGAGTGGTGGACGAGTGGTGGACGGGATGTCGTCATCTATTTTCTTATGGACCTTTTTGCACTTTCTATACTCTTTCTTACTTTTGTTTTCTTAAATGCTGCGGTGACTCCTGAATTTCCCCTCGGGGATAAATAAAGTATTTTCTATTCTATTCTATTCTATTCTATTCTATTCTATTCTATCATCATTGTTAAAACATCACAAGGGAGAAAAGCTGGTAAGTGGCACCTAGCGTTGTACAGAGAAATGGTTGTACACAGTGATTTGCAGTCTCAGGTTCCATCTGTTCTCATGCTCTAGAACAGTGTTTCTCAACCCTAGTCCTGGGGACCCCCTGCCCTGCATGTTTTTTATGTTCCCGACTCCAACACACCTGATTCAAATGATCAGCTAGTCATCAAGCTCTGCTCGAGCCTGATAACGAGCCATTCATTTGAATCAGGTGTGCTGGAGTGGGGTAACATCCAAAACATGCAGGGCATGGGGTCCCCAGGACCAGGGTTGAGAAACACTGCTCTAGAAAGTGCTGGCAGCTTTACTAGCTAGTAAAGGCCGTATTATGCTCTCCGCACAAACATGGTGCATGAAAATGAGACATGAGGAATCAGCAAGAAGGAATGTGTGTGGCTTTTATACATTTTAATACTCCATGCTGCCATTCCCAAACTGCAGGGGGCAGTGTATCGCAAATGCACATCTACATCAGTACTAGACTAGTGTAGAAGAAGTTGTTTACACCATTTTTTAAAGTTATTATTACTTTTCTCTACCGAGTTTGGCCGCAATTTCACGCCAGAAATTGTTCATCACACGTAGAATGGTCATATATCTGTGTGATGAATCATAAAAATGCCAGTGATTTTTGTACTTCAGACACAAGGTGCTCCAGTTCATCTGTGTGTCTCTGCATGGGAGTTAGAAATTTTCAGAGGTGCGCAATGTGGAAGTCTTCTCCATAAAAAGGGCTGTGGGAGGGGACAAAGGTGCTAAAATGACATAATTCGTCCACACAAAGCTGCACAGACCTTGTGAATGCATCAAGTATAAACCAAGCTTTACACAGTTCATGTCTGTGAGAAAGCTTTAGCTAGTTGATTGTACTATCCTCCTTTTTTCCCAAGGTTTTTGGTGCTGTTGTGCCTATATTTAAAACAGGAGAAAGAGAAGAATAATTATATAGCTTTGAAAAAGGTCTGCATTTTTTGGGGGGGGGGATTACTTTATACTAACAAAGAGTTGAGGGTAGGTCGGAGATGGCGCAGGGAGAGATAAATGGACAGTCATTAAAACTGCAAATGACTGATAATTGTTTGATGAAACAAAAACTGGCAAGCAAATGGAATCATTTAGTTCACTGTTCCAAAGTGAGCTTGTGAGTAATTTTTAATAATGATTTGTAAAATATATCACATCACAGTCCTGAGAAATTGAGGAGAAGGCAAATAATAGAAGAAATGGGGGAGGAAGAGTTCAAGTGCAAGGAAAGCAGGAGTCAGCCCATGTCCTTACATATCCTTACAACCTACAACAACTACATGAGGTGGCCCCCTGGAGGGCCCAGTCTGCCGGACTGAACACTGTCGATTCCACCCTACTGTGCCTCCTTTTCATGTGATACTAAGTTACTTTGATCCCTGTAGGTTGTAAGTATACCATGCAGAAAGGCTCTCCTCAAATACTATCATATTCCAAGATAGAGAGGCGTACCCACTCACACATAAATACATGTACACACTCACACACTTGGTAACAAGATTTATTGGTTGGAAAGGCTTGAGATGGATTTTTCAAATGTCCACACACACACACACACACACACACACACACACACACACACACACACACACACACACACACACACACACACACACACACACACACACACACACACACAGAGGAAAAACAGCCTGAAGAAAGTCAAAAATATGAAAGAGCACAAAGAATGGACCTCACTGCTCACTGACTTTTACGTACAAACATTTGCCAGGAGAGAAAAAAAAGATCGAATACAAATGCATAATTAAGATATCGACATTTGGACTAGAAACAACTTGGTTCTCTTCTTTTATCCATTTGACATTCACACACACAACACAGAAAGAAACTTTCAACCTCTATTATCACCAAGCATGAACAAGCCAGAACTTCCTACAGCTTGCTGTGTGTGGTTTTTTTAATAGCTATGTGCAATCTTTCTCTCTCAGCAGAGACCTTTCTGATTTCTATGCCTGCTAAAAAAAAATGCATAAAGATTATCATATTCTAAAGCTTTGCAGGGGATACACATTCACTTATTGTTCTGAAGCTCCAAATGTAAGTATGTCACCCGGAGGTGGACACAGGCACAATTAGAGCTGTGAAAGGTTACCAACTGTTCTAACTGTTAAAAAGAAAGAGAAAGAAATTGCACAAGCTAAATGATCTCTTGTCTTTATCCTGCTTTTACCTTTGAAAGCTAATTAACTCCAAGCTCAGATGGCTGTAGAAGCAGACAGAGAAGACAAGAAAAACTCTAAGGGTCAGGATGAAAACCATTTTCTACAGGTTCAAAGAAAAATAAAAAATTATTCATGTGAAAATGTACATGGCACTTACAATTCAACAAGGTTGATTTAAACCTTTCATGGCACTCAGTGGTGACCAAACCATCACACACAGTCTTAGACTTTAATCAAAGATATAATTCATATAAAACCTAAACTTTTTAACCTCTTTTTGTTGTTGTTGCATAAGTTAACAAGATCAGTCTGTATACTCACTGACTTTAACTGATTCACTTGATGGAAAGCAACATCGCCCACCTTGTAAACTTCCAGATTGTTAGTAGGTTGTGTTAGCAGGGCGGAAGATCACAATTAACCCTGGCAAAATAATCAAGTGCCATCCCTGGTCTATTGCTGTGAAGCCTATCCGGAAGTGTTAAAAACAGCATTTCTTCTCGATCAAGGGCCAATTAACACAACAACGTTTCACCCAAAAGCAGACACAAAAAAATTAAAGTGAAATAATCTGTGTTTACATGGAAACCCTGAGGGACTGAAAACGCTGTAGTATGCATGCCAGGCCTGTAGTTGGCAATATAACTGTAGAGTCTTTTGGTATCCCTCTGCCGAAGCAGAATTGGGCTGATTACCCGATTATCTGGTGTTTATATATATATATATATTAAATGAGTCTTTGCTGATTGCAGGAGTGATGCAACAGATGCACATTTTGTTGAAAGGCAGTCAGCAGATTAAACAGCACAAACAGAACATGGCTGTCCGTGATTGTTACTGTTGCAAAAATTGTAACAATACTGTTGTATTGTTACAATTCGAACATAAACATGTCCATTGAAAACCCTTATTTGCTGGTTACACAGGAAGAGTAGCTGCAGCATTTCAGAAAAAATGCACTCTGAAGGTTGTTTTCAAAAGCTTCTATTACAGGTCGCTAAATGTGCCATTTCCATGTAAACGTGAGGCCAAAACGCTACAATAATTCTGTTTCATCCTAAAAACTTTGCTGTATAAACGCACCTCTCAGCATTGATTTATAGCTTGTTATTTGTGTTCCAGTTTTGCCCATGCAAGGGCATGACTGACAAGCAGGGACACCCGGTAGCTGTCTGCAAAAAGACTGAAGGCCCACCTCTTTGGCCCATTCAAACTTGAGCTTATCCACATTGAGTTCAGCATTTTCAATACGGCTCCTTTTGAAGATGGCTTTCAAACTCTTAATCAGAAACAGATGTGTGACACTTCGCCCAGACAGAGTCAATTGGAATAGGACATTACTCAATACTCTAACATCTGCTGTATTCACTATTACTTTTACTAATGATAATTAGAGCCTAATTTGCATTATAGTAAAACAGTAATGACCCCCACCAAGGAGGTTATGTTTTTGGGAGAGTTTGTCGGTCCGTCTGTGTTCAACTTAACTCAAAAAGTTACAAATGGATCTTCATGAAATGTTAAGGAAATGTTCAAAATGGAATAAGAAAGAAGTGATTACATTTTGGAGGTGATCCAGATCACCTTCTGGATCTTGGATTTTTTTAAAGGGTTCTTTATTATTGTGAAATAGGGCCATATTACCATATGTGTGTACAACTCCACAATAAATGGTTGGATTGCTTTGCACAAGAAAAGGTCACCATAATTTCTGACAAATGTAAAAGTACGATCCATATCCTGGCGATATTCTGGATACTTAGATCTGGCATATGAAATATGTCACTGTAAGGTAACAAATTATTGTACAAACCTGCAACAAACACCAAATTGTAGCAGACAGTCTGCTGAAAAGGGAGTATAACATTAAAGTAAGACAAAAGTGTTGTGTGAGAATCACAATATGCTTTGCGGGGGTCTGCCCTCTCTGAGTTCTTTTCCAGTCAAGCATGTACACTTTACATTTAGAGCAAGAAAAAATCAAATAAGAAGACTTACAGCATGAAAAAAATATAAAGAAAAGGGAAGAAAAAGAGAAGTATGTGTGAGCTGTTGTGTGCAATTGAGACCAAATGACAGAGATGTCAACATGAACTGAACACTACACTTCTGATCAGAAAGGGTCCAATTAGACCAAGGAAGCGGGGGCACTCTGCACGAGTAGCTACTCATGCCTAATAATCACATAATTAGAGCTATGGGGGTGTGTAATAATACGTAAAGTTAGAGGAGAAACTCACTTTTAACAACCAAGTGTTGAACATGTTACACACATTGACAGGTTAAAGTACACACACATCCAACAAAAGAGTACCAGAGATGTCTGAGTGAGTCTACCTGAGCAGTTGGGGGTTTGAGCCTTGATCAAGGGCCCCTCGGCCGCGCCTCTCCAGCCACCAGCCCAATTTGCTGCCTCGGTCTATGTTGGGATTTGAACTGGTATCTCTGTACTGCCCAAGCCAGGTTTCTACAGACTGAATTACTGCAGCCCCCTCTTCAGTAACAGCCGTAGCAGCATTCAGGAGGAGAAAACATATTTTTCCTAACTGCAGATCATTCCTGTTTCATCACACCTCTTTCTTTGGCAGCCCTCAAGTTTCATGTCACCATAACCACACACCTCACTTTAAAAATGGGCCATGGAAATAAAAACATTTACTGTGATACTCTTCCATGTGAGGAAGTCTTATGAAAAGGGGCTTCAAATCTAGTCTTCAGTGTGAAAAAAAAAAAAATCCTCCAGAATTCATCACAGTGGGTCTGAATTATGCAGAATCTGTCAGTGTGTTATTACAGGTGCGGCAGCTGCTGAGCAATATTACAACTGCAACATAAATTTTGTATGTGTGTGTGTGTGTGTGTGTGTGTGTGTGTGTGTGTGTGTGTGTGTGTGTGTGTGTGTGTGTGTGTGTGTATATAGTTGTTTCTATATAGGTTTGAACTGTTTCTTAAACAACACTAATATAAATTGTTTGTTTCCTTTTCCCATTTAAAGACAAACCAAAAATCGTTGCATCCTAGAAATCCTTTAATAAAAATGTCTGCTTTGAATATTATCACATGCTTTATTGTTAAAAACAAACAATATGTAATTTTCTTATGTTTTAACTAATTAGAAAATACTCAATGAGTTGAAAGCAAATTATTTTTATTCACAGTTCTACTCATGTTTTTAAATCTCTGCCGCCATGTAAGCTTAGAGTCAAAGAGAGTCACAGAGAGAATGACACAGAATGACAGTCTATGTGTGGGACTGTTAAATAGTGTTAGTAAAAAATGAATAAATAAATCAACAGAGGTCTGCAATTATCTAAAATTAGCTGTTCTTTTTTTAACACATCATTGCTGAAGGCATAAACAGGAAGATTTAGTCACAGTGTTGTGACACTAATTTATTTCTTCATAATCAATCAAACACAATCACAGCAAGCAAAAGTACAGGTTCATTTAACAAAAAACATCTTTTTAAGCAAAATAATATTTAATTAGATTGTAATGACAGCAAAAAAAAACGGTATAAGGACGTTGGGTCATCTTTATCAAAGATGACAGGATGTTTAGGACTCTCTTAAGTAAAATCCAAACAAAATCTCCTGCAAGGGAAGGCAGAGAGTGAAATACAGTGCAGCATGTAGGGTCAGTGAAGAAGGTGGAACCACCAAAGGAATCATTGCAGTGAATGATTATTATTTAGTTTTTGTTTTTCTTTTTATGTTATGGCTGTTAGGCTTGAAGAACTTCAAAATTTATGGACAACTCAGCAAAAATGATTAAAAAGTGTGTGATTTAGTTTGTTCCTTTGCTGCTGAAGCTGCGCTTCCTGCCATCTGTGTGCATCCCTGTGCCACTGCCTTCATCATGGCTTCTATACTGCTAAATGTTCTTACTCACAGGTCTGTAAGTACTGACGATTTGTGAAGCCCTTAAGGTGGCTCATAAAGATGCTTCTGTTGCATAAGGATAGAAAACAGAGGAGAAGACCAGTGATGTCACTTCACTCCTTGGTGTTTTCTGTGAGTACTAACCTGTGGACTATTGGCTGGGTGGTAAAAAAAAAAAAAAAAAGGATTTTACACTGATTAATGTTACTAAATGTCATTTTTTAAAGTTTTTTTTTCTTGTGGAGTAGGGGTGGTGGGTTGCTCCTCCTGTACATTTCTTGTCAGTGGTTAGTTACTGGTAAATTTATCCATCTTCATTTTTGTTTCATGTTAATAATTTGTGCTTCCTTCACCGTTGAAAATGTATCAAAGGTTGGTCTGTGCACATGTATGGTTAGACATCCTAAACAACAGTTTTAGCTGTTGTTTAGGATGATTACAATTAATGCTTTGGAATCCCAAAAAGTATGGGCATTGTTGGATGTGATACTGTGTAAATCAAAGTTCAAACTTTTTGTATCTTGATACATTTACCTTGCTTCGTACTCCTTTGACTGGTAAGGATTTCAGATGAGAATTGTTTTATTTGATTTCCATTGTATAAGCTTACATTGGTTATAATAAAGGAAAATAAGGAATCAAGGAAATATTGTGTCATTTTGTTTCAACATATTGTGGCTCCTGAGTTCACATTAAATGAAACTCTGTGCAGAAGCAGAACAACCGACACTTTCCTCAGAAGCAATGCCAGGCTGACCTAGCGCAAAATGAAAGGTTAATGCAACAGTGCATAAAGCCTGCAGTCAAATACGGCTCTGGGAATTATCAGGTGTGAGGATGTCTCGCCTTTTCAGGGACCGGTGACTCACACAGTACGAACTGCACAGTGACCAAAGAGAAGTATCGCTCTCTTCTTCAGAGGCATGCCATCCCTACTGACGGGAAATCGTGTGGAAAAGGGATTCATGTCCCCGCAGGACAATGGCCTTAAACACGCTGTGACGCCGCAGCCAGCTGTGTTTGAAGTTCCAGGAAAGAGCAAAGAGTGCCGACACGCGTGGCTTTTCTTTCGCAGTCACCAGACGTCAGCCTCACAGAACATCTTTGGGACTGGTTGAAAAAAGGCGAAAGGTGAAAGTCTCTGTAACATCACAGGAAACTGGCTGAGGTGTGCTGAGAAAGACTGCTTCACTGACGCGGGTTCTCATATTTTTCAAAAACTTGTGGAATCAATGCAGGAAGAGTGCTTGCTGTGGTGAAGGTGGACAGAGGGCTGAAATATTGAGAAACTTTGACTTTAGTACTAACAGGTAAAAAATACAAAAGCCCTACAAATCCATGTAGCCTTACATGAGAAATATCTGATTTAAAAACTGTTCAAAGAGCAAGTCGGTCGGTGTTAAAGCACTGCGGTGAATAAGATAGAACACTGTTGGCTATACATCAACATAAAAGGATCTATTCATGTCTGGAGCCTTGAAAAGTCGGCAGTAGGTGTGAATAAATAGAGCATATAACATACAGAAGATTTTGAGGACAGAAATCTCAGGAAAAACTGAAAAAGTGAGCATATTTTTATTCAAAGTCTGGCTTTCCTGAGCTCTGTGGATGTGTCCTCTGTCTTTTTTCTCAGTGCAGAGCGACAGGAGACGGATTCTGTATTCATGAATCAATATTCAAGGCCATTCTCAGCTGTCCTCATAACGATACACGGCCTGACACCTTGCTGTTGTGCTTTTAATGAGATGTAGGGACAACAGTTCAGAGACTCTGAACATGATATGTAACTGCTATGAGACACCATGAGCTCATGTCTGCGCTTTTTATTCAGCCACATGTGTTTTTATTCCCCCACATATACGTTGGTATGTTTGCATTCCACCAGATCTTGACATGACCAATATATTCATAAACTCTCTGACACACACAGGAGCCACCACAGAAAAAACACCACTGGAGCAGAGGGAGTGATTCACTCGCATTTCCCATGTGACCCCCTGTCAGTGGTGCATGATTCCGCATCCCGGGGAAATTACTCACGCTTACGCACCACATGACGACATGTAAACAAGCCTATTCCACCTGACAGTCTAGTAAAGGTTACACTGCATTCAATGTGTGCATTTTCATACATGAGGTGCATTGAGTGTTCACATTCTGTGTTGAGTTGCTATAATCATGCTGCAGTCCGTCATAGAATAATATTCACAGTGTTAAGAGATGAATAACTTAAACATGTATATGTGTATTTTCTTGTGGAAGTATTGTGTCAAAATGAAACATTTATAGGATCCTGTACTTGCCCATCCTAACTGCAATCACATCTGTGAGTGTACACAAAAAAAAGATTAATTCTGACTCTTCATTTTCCATTTGCACAATGAAGCGTTCCTGTTTATGTAACAACTACTTTTTCATATTACAGTCCTCATCCAGCCACTAGGCTGCTGTCAAACTAAGCATACTCACTGGACTGCTGTCAAAAGTCCCAAACTGATGCAGCTCACTGTGCTGTGGATAATGGGATCCTGTTCCAGATAATCCATTAGCAGGCTGGTTATTAAGTGCAATAAATTCAGTGATATTGTCATGGACTGCCTCAGCTTTCAGATTGTCTCTGGTACACTCCCTGCAGTTCTTAAATGCCAGTTAAATCAGCACCAAAGCAGTCACTGTTTATTGATGCTAATGTTAATTGTAGCTGCTGCTGCTTTGTATTTCTGTAACCATTTTATGGAGAATTTTGATGTTATAAAAGATTTCCTTTACTTTTCTTAACTGTACTTTTCCCCATCTGGATAATTGTCAGCAGCACTTGTTCTTCTCTGCAGGTAAAGAATGGAACTTTATTAATCCCGGAAAGGAAATTTAGGTGTCTGGCAGATTACATTATAAAAATCACATAAAACAAATACAAGAACATAAAATATTTTCTAACGATTAAAAAAATGAGGTACTTATGTACTGAATTTATATAAAACACATTCGAGCTGACAGCTTATTTCCCATTGGCTAGAGCACGGGTCTTCAACACAGGGTCCGTGGCCCCTATGGGGTCTGTCACATTTTTGGTTAATAAGGCTGTTTTGGTATTTTCAAGTATTTGTTACTCCCTACTCACTGTACCTGGTTAAAATTTAATATGAAAGTATGAATACTTCAACCTCTGTATTTTCTGGATACCTGAGTATTGAAGGCACAGAGACAATGTACATTTATACATGATTCTAAGCTGGGTTTAATATAAAACACAATTTAATGTACAATATTTTTATAGAGTAGGGGGCCTCTGCTCCATCTTCCCATCAGTAAGGGGGTCTTTAGCCTGAAAAACGTTGAAGACCCCTGGGCTAGAGAGTTATGAGGCCAGGGGGATGGATGATTTTCTGTGTCTCTCAGCCCTGCAGTGCAGAGAGATGAGTCGTCCACTGCTGCTGTTTCTCTGGTCCACAAAGATGTTGTGAAGTGGATGGTCAGTGTAATTCAGAATGGCATCTACCTACTTCAGTGAACATCACTCCACCACAGCCCCCAGTGAGTTCAACCTGGTTCCAATCACTGTGCCAGTTTGTCCAGTCACCTTCTATCCTTACCACTACCTACTGTGTCCGACTGTGTAGGCTTGTTAGTAAGTTGACTTGGATCACAGTAGAGTTCAGGGCCATGGATGAATACAATGTAATGTTTTCATAAATGGCACTTATTTTCAAACAATTTTAATCTGTAAAGCAACTTTTATCAGTTGTTATTCAACATGAAAAATATTTTCAGTTATAAATCATTGAATTTACCCAACTGACATACATTGTCCATCCCTGGCTTTAGAAATGTCAAACACTTTAAAGCCTGTTTAAAAAAACACAACCACTTGTATAAATCTGACAGGACACAGACAGAACTGCAGGAGTGTGGTAAGCTCTAGAATAAATTACATTTAATGGGTTTTCCCATTTGTTCTCTCTATGTCAAATGTGATTTCTTTATCAACCCTGATGATGCCAATCAATCATTCAGATGAGGATGTTAGGGTTCCTGTGTACCCTCAGGCGCAAATCTCTCTTTTTTTACACAGGCAGATAACCTCAGGCTTTGATCCAATATTAAAGGAACTGTATGATTTATGATTTTGAAGGCCTGGAGATGCATTATTTAGGGCCATGGGATCTGCTTGCTGTCACATGAGAGAACATTGACTGTATGTGGGAGCGTGATGACGAGCGATCAACAGAATCTGCAGAGAATGGAATCTCTACAAATGCATGCAATCTACAAATGCATGCAATGTACAGAGCTTATTAACATTATTTTCATTATTTGCTCATGATTGCGTCTTGATCTGACCTGAATTGCAACATGCAATATGTGCGTTGTATGTTCAGATTCTGTATGTTACTCTCTCTTTTTTTCTGCTGTCATAACATCACAGATACCTTTCATATTTTGTTGCTTAGAATGTGCTCAAAAGTCAGCCTATACAATGTATATGTTGTTCTTTTCAGCAAATATATAGCACTGTGAAATCATTACATGTAAATCTGTAAAGATGCTATTCAAAAGAAAGATACAATTACCTGCTTTTGCCTGCTGAGTGTGACATAAACAACATAGATACACAATACACAGTTCTCTCATATCCCTGAATTTTGACCTGGAACATTATTTCTGCACAGTGTCTGGAGACGGGGGCCAATTTCCTATCGAATTCTAGTAGACAGTATCCCAGGATGTGATGTGTTATTCATCCAAACACTCAGCTTCATAGATAAATGGCATCGTGGTCACTGCTGCATTTATTTCACTTGAATTCAGAACAAGCCCAATCATCTGCAATTGAAAGAGAGGCCATATGGCTGCACTCAGGCTGTGATGCAGCTTACAGTTTTTGCAAAACATTCTGATCTAATACTGGCAAGATACACACACACACACACACACACACACACACACACACACACACACACACACACACACACACACACACACACACACACACACACACACACACACATTCAGGATTGTACACGTTCACATAACCCACCAGACACAATCACTCTATGTCAGCCTTCAATCAGCCCTCCACAAAATAAATAGCTGGTCTTATTTCCTCTCACTCACTCAGACACACACACACACACACACACACACACACGCACACACATACACACACACACACACACACACACACACACACACACACACACACACACACACACACACACACACACACACACACACACACACACACACACACACACACACACTATTGAGAGTGTAATGGATTTCCCCATCACCGCTGCGGAAAATTGTCCAAGGATATACACACACACACACACACACGCACATACTTGATACGTGATTATTATACAACAAATAGCAGACAGAGAGGTGGTGGAAATTATTTGGTGGGCAAGAGAGGGAAAGACAGATTGAGAGAAGTAGAGAAGAAGAGAGGGGGAGAAGAGGAGGCGTTGATTTCTCGGTTGTTTTGGCAAATGGATATTGTGAGAATCATTCAGTGAGCGACAGTGGGATAGTGTAATATTTACTGAATGTACGAATGAAAGATATACTGAATTATGCAACAAATGACATGCAGCTGCAGAGCGCAGACACAGGTTGATGGGATAAAGACACACAAGGGGGCCAGAAGAGAGAGAGCAATTTACCAAATGGTCAATGGGATACACGACAGATAATGTTACCACCCTGTCAGAAGGAAGGAGAGGATGGGGGGAGAAGAGAGGAGGAAACAAGGGAGGGAAAAAGTGGAAAAAGGACCATAATAGGGCCATCATGAAGGTGGCTGAGAGTGAATAACAACAGGCAACAACGCCACACTCTTAGACAAAAATGCATACATGTGGTTCCAGGTGTGTGTGTGTCTGTGTGTGTGTCTGTGTGTGTTTGAGGGGAATATTATTCATACCCTTTTATCAATTACAGTTTCTGCAGCATCATCAGAATAGTATGGAATGGTTTCTTTCGTCCTTTCAACACTTCTGTGTGTGTGTGTGTGTGTGTGTTTGTGTGTGTGTGTGTGTGTGTGTGTGTGTGTGTGTGTGTGTGTGTGTGTGTGTGTGTGTGTGTGTGTGTGTGTGTGTGTGTGTGTGTGTGTGTGCCGCCTCTTATATTTTTCAGTTACTAACACTGCCTGTAAAGTGAAATGAACATTTACCTTGAGAAAGAGCCAACTATGAGCAACTGCCTCTCAAAGAAGGTAAGTCAAGAGCACACACACACACACACACACACACACACACACACACACACACACACACACACACACACTACATGAATAAAGTATGTGAGATGTGGCCCGGGTGTGCTGGTCTTATGAATAGAGATCTTTTAATTTGGAAAAAAAAAGAAAAAAAATCAAAACAGTGTTTTACAAGTAAATGTGAATGAATTAGAACTCGATTTAATTTTTCCTTCGTGAGACCATAATTGGCTCTGGCTGATTTCAAAATAAGAAAAGCCTGGCATGACCTCAAAAGAAGCCATATTATTTAATCTGATTCTAATTATGTCGAATGAGATGAATCAGTAATCTTTTTTCTTGCCAAGAAGCATGGATAATATCTAGTAATAACCTTCTTTTGCACAGAGAGACAAGAGTTGTCTGGACTTCCTTCTTTGTGGCTGCTCCATAAAGCAGGAAGCATACACAAGGGTGAAAGAAATCAACCTATTGACATCGGTGCTGTATTCAAAAGGTAAAGCTTTGTCCAGAGGATTACACAAGAGAAACTTCTTTGTGTGGAATTACTTTCAAGGTCTGTGTTTCGTACTGGTGAATCTCTGTCACACAGTCAGAGTGAAGATGAGTAGCAGAGGCCGTCTTGACATTTTGCCAGGGCCTCTTCATACAAATGAGAATATATTAAACAAAGTTCAGAGTTATTCAGATTTAGACTGAGTCATGGCCATTTGAAAGTATTATAAGTCAGGCTTTGAATGTGTTAGCAGCAGTAATGTGCATTTTTTTTAGTGTAAATGTCTCACAGGAAGACAGAAGATACTTGATAAATTTAAAGAACTTGCAATATGCCAAAAAATCCTGGATGTTCTACTGATCCAGAAAGACTTCTCAGAATGGATCAGGCCAGTCTACCTGGAATACTGTTTCCCACAATACACCGTGCTAATGCTGTTTGTCTATGAAGGTGGCACTCAGGTTTAGGTGAATTACCGCCACCTGCTGAAATAAATCGGCATTATAACTACACTACAACAACGCTAATGTTAGATGGTTCATGGGACTGAAGTGAAGTGTGTAGAAGAAATACCGTTGAATCTTCTCTACCAGTAATAAAATAGATGTCTACTTCCAAAAAATCATTAAAACCCATACAAAGCACCAAATAACTTTTTTAAAAAACATGGAAGTACATTTTCCATCAGCTGTAAAATGAAAAAGTCATTCCCTCCAGATTTATTTTGACTAAACATTATAACTTCTGTTGTAATATTAAAAGTCAAATATGATCATTGTGCTGTAAAATAATTTTAAAGCCTTTTCAAATGTTTTATTCATAAAAACAGGACCCTAAAATCTCTCCCATTTTTGTAGTTTTTCTAAATGAATGTAAAATGTACCTTAAACCACTGAAAATAATGAAAGGAGTGAAAACAAAAGAACTATACAAATACTTAAAAGAAATTCCTGCATGCTTTTCTATGATGTACCCTAGAGAGAAAATTACTTTATTACATTAAATGATATTACATTCAAGCTATTGTTATATGTGTGATTTCAGAAAATGTACAGACTTTTTAAAAAATATGTGTTTCACGCTGAAGACTTCATCTTGCTTTTTTTACTGAATCAAGTACTGGAGTGTGAAAATAAGATAAAGTATTCAGAGTATCACACATAAATGACTAAAACACTAAAATAGAAGTGACTTCCCAATTTTGTTTTCAAATATACTGCTTACATTTTAGAACGAAAGCATCAGACCAGCATAAATTTATAACAGAAACATAACCATAAGTGGAGTGAAATTAGGCTAAGGGCTTGAGAGGTGAGGTCTGCAGCCACACTTCCTCGGGGTTTGAGTCCCCCTAAATACAATCTGGCTTTGACATGGTTTGTTTTACTTTGAAAGTCACTAGGTATTTTTCTGTCCATGACTTCCTGTCCCGCTCAAGTTACCGTATGGTGGATTGAGTGGACCCAGTGTAAGATGACACATTGACTTGAATGGAAACCTATTTACTCCAGTGCCCTGACAGAGCTGGATCAGAGACGCATCTGGTGCAAGGTTTCTGATACTGCTTGAGAGTGCAATGAAACATCAGTGTATGAATGAAATCATTTAAGTACAACAAATATTACCCTGTAAAGAATGCTTTGATTAAATATTCATTTTTTCAGTGGTTGGCCCATCTCCAAACTGTGTATACAGGCAAAGGTGTTTGAAAGGCTGGTCAGTGATCAACTTAAAGAGTTTTTCGATTTTCACAATATTTCATCGCCATTCCAATCAGGTTTTGGAAAGGGACACAGCACTGTTACGGCTGCCCTAATGGTTTTAAATGATTTTATTCATGCTTTGGACTGCAAGAAGCACTGTGTTGCACTTTTTATCAACTTTTCCAAAAGCATTTGACACTGTTGATCATGCCTTGCTGCTGAATGCACTAAACCGTATTGGCCTTTCTAACCATGCAGCTTCCTGGTTCAAAAACTATCAGGAGGGTAGATTGCAGTGGGTTCAAATGGCTGGCTCTGCCTCTTCTTATTTGGAGGTCTCAAAGGGTGTGCCCCAGGGTTCGGTCTTAGGACCTATTTTATTTTCTGTTTACATCAACAGCCTGTGTGTCAACATGTCAAATGCTTCTTATCATCTTTATGCAGATGATACTGTAATTTATTGTTGTTCTAACTCTCTTATCTACCAGCAATCTGCTTTTAATCTGTTTCAGTTTTAAATATTTAGGTTTTCTTGTTGACGGTGAGCTCTCCTTTACAGCTCACATTGCCAAACCTGTCACAAAACTCAGGGTGAAAGTAGAGTTCTTTTATAGAACTAAGTCCTGCTTTTCACTCAAGGCTCGTAAAATGCTTGTATCCGCAACATTTTTACCATTTCTGGATTATGGGGATGTTCTTTACATGTCTGCTTCCGGTAAATGCTTACAGTCTTTGAATGTCGTCTATCATTGTGCTTTGAGGTTCATTATCGGTTGTACTCGTCTTACCCATCAATGGGAGCTCTATGTTTGTCCGGTTGGCCTTCCTTGAGTGCTCACAGGTATATGCACTGGATTATTCTCATCTACAAGGCCCTTCTTGGGCTGGTTCCTTCTTGTCTTTGTTCTCTTCTTCAAAGAACTGGAAGCCCTTTTGCCTTGCACTCTCAAGGCATCATTTGTCTGTCTGTTCCTTGTGTCAGGACTAAACTGGGTAAAAAAAAGCCTTTAGCTTTGCTGCCCCCTCTGCACGGAATGCTCAACAGACAGACTTTAATCTGTCCAAACTCATTTCTCTTGGAGCTTTTCGTGCCATGCTAAATGGCAGGCAAGAGACCATGGGCCAGTGCCTGTGTTTATGAACCTGTTTTGTGAGTCACTTTTTAGCACTTTTCTTCTAAAGCACTTTGTTTATATCCTGTAATATATTTTTGGTTTTTTATTTATTTTCGCGAGTCACTTTGGCATTTGACCGTTCAATTTTTGTCTCCAAGTAATGTCTGTTTAAAATTAATCTTGCATTATTGTAATGTATTTTTATGTTGACATGTGCTGCTGACCTCTTGGCCAGGTCACCCTTGCAAAAGAGATCTCGATCTCAATGGGTTTCTGTACCTGGTTAAATAAAGGTTAATAACAAAAAAAAAAGTTGTTCACTAATATTGAAATTGTACAAGGTTGGCAATTGCTTTTTTCAGTTTTAGTGTAAAATACAGTTCAGTGTAAGAACAGGCCTGGGTTCATGACCCTAAACATTTATTATCTTTCGGCACTTTGCGTTCTTTCAGGGAATACTGTTTCTTTAAGGTCCTCAGCTCAACCTGAGGAAACAGTGCAGCCACACATTGTGTTCCAGAGGTTAATATACAAAGGGAGCCCTGCTTTTTGTTTACACACTGCATTCTGACATTCTGTGCTACACAATTCTGAAGAAGAAAACACAGCACTTATCGCATGCACACATGCGTGCACACATACACTCACTGAGCCTTGCTGTTACTAAGTGGAAGCCAGTTCCATAATTATGTTTCCTCTCTGTCTGTCTGATTACCAAAATAACAATTTCAAGATGGAAGCAGTATGCAAATAGTGCAGTGTGTGTGTGTGTGTGTGTGTGTGTGTGTGTGTGTGTGTGTGTGTGTGTGTGTGTGTGTGTATTTCTGTATTTGTATTTCTGTGTGCAAGAGAGAGATAATCAGATGCCAACTGAGCTGTGAAAGTGATTGCCGTGGAGCACAGTGTAAGAGAGGGAACAATCAAAGAAACACAGTGCTTATCACGCAAACGCATCCACACACATACACAACACGCACCAGGACGAGACTGCTACACAAGTTTTGGATCTAAGTGTGTAATTTGAAAAGTTATTATGATCTGACACTTTTTTGGATTTCATATGACTATCAGATGTCTTTTTATCTACTGACAGCACATTTGCAGAAGTAAAGGGGAGGTAGATCATGAATCAGCACCAACACGTCTAACCTTTCAGAAAGGATTTTTTTTTTAATCTGTAAAGAATGTTGTAGAATTGAGTTTCTAAATTTTATTATTTGAGGGCTAATGACGCAACATCATCATGCCATCATGTCAAAGTAATAAACCGTACCAGACAGATTCCAGGTGACTAAGAGTGGGAACCTGCGGTCTAAGAGTAAGAGACAATGTGGAAGTGCTAAAATCTGCTGTTTCTCGAGTGTTCGCTTGATGCTGACTCCAGAAGTGCAGTAAGTCACATACACACCAAGCCAAAAAAGCTGCTTCCACAGCAGAAACAAACCTTTTCACAGCCTGGTTCAAAAAACGTCTCCTGTCTGAATCACTAACTCCACTATCGACTCACACTGTACAAGGGGTGAATTTTTTTCTAACTTGCCAGTTTGGAGGATATTAAGATCACAAGCCCACCCAATTAGAGGCACAGCTCAGCTCATATGACTAACAGGCACCCACTAGCTGTACTTGTAGCCCCTGTCACTTCCAATATGGCCGCTATAGCCGATTTGCTTCAAAAATCAGTTTCAGTCGATAGGTCTGAAGAGGTTCTGAATTTGTTTGCAGTAGAGGAACAAGATTTGTGCATTAAACATTTGCACATACACACGACTTAAGCACAAGTTTGTGCATACACACTGTCTATGAATGAGGCCCATTGAAGATGAATGTATTCTTCTCCGACTCGGATGTTGGAATGCATAACAAGTTTTGAATTGTGCATGTTAATGCGTGGCAACTTTTATGTGACTTATGCCAAATTAATTTATGTTCTTATTCCATAGGATTTATTTTATATTGTGCATTTAGTCTTCCATTAAGCATGCTGGGTATTTTCTCCATTATAACCCTCCCCCCTGTTTAAAAATGTCAGATAGTCTGACAATCTTCAGAGCTCCTTTTCTCTATCTCATTTATTCCCTTCCTCCTTTTTCTTCTTTCTGCTCTGATTCTGTCTCCTGGAATGTGACCTCTTGTTTCCTACCTTTGACATGCCCAGATCTGACTTGACCCACGCATAATTGCACATCCGTGTGTGGGGCTGACTGTGTCACTCTGTTTGAAAGTCTAACATGGGTGTCTGCATAAAGATGTGCGTTTCTCTGCTCGTGTGTGTGTGTGTGTGTGTGTGTGTGATGATCAGAAGCCCCCAGGGAGCTGTGATGTCATAGGTCGTAGCCTCGGCACCTCCCCTCTGTTCTTTCTTCCCCTCCTTGTTAAATACTGGTTTAGAGGTCCTCAAGTTAGAGACGATAATGAGCACAGGTCAATTAAGAGGGGGAGATAACAAGGCAAAGTGTGATAGAGGGACAGCACCTGGGGGCTGCCTCACACAGTAATGAGACATTGCAGAGAGAAGGGAGACAGGGGGGGTTCTGAGTTACAGACTTGAATTACAAACCTCACAAAAAAAAAATGCTAAAAAACAATAGGTGATAGAGCTTTTATTATGACCAGTGCTCATAGAGACAAAGTCTAAGTTTAATTTTGATCAACTATGGAAACCATCAGGATACACATTTTATTTCAAAACCTACTTTTAATAGCTCTTCACTTAAAATTTGTTTTAAGGCTAATAAAGTATGGTTCATTCCCCGATTCAGCAATAGCCAAGCAAATATAGATACTGGCAACAATACTAGCGTCATTCCTGTTACAGATTTATGTTACGTTATGGGGAATGTAAAATCCATCTCCAGTATCTAGTATGAACTAGCAGTGCTAACCCAGCACCAGAGGGAACACTGGCAGCATCATGCTATTCACAGAGACAAAGCCAATGCAGCTAAAACATGACACAACACCACATGGGCAGGATTTTACCTTCTGTGGGCAAAGAGGGCAAGAGATGAGACTGAACAAATCAGTGAAGAAGGGCAGCCAGGGGTCTGCAGCCCTCACAATGAAGGAAGCCATTTTGCCTCATCTCACCTGGATTAAAGTCGTAACAGGGCCAGAAAATCTGCTTAACCTTCACAATAAAGACAATATAGTGTTTAAAACTCTACACATAGTTTAAATATAATGAATAATAATAAGATCAAATATCAATATCCTGAAATGCTGTTTGCTTAGCATTTCAACATAATCATATAAAAAAAATGTTTTTTCAAATTATGAAATTGTACAAATCCAAAAAGAGAATACTTCAATTCACTCAACTCATTATTTTTTGTTAGCTAATGTCTTGTCACATTGGCAGTGAAATGAATTTAATTGTGACCTGCTGAGGGACTGTAGATGTAAATTAGCTATAAGCTAACTCTGGTACAACGGATCAGATGGTGAAATTTATTTTAAATATTACACATGGTCCCTTTGTAAATACATCAAAGAAATAGAAAAAATGAACATTTTTATTGGTTCTTTACATATTTCTTATTGCTAAATAGTCCTGTTGAATTCTTATTATTTTATTTTATTTATTTATTTATTATTTTGTGCTTGGTTACACATATTACTTTATTTTATCTATATATTCATATTGCAACTTTTGCACTATACACTTTGTTTGCTCTTGTGCATTTTCAAATGTCTTTTTTTCTGGGACAATTAAAGGAGTGTCTTAGCTTATTTTAACTTTTCCACTGGCTCTAACACAAATAGTAACAAAAAAGATGCCACAAAGCAACTCAATTTTAGTTGCTTTTGCTAAGGTAAAAAAAAAAAAAAAAAAAAAAAAAACTTGAGGTAGATATTTAAGATGTAGCTATCACAAGTAGCAACTGCAACATTTGGTCCCAGCCGTAGCAGCATAGCTTTCAGCTTACAGCTGAGCAGGGGAGCAGAGGAAACAACTCATCAGAGCATGAAGACCTCAACATACCACTGGACTGGAAAGATAACATTGGTTATACAAGCAAGTTGCATGGGTTGGATTGTGTCATATGAATGTAACACAGCACTTGAGTTGTCTGCCTGACCTGGCCCGTTTGCTTTGTTTCACTTTTTTGGCAGAGCCAGTGGCCATGTCGACATGGTGAACTCCGAGTGTTGCTGGAGCAGGAGGGATGTGCACCAAAAGGCATGCTGACCCTAACAAGGATGAACATGGGCAGTCATTTTATACTCCAGTGGTATTTTGTGGAACTTGGGGAGATATACAAGCTCTCTTTAATAAAAGTACTCACAGTGCAGTCCGCATACATCTTGTCATGCTCTGCCCTGGATTTACAAATGTCTAAAAACCAGTAGAAATCAGTTCCAGTCAAACAAACACCTCGTGATGGTTCTGTTATTTTCTCCTGCAAGCCTTTTTCTCACTTAAGTTAGTTTTGGATTTGATACTTTTCAAGGAAAGATTTCCTGAATGCTTTTGTTCGTGGGATACTGAGGCACTATATTTTACACATGCAAGCAAAATGAACTCAACACACTCTCCTTGTTCATGGCCAGGGAAAAACCATAACCTTGTTTGTGCACAACATATGACAGGCTGATGTCTGATCTGACCAGAATAAGGTATAAATGTCATCCTTGTTCAACTTACCAGAGGATGGAGCAATGTTGCATCATATTTTGAAAAGGAAAGAGAGACAGCTGAAGGTAGATAAATGGATAAATGCTTCAGACAAGGTGTTGCATTCGACTTTGCTGCAAAAAACAGGGCTTTGTTTTGCATTCAAACCTACTTGGATAAAGTGAAGGTCCTCATATAATTACTTTCTCCATGATGAACAGTCCCACAGCAGAAACAACAACAGAAGAGTTCTGTGTATTGTGGAAAATATTGAGGTATGCAATCTTGTTCACTTACTTTCATGCAATGAAATATTTCTCCCAAGCTGTCCTCACACTGACATCTTTATTCTTTATCTTTTTGCTGCACTGAACTGTCTTGTTCCCATTTCATGCTGGCCTCTCGCAGGCAAGACTTCTGCTGTGTGTAAAATCCTATTCTTCACATCTCAAACAGCCATGAAAAATAGCCACATTTGGTGACAAAGATCCAGTGTAACAGCCTCTGATGAGAAGTCTCAGTGTCAAGTGATTTTTTTCTCCCAAAGAACACATCAGTCAAACATAAAAAATATCAAGCACAGGATTTACTCTCCAGCTGTCACGACTTGGATGAGATTGCCACATCAAGTTTTTTTCAAATTCCTGCCACTCGTAAGCATTATAGCTGAATATCAGGACGCTGCATGACCAATCAGTACTGCATTTCCAGAGCGGCTATTAGAGCTGCTTCTCCACAGCATGCCAAGTTTTGGAAGAAAACTGGCAGGTTCATTATATTTAGCTGATGGTGAGCTCTCCAATGCCCCCATATAGTTATCCTGGCCTAAAACTGAGGGTTGGCATAGTTACAGTCTAGGAAGTAACAGATCCAGCAACCTCATTTGATACATGTAGAACAGTAATTGGACCGACTTTTATCCCAACTGAATCAGTGGGTGGTGGTTTTAATTGTGATTTTTGCACAGTTTTGGTGACACACTTGGACGAAGTGTTATTTTTTTACTGGCAAAGGATACAATTTTGGGGGGAAGACTGCTTAATGATGTACAAAACTACACAATGTTGACGCCTGTGTGGTCAAAAGCAGAGCCAATGTATTTGTCTGAGAAACGTTGTGATGATGGTTCAAGCAAAAGTCAAAGTGCTGGTTAATGAGAGCAGTGAAAAAATGATCTAGGAATACAATACTTAGGCACACAAGAATAGGTGGGTTTATTTAGTTCATGGTAAAACCATTTACCAGTTATTTCAGCTTCATGCTAATTCATTCACCCATTCAACTAGGGTGGACCCTTTGAAGAGCAAGTTCAGCTTTAAAGCCATCAGATGATTACCTTCAGAAGATAACCAAATGTATACTGAGTTACGAGATGTTGAGTGTCAAATGCTACTCATGGCTGAGTGCACAGATGATGCAGAGAGCCTTTCTCTCCCTGGCTCAATTTTTAGTATCCCGGTAAACAATCCAGCAGTATGTTGTTTTTCCCCATGTTTGGGGGTTCGACATATATTATTTGCTTTAAGAGTGAAAGATATGAAGAATCATCACTGAGTAACGGACAGTAGTCGTGCCCCTCAAAGCTGGATCAACATCAGTGGGAAGGGGCTGATCCATGGTGCCGATCCACCATGGCAACCTGCTCTATGCCTTTTTTCACTTACACTTTTGGGTACTTCATTTTGAAATGTTACCTCTGATGCACTTTCTTTGTTTTTTGCATTGCCAGTCTACAGGGTATACAAGTTTGCAATTGAATAGAACTTGTGTACATTCCGGAGCTTAGTTTTGCTGGTAAACATTTAGATATTTTGTAGTTTAAATAAATATTAACTTGAGTAATTCCATACTCATTTTTTTTTCCTTTTACCCCCAAAATATTGCCAGTCTTATCCCACAGTGAAGCATGCAGTTTATTGTTTAACACTGGTATTGGATTGGTATCGGTATTTGGTCGATACCCAAAGTTCAAGTATCGGATCAGTATTGGGAACCAGAAAAGTTGGATTGGTGCATCCCTACTTTAAATCCAATAAAGCTCAAAATAACTTTGCTTTACAACATACACATGCCAATAAGCCCACTACAACTTTTACCCATAGTTATGTCATTTTGAAGTCAATTAAATGGACATGAAGTCAAACAAACCAAGAAAACAACAAAAAGTCATTCAGATACACCCGTGAAGCATGCTGTATCTACCTCAGCCTGTCTGGTCCAGGGGATGGACTGGCTTCCTTTTTCCCTCCTTCACATCCAGGAGTCCGGCCCATCTATGCAAGTTCATTGTTTTAAACGGAACCACTTAAAAGACATACATTTGACTTTTTTTTTTTTTAGAGCATATAACACAGCAAATGGACTCAGCCTATGATAACAATAATGTGTTTATTGTGACCTGTAACTACAGTTGTCTGTGATAATCATAGCAACATATCTTAAGTAAAATATTGGTTATTATCATAAGTAAACTATCACTAGCACTTGCATCTGCTGCTTCAAATCTTATTGTTACTCCTTGATCCATGTCGTTACAAGCTCTTTTAGGTAATTATGATGACTCTAAACATGAACTGTGGCGCAGTTTTAATCCATGACTACTCATGGACTGTTGTGCTCAATGACAGCCAAAGACATCCAAGTGAGAATGTGAGCTGATGAAAAAAGAAAAACTAATATCAAGGTGTTTCTTGCCAAATTTGGTTTGGATCGTCCAGAGTATTGTAAGATTTCCAATATTCTTTCACAGCATGTGAGAAACCTTTGTGACTCTTAGATTTTAAACGTGGAGCCATTCTGCCTCGGTATCTGTCCTCTAAAGCACTTTGGTGTTATCAGTTTCATATTAAAATGTTCATACTGGGTATTGAGACCAGCCTGTGCTCGTCGACTAATTCATCAGAAACAGTGAATTCCAGACCTCATTATCTCTGCTGTTTGAAAAAAAGACCATTTCACAGGTCTTCTCATGCCTACTGAACTGTACAGATATCACGAATCCCTGAAAGAATTAATATTCAGATTTAAGCCTTTTTAATAGCTCTGACGGCTCAATTTCAACTGTTCAGATTTCAAAGGCACAGACAAAAACATGAGGGTGTGTTTTCCAGGGCTTTCTGGAGTCATTTATCTCTGTTTTGTACACTTTTCACATGATTTCATGTGTAATTACCTTGAAACCAGGCTGAGCATTTCACAAGCGTTCTACCAAGGAAAGCAGGATACGAAAGAAGACTGGGCTGAAGGTCTGGGACTTGGCGAAAAGAAACAATGGTTTGAAAGAAAAAGTGTTTCTGAAGTGTATGACTTCATGTTTGCATATGTTTAAAAGAACTGAGATCTAAAGAGAAAGACAGAGTCTGTCCTTGTAATGCTCCCTGAGATACCAGCTACTTAATGAAGGCAGGGAAAAGAGAAAAGAAGGGCCCATCTGGGCTCTAAGTAGTAGTTCCTGTGTGAGTTTTATGTGCAAAATGTGTGTAAGTGGGCATTCCTATCCCTGTGTGAGTTTTGTATGCTATTATGTGTACGTAAGCATGTGTTTGTTGTGTGTACCTTTAATTACGACCTATAGTCAGGGGGGCTTAGGAAGCTAAATATTCCATCCCTGCGTGGGATAAGTGTTTTGGAGTTTCCACCATGAGTTTTGTTTCATGATGCACAGCCATGTATTGAGCAATGCAAGTAAAAAAAAAAGGGCACAGTTTTACTATAATGTTTCTCCTCACCCCAATGACCAGCTACATCGTCATGGGATTCCTGCAACAAAGTTATCTTATTAAAGCGGCTGACAGCCAGCAGAAATCTAGGCTGCCTCACGGCTGGAGGAGCCCTTTACACCTTGAAAGTCAATACTCCAATGTAGGTCAGATGCTGTTTTGTTGCAAAGCTAAGAGGTGAGAGACCTTTAAATATCTTTTTGAAGAGCTGTTGAAGTATTTACTTATTCACAAAATGGTACTTGCAGATTTAGGTGCCATTTGAACTAAGACCAGAAAACTGGAAAAATGCAGTCCGGATAGATTTCTAAAGAATTTATGCGACCTAACCCTGGATGCAGTTAATCCTCACACATCTTCGAAAGGATAGAACGTTTTCACTGGCTGCATTCAAAATGTAGTATTGATATCAATGAACTTTGTATTTTACAATCATACTTTGTTTTAACAGGAACCTCTCTCCTACAGTAAATGTAATTTACAGTAAACATGAGCATTGTTTGTTTAATTCTTTATTTGTCAGATTGTTCTGGCTTTTCCACGTGTCAAAGATATATTGCAGGAAATGCATTTCAAGTAAATTAATTGGAACATCTAATAACACGTTTGTTACATGGTTTAGTATTTGATTCTCAATGGTCAACCACCCATAGAAACACATGTATTGTGAGTGAGTAGAATCCTGTCAGTACAAATTAAAACCTTGATGAGAAGCAGAAAAGCAGTTCACCCCAGAGAAACTTGATTCCCCAAAATGTCTGCTTGTCAAAAATTAATCCACTTATAACCAGCAAGTAGTAGTGTACCACCACCCTCTTTTGCCCAAGTTGTCGAAAAATACACACTAAAGTGCCCCCTCGTGAGCCAAAACATGTGCTATAGTGCCGTTTTGGGAGCGAAAATGAGCACTAAATTATCCTCTTGAGAACCAGAAGAAGCGCTAAGGTACCCTCTCGGGAACCAAAGTGCAGCGAAGGTGCCCTCTTCAGAACCAAAAAAAATGCTTAGGTGCCCTCTTTGGATCCAAAAATAGGGCCATAGTGCCCATTTGGAAGCCAAAAAAACACACCTAAGTGCCCTCTTGAGAGCCATAATGTGTGCCACAGTGCCCTCTTGGAAGCCAGAACAGGTGCTATAGTGCCCTTTTAGGGGCCAAAATGCCACTGGACTGTCCTCTTTGGAGCCTGAACAAGTGTTACAGTGCTCTCCTCAAAGGTTTGGTTGTGCCTCTACATAAGTGATGTTCTTAGGCTACTTGCAGACCTGAACTGTCAAACTATAAAACCTAACATTTTATTAATGTTTAAATCTCAATGTAAGTGTTTTTCTGTTAAAATTCTCAATGATTAATTAAACCAGTCCTAAAAGTCTCATGCCATGACGCTATTTTGTCTGCTTTGTGGCTGTTTCCTTACTAGGCTCCTGGTGGGTTTAACCACCACTTTCTAGTTTTTCTTCTTCCAACTTCTTTTTCTCTGCTATTCACTTTTCAGTCATTAATCTTAAATTAAATCTATATCTAATCTATAGTTGTGTCCTTCCCAAATTAAAAAAAAAGTTTCTGCCACATTGTTAACAGGAAGTGGTAAAATCATAAACTTTCTAATCGTGCTGAGCTCCCTTCCAGGGTTTGATTTCACAGCTGGGTGATTAGTGAGACTGTTGGTAATAATTCTTTACAACACACTGCTGCTTTGAAATCAGCTCTAATTACAGACTCTTTAAATTTGCCTGAGTTTGAGAGTACTCCTTCCACAGCCATTTCTTTTTCAACACTCAGATTAAAAATTCATTTGAGCATTTTTAGAAATGTTCACTTACATGTTAATAACCCAGTTGCAACATGCAGCTCTGTTTTTGAAGTTTTTATAAGAAACCTGTTGTTGTTTTCTCACCACCTGTTGTTGTTGAATGGGATTAAGAATTGGACTGGAAACCTTATATAGAAGTATTTGTGGTTATTATGTGACTGTCTTTTTTTTTTTTTTTTAAGGCTTCTTGAGAACTTAAAGATGAGAAAGTTAAAAAAGTTGTTTTTTTGTTCTGGAAAAATGTCATTTATTTTCTGATGTTAAAAATGTTACCCTAATGCTTATGCATGCCTTTTCTGTGAGTGATGCAGTGTTTATATGAGAAATTCAATTATTGTGCTTTTATTCTACCACGCACACATTTATTCTGGTTATCTCAAACTCTTTAAAGCCTACACACATGTGCTTGGTGGAGTTTTCTTGAAGGCACTGCGAAAAGCCTTTTGCCCTAACAAACACATTAAATCCCTTCCTCCCTCTGTAAATCCCACAGTATTTACAGACATATTTCCTAGCTTGTGGTGTTCTTTGTTTCAGTCTTTGATGACATTGTATTGCATATCTTGGTGTGTTACCATCAGTGGGAGATTGGTAGAATGGTATAAGCCATCAGCAGGATCGTGCACTTTGTCTGCAGCAACACATATAGGATATTTATGCCTGACATGAGTCAACAAGAACCTGCTTATAGAAAAACAGCACCTCACGGCTATTCCAGGCAGCTCCATAGGAACTTATATAGCGAAAGGACATAATCTGCCGACACAGGTTTGCATGCAGAGAAAACCAAATAATACAACAACATGGCCAACTGCATAAGTAGGCAGCTCATACACGGACGGTCTGTTATACTGCAGTCCATTATTTGTTGGACTCATCAGGTGTGACGACTTCTCCAAACGGCCGTGGAACAGCTGAGGAATATGAGGCCATTTCACAGAACTAGGTGCCTGCACTGGAGCAAACACTCTTCCTATAACCCAGAATGAAAATGGCCTCACAAGCACTGTGAAGCGAAGAGGTTTTACAACAACCAGCTCCAGAAATTTTTTAAATGAAATGAGCAAGAAGTCATGAGGGTTTTATGTGCGACAATAAAGAGAATTGTTTCTCTGAGATGGGTACAAAGGAGAGACAGCATGGTGGATACAACAAGAATAGTAAAAAAGGATACTTGGACGTTACACAATGCAAAGTCTGAAGAATGCTCTGGGCAACTGGTATGGTGTAAGTTAAGTCAGGGCTGGCAGAATGATAAACAGAAAACTTGCAGAAACAGTGTTGCTTTAAGCCGATGTGTTTTAATTCTCTGTATTTCTGAAGAATAAATGTCTGCTTTTCCAAGGTACAGTTAGCTGCTCTCCAGGGTTTCTCCTATTTCTTTATGTTTGTGATTGGTTCGATGCTGCAAACACCATACCTTTAATGTAAGTGTGTACTGATCAAGAGTGGAAAACCCTGGGTTTGCTTATTGAGTTGATATCCAGCTTCTTAGTACCACTTACAGCACTTTGAATGTCTCACTAAGTAAACCTAAGAAACAGCTAGAGATCCCAGATGTGTTCATCTTGCTTTCTAATACAGGCCACGGGTTGTCCACATAGCCTTCTGTTTGAATACAGTGATTCCCATAAGTCACCTGTAAAATCATCATTGAAACAAATATGAATCAACAAAAATACTCAACACTTTGTTTTTATTTGAAAACGAAATGACAATAACAGCATATATCTTTAGTATCAGGAGAAGGTTATTGAGAAAAAAAAAACCTGGAGAGGAGAAGGATTACTTGGTATCTACATTTTGATCTTGAACCAAGAAAAGGCAAAACATGTGAGGTATCACAAGAAAATCCAAAAGCAATCAACATAAAAATACAAAGTGCAACAGCTGTTGAAAGAAACTTTTGACAACTGATGTTGAAATATGTAGGATTTAAATTAGAAAAGGTATATCATAACCTATTCAATGTTATTTTTCCTGCTTAGGTTTGTCTTTCTTTCAAATGCATTTTTCCTTCTGCAAGTCGACAATGTGCTTACAAACAGACAGTGGTGGCTGGCCTAGGCTAGGGCGCCGTCCTACCATCATTACCGTCAACATTACCTTGAAGAATGAGACATTAAAAAAGAAATAAAAAAAATTAACGTCCTGAACTATATGTACATATATATATATATATATATATATATATATATATATATATATATATATATATATATATATATATATATATATATATATATATATATATATATATATATATATATATATATAAATACATAGGGGTGTACTACACTGATGTCATTACTTATACATCAACTTTCATCCAAGTGGTATCGTGATTGTGTGATCTTTGAGGATGAACAAATTTACAATCCATTGCAGAGTTGGAAGATGCTTGTCAAAGTCTCCCTTGAGCATTATAGATTTAGCCCCCCCCCCCCCAGCAATTTATGACAGCACCAAAAATATATTTTGTTGAATATCTGACATCATCCTACAAGCAGAGTGATGCATACATTCACACCTGTAGTCCATATCTTTAACATTCCTGTGCAACAAAATAAAAATTAATCACACAATACTTCAACCCTGCCAGGCAACAAATCCTCTGAAATACTATTAGGAGATCTGCAGCTTGCTTCATTCCTGAATTTCACTGTACAGCTCCTTGAAGAAGGTGCGTTTGATCTGCTCTGCAGTGCAAACAGGATGTTGAAGCCTGTCCTTGGAACAGGAGGATGTGCAGCCATATCAGGTAACTTGGGGGCACAATAAGGACTTGAAACAGAGTTGGCTGTGAGGACAGATTAATAATGAGCTTCCTCTGTTGCCACCTGAAGAGATTACAGGTGGATGATCTCAATTTTGCTGCTTAGTATTTTCATCATACAGAAGTTTTTCAAGGTGGGCTTCATTAATTGTTGCTTAAATAATTTGATTTGAATGTCAGACTCAGTCATGTCTTTATATTACAGCGGTAATATATATAAACAGTGATTCATTAATTCATACGTTCTTACATTTTTTAATGTGCAGTGTGACTTTGATTTGATACATATTTAATACAATCCCCTAATGTAAACCACTGAACACTTGGGAGGCTTTGTAATGCAGCGGGGTGAAGAAGCCAGGCTAAGTCTATAAATGTTTTACAAGAAAATGCATTGCTATCTCAGAGCAAACATCATCAAACTAAAAGAATGAAACAAGTCCTCTGAAACGATCCTCAGTCCTACAAAGTTCATAAAAGGTAGAGATGAAATTAGCGTCTGAGATCAAAAGAAACAGCAGTGAAAGGATAAAACAGACTGAGTGATAAAAAGACTTAGTACCTGAGATCATTTGAGTTTGGTTGTCAGAGTAAACATTAAAACCCATCCGAATCTTACAAGAATTGACAGATTTTGACTCAGGGATCACTGTTAACAGGTTTACAGGTATTCAAGGTGAATTTTGATGGAATTTTTCATGGACGAAAGGATCAGATTTTACTGTTGGCTCAAATGAATTTGTGGCTCCAAAGGCTGCAAAATATACAAGGGGGTAAGAGAAGGTCTCCTTTCATTATTTCAGAGGAGAAAATGTGGCATAAATACAAATTTTCAATCACTGAGTCATTTAGAATCAATAATCTGTATTTCTGGATCTAAATCCGAGCAGTTATTTCTGGTGTTTCACCCACACACATTTCTCAAAATGTTACCTCAGCCAGAGCAATACCCAAAGTCACCTCAGTAATCAACTAATCAACCATCTCTGAAAATACTTTATTAATCTCACAACAGTTTGGCATCAAGTTGTTTCACTTCAAAAAAAGGTTGAGCAACAAAGTGGGAGAGGACACCCACTGTGGAGTTTTTGTCTCATTGCCAGCATCTTAATTTGTCCCCAAAGACCTTTAAGACCCAGGTTTCAGGTGGATATGATTGATAAGCCAGGGCCTCTAACCCTGTAGTGGTGTGTGTTCAATCCCGTAATCCCTCGGCAAGGCGCAGGAATTGGCCTACACTGTCTTCCTTGGAGCCCAGTGCAGGACATCTGTCACCATAGACCAGCATGTTGTACTTAGTGATCATTGTTAACATGACACAGAAGAAATAAAAGATTATTTTACTTCTTGTGTAAATTTACTCAAGGGGTATCTGTGTTAAGTAGAGTGTTCCTCACCTGGGGCTACAAAATGTGACCATCTGAGACCCTGAAACCGTGTGCCTTTCCTGGACTGTTTCATTTTTGTCTCAGTGGCCGAGGTGTCCACTGAGCTTTATCTTACTGGTAATGAACTTTACAAGAAGATGAACTATACTGTATATCTGCTATCCACAAGTGACGCCAAATCATTAAAGTCTTTCAATGATACACAGGAAAAAAAATGAAATCTTATCAAGTGTTTTTGTCTTATTTTCAGTAGAAAATGTCTTTTTAGATTTAATTTGAGCCATTTTCACCTGACCAGTCTAGAAAAATGTCTTATTTTGAGCTATTTAAAGACAGAAATTAGGTCTGAATTGCTTTTCACAAGTAAAAAAAAATCTGCCAATGGCACAAGAGACAAGTTACTTGTATTAAAACATTATTCTAATTTCAAGCAAATTTTCTAGCATTTTTTTGTGCATCAGTCCAGAAAATCATTAACTTAGAACAAGCTTATCACTGGGTTATCTGAAACATACCTGGTCAGCAGAAAGCCAACTTGCGCCACTATTCATCCTGAGCTACTCTCAAAGTGCCCTATAGCAAGTGAAAGTCAAGCCAAGCTTCAACTAGATTTATCTGCTGGGTGATTCATTTCACTTTGGTAGTGTCTTTCTTTCTCAGTGCTACGTCTGCTGCCGTTGCCACTTGGGATAGCTTCTTCCACTCGCTAATCAACAGGCAAAGTCACTTGCGCACTGGGCAGGATGGTGGGCTGAGGTAATCACGCTTTCTCTCCATCCACTAATGTCCCAGTACAACCAAAACATCAACATACAGGCAGAGGAGAGGGTTCAAGCAGAAAACAGACACTGGGACACATATATAGAGGCTCAGAAGTGAGCCATTACCCATACATACCAGCAACTCGATCTGTTGTGTGCATGCTATATGTCATTAGTCCAATATGTCAGTTCCCATTAAGTGGAAACTTTGGTCTCACTTTTTGACAATGGGAGGAGCTTGAAGCAAATTATCCATATTTATCCAGAGCCAGGGGCTGAGTAGGCCTACAATTCAGATTTTGCCCTGTGGTTCAACAGGGTAGGAATGCTGGGATACACTGCTAGTTATTACTTGTGAAGCCTTAAAGTTCTGATTGGATTTGAATTTTTAATCAATTTTAATAGTCCTATCAATTTCACTTCATATTACACCACAAATTTACTTGTTCTTATTTTTCAAACCACGAGATGCCAGCTCTTAATGAAGTAAATCTTGTGATTTTTTTGGATGTCACGGACACACTTTGTGTCACCAGTTGAAATGTTGCCATAGCAGCAATTGTTGCTGCCAACCCAAGACAGTAAGACTGCTAAAATCAAATAATATATTAGTTTTAAAATGACCTGAATTGACCACAAACCCAACTTTCCACCAATAAGATTAAACGAAGAGTGGACCAATTTAACTGTTAACCTTTTTATATGTATCTGACAGTCTCAGTGCCCTTTGATTCCTAAGTACAAGTATAAACTGCATTGTTTTGTTTACTCTGTTCTTAAAACATTTTTATTTTTGAAAAAGATAAAGGCTCTTTATATTATTAACAGTTACACTGCCTCAACATAGAAGCTCAGCATAGTTTTTTTTTTTTTTTCAGGTCAAGTGGAGGGCATTTCACTTTAGGCTGCAGCTTGTTACTCATATTGATTCACTGCCCAGGACAATTAACCCCAAACTGGTCTGATCAGCTAACATTAAAAGTCTATAGAGGAAAACAGAGAGAGGTTATTGCAAAATGACCTCTCGGTGTTCAGAATGAAGGTCAAGAGTTGTGTTGATCAAAAACATGCACGAGGTGATGACAATCTCTGCATTAATAAATGATGAAATATACATGTGCAAGGCCATGTAGTAGACTCGGAGCAGACCTTTTATTTCACCCTAAGCTCTGATTAACTCTGTGCTGAGCAAGAACTGGAAATGAACATCATCAACCCTGGCAGCCCAACTAATTCAGCCTTTGGCTCATACAGCCTGTACACAAAATGATCTCATTGAGCGAGTGTATTAGAATTTAGTTCTTTTTCCTCATGTTTTGGGGAATTGGAGGGGACAGAAGAGAGGAGGGAAAAACAAAGAAAGTTGACATTTAGGGTTAAATAATTCATGACTCACTTCTACCATGCAAGAAAACTTGTTTTAAAAGAGCTCCAAATTAATACTTTTTATTTTTCAGCCAAGTTTAAAATCTGGGTGGTAAAAACCCCATGACAACAGAGATCAGGTCTCCACCTTCTAGATATTTCAGGGTCTTGCTTATTCTGTCTAATTTGGATTACCACCCGCTCACAAATTATCCTTTACCTACCAATCTATACATGAGGTTAATTCATCAAGGTATACATTACTAGACTAAATTCATACATAAAAACGTAAAGTACTAAAACTGTTCAAACTAGGTGTGCCCCATGTGCCCTGTACATGCCAGGTCTGAAAGGCCAAAGTCGAAAACAGCACTGACTGTCAAAATCAGATCCTTGTTCACAACATTCTGTCAGAATACCTCAATATTCCTCAGATTCCACACCATTCCTCCGAAAGGTATTTGTTCTTTGATGATAGCGACAAAAAGCTCTCTCGAACAGTTTGTCTCTGGAAGCTTCAGAACATTCGGTGCCTGTAAAGTGGCCATCAGCTTCAGTTTACTGCTAGTTCAAGTGCATCCTCTTGGACCAGACATACATTGGGGGATTAGGGAAAAGGATTGAAACCCTGTACCATCAAGGATTCCAAATTCTTCTCAATCCCTCGATCCCTAACATGGTATACTGTGAGTGACTCTTGACCTCCTTTAATGTAAGGTCCTGTCTCGAGTCAAGCCATCTCATATGAACCACATTACTGAGGCTGGTTGTTAGGTTTTGTGAGAGGATGATTGAAAGTGAAAAGAGGTCTACATTTTGGTTGAAGCAATTTTGACTTCAACATCATGCCAGTGTTGCTCAGAATTAATCTGAAACAAAATGCAAAAACACAGCTACTAGCCTCCTATAGAGCAGCTGTAACTGGATTACTATAATCCAATGCTTTTTAGAGTGTGCATTTGATTAAACTTGACTTTTGGAGATGTATAATGTGAGACTACTTTCTTATCTCTTGCTCTAAAATTTCATCGCACTAGGGAAAAAAACAGAAAAGAGCAAATGTTTTAAAAGACTTTTTTTCTTTTACTTTGATTTACGGGCTGAATAATGAAAGCACTACAGAGATTGGGCAGACAGCCTCTCTTGGTATGCATTTGGTGTTGTGTAACATGTCATCTTGGATGGGTCACCAGCCAATCACAGAACCAACCCAAATTGACACAGATCAACTCACTTCATGCTAAAGGGCAACTCAGAGTATCCAGTTCACTTGGTTTGCGTGCTTTTGGAATATAGCAGTATTTCCACAAAAAAACAGGGAAACTCTTCTCAGAGAGGGTCAGGACTGAAACAGTTTCTGTTGAAAAGCAGAATGATCCGTTCTACTCTCACTGGAAGGACGTGGAGTTATTGATCAGTGTTTACGTACCTTCATTCAAATGGTTCTGTTCTGGGACTCCCTGCTCTTCCGTTTGCGTGGAAGGCCTGAGGCAGGAAGAGCACACCTTCCTGCCCATCACGAGCCATCATGAGCGGCATAAGCAGGGAGCGCAACAGCAAAAATAAAACCGAGACAGAGCAGAGCAATTGACATGAACTGACAGGAGGAGTTGGGGTGGAGGTGGGTTGCAAAATGCCGGCAGAGGACGCAGGAAGGAGGCTGGGCTGCAGGTGTTTAAATAGCCCGCTCTGAATGCAATTTTCTAATAGGAGGCGGCCCCGCAGTCAGCCGAGCCATCAGCTGATCTGCACCGATGATGACAGCTAAGCTGTCAGAGCTTGACGTTGTGGCCTGCCTGAACTAACACTACGCTTGATTCTGCGTTTACGTTAAAATGCTGAGAGATTGAAAACACTGCAGCAAGCTTATTGCAGAAGTGTTGTAACAGGTGTACATTTTGTTGAAAGACAGTCAGGAATTTCAGCAGATTGATCAGCAGAGGCACAACACAGTAGTCTGCGACAATTGTAGAATTTTTTTTACAGTTTAATGCGCATGTGCAAAGCCGGGTGTGACTTTGGCGTTTCCACTGAAAACTCTGGCTTACTGTTTACACGGAAACAGTGGCTACTGCGTTTCAGAATAAAATCCACTCTAGCCACCGTTTTCAAAAGTTTCCATTTTAGGTCGGCTAAAAAGCTGTTTCTGTGTAAACGAGAGGTCGAAACACAACAATGCTTTTGCATTTCATCCGTCTTGTAAACAGTCCCCAAGTCATACGACATATTTAGTCAAGGTTTGTGAATGGTGACCTGGCACAAGTTTTGCTCTAAGTTAACCCCAGGGCTCATACAAATCAGAACATCAATGTTAGTGTCTCTGTAACTTACCAGCTTATTGTATTGTGTGTCAGTCCAAGGAAATGCATAAACCCGTCAATTCCAAAGCTATTAGGACCCAAAAAGATTGCACCACAGTTTCAAAGAACCACACTGACACAGCACAAGTACAGCCTTGGTGTAGCAGACAGAAGACTTCCTGTTTCTGTGTGTGTGTGTGTGTGTGTGTGTGTGTGTGTGTGTGTGTGTGTGTGTGTGTAAAATTGTGTAACAACTGAGGTAGATGCATGATGAGGTCTGTTTCCATGCAATAAATTTGAAGCTGGAGGAGAAATGCAAATGCATGCTTGCTTGCTTGTGCACGCACAACCGCACAGAAAAATTACAGTAGCTGCTGGCTCTAACCCTGAAAATAAAAAGGATATTTATGACACTGGCCAGTAATGGAAATGGATCCGTAATTTGTGATACATTAGGAGTGAGAAAATAATTAAATTAAACATATTTCAGAACCAAGATACTGTCAAGTAGTGTGTTAGCACTCTAAAACATTTTGAAGGATGTTAGAAAATATTTCTTTTGAAAAAGCCTTATCATTGATACAACTATTTCAAGTTTCCCTGCATGTGAGGATTGGTGCGCTCTAATTCTCAAACAGATTAACCGTAATGACATTACTCCCTCATGACCATAGACTGTAAAAAGAAAAAGGATGCTCTTCTTGCGCTAAGTGAGGTCTCCACAAAAACTGCTCCCCCTGGTGGCTGGCTGCAGTATAGGTTTAAAAATACAGCTTTCCAGCCATTCTAGATGGGCTGTGGTCAAACTTTAAAAAATTATTACACCTTGTAGAAACATTTCTTACATCTGATTGTTGTGGTGATCTGAAGATACCATTTGGCTGCCTTGTATTCAGGCCCTCTTTTTTCTGAAAAAATTTGTTTTCATTAGTTATACAAGGTTCAAAACGAGGCTTTATGTAACGTTTAACTATGATTGACAGCTGCCGTTCTCGTGTATTTTTTCGGGGATTGTAAAATATGTCGGGAGGAAGAGCCAAGAAGAGATTAATCTCACAAAAGAAAAAAATAATTATCATTTTTGTCACCTGGCTCCAATCAGATTCTATCAGAATCCCTCACAGCCTCTCCAGTGCAGACTCTTGCTGCACAACTGCTACAATGGCTGCGCCTGTGATGGAGGACTTTTGACTTCAAAACCGTACAATGGTAAATGGCAGAGCCACGATGTCCACTCTATTTACGGTCTATGCTCATGACACATTATGCACCAATTCTGGTAAAGTAGAATTTGCACTGATCATTGAGTTTATATCTTGTGAATTATTATATTCATGTGCAAAGATGGATGTTTTGATACCACAAAACAACAGCTACGCAGAACTCTGAACTATTATGTGTCTGAGATCAATGAGGCAGAAGAGCTTTTTGTATGAACCCTCCGTCTTGGACTACTTTACATCTAAAGCCCGGTCTCCACCAAGCCTTCTAGTTAAGATCAGTGCAGTTTGGTATGGGTTAATTCTGTGAGGCAGTAATGCGGGACATCCAATAATTTGTCTTCTTTGTGATTTCCATGTGGCTCTTTGCTACAAAGCGCAATCAAGCTTAGTTCCAGAGAAGGCTGTGAGCTGTCAGGAGAAAAACAGCACCCGCTGTCCAACGGTAAGTGATGATTCTTTCGACCAATAAAGGGTCTGCAGTGTTGTAGCTCCACCTTCTGGGATCGGATCAGTTTAGTCTGGCACCCCAATGGAAGGGTCCCAAAAAGTGGGATGGTTCGTTTCTGTTATTTGGAGACCTGTCCCAGGATTAGTCAGTGGAAATGCCACAAAATGCTTGCTGTACCAAGATGAACTGAACTGAATCGCTTAGTGGAAATAGGGCTTATGATAAACTTATGGTCTGCTCTACACAAACTACAAGTCACCTGGTTGGCCAATCAGGTGTCCTTTTGCATCCAAAAATGCTGTTCTAACATGCCTCAAGGACTCATACTTGCCAACATCTGACGATGGGGAGGATTCTAGGTGTTTGACAAAGAAAGCCTCTTGAAACTCACCTGCATGCTTACATAGACCACCAGCACACTCAGAATAGTGGTGCAAATCACGTCATGTTGGGTTTTTTTATATAATATACACAAACCATTCATATACTTGTTAGTATGTGAGTGATGACACCAGTCTACAAGTCTGCATTTACATTCCAAAGCCATCAGTTTCCTTTTCTGAGCTCCTTTTCCAGGCTTCTTACAGCTGAGGCAGAAACATGTGTAAGAGATGACATAGTTGACATTCTGAAAGAAACATGAAAAGATGTTTGGATGGGGTCTGGATAGGAATAAGTAATGCTGTGTAGTCTTCGTCTTAGTTTTCATCCTTATTTGGCTTCATCTTTGCAGAAAGATGTTTATTTGGGTTTTTTTATCCTTGACTTTACAGTTTTTTACATTCAGTTTACTGATCCCCAAAAGGACAGTTATATCTTCTAAATGCACATCACAAATTATATGACCAGCTAGGCTAGTAAGTATGGGTATTTTGAAGGGCCAAGAAGTAAGCCTGCGCAGTTGTCTGAAGTCTACATCAAGCATTAAATTCAAAGAGTGGGAAGATATGAGACAAATTCTACATTTTAAACATTAATATATCAAAACAATAAAAGGCGCACATATAGAATAATAAAATGATACCCCACTTCCTTGCCAAGCAGAAAAACACTCCCTGTTTGGATCAGTGACAATTTCTGCTTTGTGTCACCTCCAGATTTATTTTGTGTGTATCTGTATGGAGGAGGGTATGGAAATGTGAGAGTGGAAATGGGCTAACTCAGCAGAATGCAACAAAGGCAGGGGAAAACAAAGGTAGAGATTAGCTTTAGGCAGTGCTATAGTAGACATTGCCAGTGATGTCCAGCTGTGGCCAGTGAGTCTAGGAGAGCTTGTCGTCTGAATAGGAACTGTTTTTAACAACATGCAGGGTTCAAATGAACCGTTAAGTATGACAGCAGGGAAAGGATCAAGTTTTGCTTGTAATTGCTTTCCTTTCATACTGTTTTAAGTCAAACATTGCATTTATACATGGGAAAAAGCTGCAGAGGGATTTGGGACTGAAGACTGATGCAGAGACAGCTGAGTTTCTGTTGAACAGGTAATGACTTTGTTTACCACAGTGGGAGATGTCAGCTGAATAACTCTGGTTAGTCTGTGCGTATACTGGCTAATGACTGAATGCTGCTGGTCGGAACGGGTCGGCTCTGTCAATAGATTTTAGCATAAGTTAGCCACACATCTTTAGCATTGTAAACTGAGCTGGTGAAGACACGCCGAGAAAGGTCAAGCCTCGCCCACAGTCGGCTCTGCTCTGATCAGCTGGCAGTGGCAACACCAGACCTGCTTCGGCGGCTAATTCATGGTTTTGATCGCGCCAGTCCAATTGAAAAAGCTACCACTGTGTGTTACAAGGAGGATGACTGTCTTGTTTGTTACATTATCTGCCGGCTGGCTTCTTGCTCTGTTGGACGGGGCGTGTTGTCAGGAGGCGAAGAAGGGTGATACGAGCTAGGGGGCGGGATCTTGGAACACGGAGGGAGGGGGTGAGTGAGGCTGTGTTTTTCAAATGTGCCTCATCAGCCAAACTGGGTTTCAGATCGTAGACCATAGCTTTTAAACAATGTGTCCACAGTGACTGGAAACAAAGTTTAAGAAATGTGCTCCAGATAAATAAATCAGACCTGTGCCTTCACCCCTCACAAAAAGGCCAGTGGAGCTTTATAAACAATGTCATCCATGGTATTTTTGGTTTCATCCAAATTCCACTGCTGCTCAAAACACTTGTCAAAACGTCAAACATCTCATATGAGGTTTGTGCAGGATTCAGGTGAGGCTCTGAATGCCCTGGTGACAAGCCCCCTGACAGCAGAGTGATTATTCCTATCACGCCCTGCCTGTAATCAATGACAGAAGGTCACACACACGTCTTGAACGCGCACACCCAGGACGCATTGATACACAGCGCGTTCCCGCATACACACACACACACCTTGAGACAAACTGGGTATAATCTGAGAACAATCCATCACACACTTTCACAACTGAATGTAAAACAGACGGATAACACACACGCACACACACACACACACTCCTGGATCAATAGATTAGGTCATAACCCTGGAGATGAACCATATGGAACATCAATAGGCTCATCAATCACATAATCACAGAAAATGGCAGGGTCACTCTGTCTGTGCGCCTGTGTGTGTCAGAGTGTAGCTCATGTGTGTATTGCATGTCAGCTCATATTTAAAGGTTATGAATACATCTCCTGGAGCATACATCTATGAGCAGCCTGGTCCCCCTGAAACTGTTTGTCATTTTGGTGTCGGTGTGTTTGATTGTGTGGTTGTGAGTCCAGGGTTAGATCTATAGCAATTGATTACAAAAGGCAGCAGTGTGTGTGCGTGTCTCTTGATGAGAGGGGCTTATTTGCTCATATTTAAAGGTTATGAATAGGTGTCAGATATTGACCATATGTCTTAGGTGGTGTTCTCGCATACATCCAGGGGGCTCTGTTGTTGTGTGTGTCTGTGTAAGAGTGATTGTCAGATATGGAAAAACCTAACCACATCACATCTGTGGGGTGGAATCTTTTATTTTACATTTAAAGATTATAATTAACACCTTGGCTCCGTATTATCTCGGTGACCCCTGAAGCCAGCTGAGACGGGCATTTTAATTAAAGGGACATTGGCTCTAATCAAAGCTCTGGATAATAAATGAAGATGACTGTAGTTTAAATACTTTTCTGTGATCACTGTGAGGCTCAGCAAAGTGTAGGAAGGGGTCAGCAGTTACTGCAAAGCGATTGAAACAGCACAAGAAGCTTCACGTTGAACACAAGACAATGCACCTCAATCAAACGCTGACAGGAAGGGTGTAAAAGCAGACATCTCTATCGCTCTGATAACCTGCAGAGCATGTGTCAGGCGTTTCAGGTTATCTGACAGAGGCATAGAGCGAGGGAAGATTGTCCACTAGTTCAGTGATCACGGGTGATGATCTCGTTCAGATAAAAAAAGAAAAATGTAGAGTGGTTGCCAGATACACTCCAGCAGTCTGGCAGGTGTGGGAAACAGCGTTGCATCATGTTCTTGTCCAGATCTGTCTTTCTTTGGATGACTTTAAGATGTGTCTTGGAAATGTGCCAGCAGGAACCTTATGCTCTTTTATTTCATTATATGAATTTCAATGAAATGTACACTGTGTGTGGTGGGCTGATGGCTGAAACGTCTGAAAATGCCTTTTATAAGCTGTAAGAATTCAGAATAAATGCACTTGATTCAAGAAGTGGTGTTAGGAATTAATGAAAGACAAAGCGCTGGGTGGTCAAACTGGGCCTCTTGATTTAAGCTGACTCCTGCTTGCAAAGTCAAAAATTCCCATGGTCATGCTTGACCATTTTGGAAATTGGAAAAAACTACTAATCTTTTCTCAGCAATACTTCCCTGTATGTGGAATTATGTTGTAATGACTAATATCCTACAATTCTTTAACATTAGAAAAAAAACAGCTGTGAATCCTTGCAGAGGAAAACACAAGCAAGGTCATGTGTCAGAAGCACCAAAAACTAACAGAAATCATCAGTTTTGTTTCTAATGGTCTTAACTGCTTTTGCAGTTGGTACAGAAGCATCAGCATTCATTTTAGTCTGTTTCATAGCCAGCTAAACTCTCTTACTGATCTTTGGGTCACTGTAGAGCAGCCTTCACACCGCCACGCGGTAACCGCCCCAAAAACCGCACCTCTGTCGGCGGAGACCCCTGAAATGCAGAGCGTTTTTCAAAGCGGCTCCTGCCGCCGCGGCATGAGCATGGGGTAACAGGCAGCAGTGACGAAGAGGTGATTCGGCAAACATCTCAGTAGAGCCCGCCAAAAAGTCCTTCGCAACACTCTCTCCTCAAAAACACTACCCCGAGTAGTACCTTATAGTTTTTATTATTATTGTAGAGCTCTGGATATTCAGATAACAGCAGTATTAGCTCCTCCATTAGCTCGTTTTGCCTGGCAAAGCCTGCTATTTCCGGGTTTTCTTCTTCCTTCGATGTGATAGAATGTTCCCAGGCGGCTGCCGCTAGAAAGTTCAACACGCTGTGCGCGTGCACGTGGGCGGCAACTGCTTCTGGGTCCTACCGCCGCAGCCAAAACCGCTTGCCGTCTGCCGCCTGTCCCTCATTAAAATGACTGGAGGCAGCACGTTGCCGCGCAGCGGTATGAAGCCCCCTTAAGAAACAAAGCTATAAACATTTAAATATGACGTTTATGGCTGCTAGCTTGTTGTGAATACAATTTCAATTGATTGTATTGCCTCATTCACAAAAATATTCAATAACAGGACTTTCACTTGCAAGGAATGTGAGTTTACAGCATTAAAGGAGTTTGAAAATGGGTGAGAAAATAAAACATACTTCCCATTTAACAGTGGGCACATGTACAGAGATACCCTTAATACCTTTAATTCAATTTCATTTCAATTATTAAAATGGTAAATGGACTTAAGCTTATATAGCGCTTTTCTAGTAGTGGACTACTCAAAGCTGCTGTACACCACAGGTCACACTTACCCATCCACACCCATTCGCGCTCACATTCACTCACTGATGGATACAATTTTTACTATGATAGCTATCCATCAGTATCTGTAATACAGTCACACCTTTTCATACCCATTCACACACCACTGACATAGCAGTGGGAGCAACTAGGGGTCAAGTGTCTTGCCCAAGGACACGCCATGTGTCGCTAGGCTTGAACCTGCAACATTCCGATCACCGACCAAGCTCATATTCCAACTGCGCCACTGACGCCAGGTATTAGCCAGCTGCAGAGCCCAGGTATTAGATACCTGCCTAAATTTTCTTCAACACCACTTTAACTTTGTGTACCAGTGCCTATGACAGAAAATGTGTTACATCCTGTTGAAACCTTTACAAAGAGAAGACATGCTCAAAAACTTAGGCACAAATAAAGTTAAAACAAAAAGTCATGTGACATCAGAACCACCATTTCTGATCATAGGCACAATTGATTATTCAAAGCCTATCTTGAATCTTTCAACTGATGCAAGCCGGATGAGACACACCCAGCAACAAGAACACTCACACCAATCCACACACACTAACACACAGTGAAGGGGCAATTCTCACCCTCACTGTCAGAAGTGGACAATATGTTGTATCTCACACCCGGCACATTGATTTTCTCGAGGTTTCACTCTCTTTCCTGCTTGTCCTCCTCCTCCTTTTACCGTTTCTCTTTTGTAACATCACTGAAACACAAACACAAACTCTACCATTCCAAAATACAGGGAGATGTGACACACATACCAACCCCTTATCAATAGCTCAGCTGAAACAGCCAAAAACCCACATGCACTGTGATTTTTCCCATTGAGCCCCTCAGCCAGGCTGAGGTGCGTGTTGCTATGGTAACTAAGTACTCTTTAAATGATGAGTTTTGGTAATAATGTGTCCTGAGATAAAGAAAAAAAATTCATCCAATGTTTGCTTTCTTGTGTGTGCTTTGGGCTTCTGATTATGAGCACAGGTGCATCCTGGGAGTGATGTGCTCAGTCCCTACCTTCTCTGTGCTCCTCAGACTAATGGCGGCCCCTCCAGTGCCCCTTCTGTCAGAGCCGCTCAGGAACAGATGACACCACAACGGCGTGGATGTGAGATGGCTCGGCCGGCTGTCACTGTCGAGTGCAGACAAACAAATTGGAGCTTAATGTGCAGAAAACAATAGAGATTCAGGTCTCACACACACACACTCGCCTACTCATCCCCTCCTGGATATTACAGGCAGCAGGGTGGCTCGGTTATTAGAGAGACATCACTCAAACAGGGAGAGCTGTTATTTCAGCCCAGTTCTCTGACCTGAGAGGAGTTGAGGGCAGAGAGACCATATGCTGATCAATAACGCATCACATTATTAGAAAATAATAGGCCGAGCACTGACAATGGGAGAGTTATTACATTAAAAGGTCCAGAGGATCATTATCTCCGAATTCCCCAAATTCTGCCCAACATCTACTAAGAGATAGCACAACTGGGTGTTTCTCTGTCACGGCTGAAAAAACAATGTGTTATAACCACTAATGCAAGTCTGCAGATTTGTCTCTACAGCCATCACCTCCACATCCATCACTGTCTGGTTTCTAACCCTCTGAAATATCTGCAGTATCATCTGTCCTGCTGGAAAAGCTCAGCAGCTGTTTGCTTCTCTCCAGCAAAGTGTAAGAAAAGTGCAGCAAAGATTCCCATGACCCCTCTCACCCAGCCAGGTCCACTCCAGGAGGGGATACTCATTCTTTACTACTGCTGGAAAAGCTTTCTCTCACAAGAGCAGACTACCTTTGTAATAGATGCCTTTAGACTGAGCCTCTCCCATGTACCACTCTGTTTCCTGAAATCTCTCCATCAGATGATTCCTTTTTTTGTTGTTTTTGTACAACTTAATGGACAAAACAAATCTGACTTTTACTGGACTTTATGCCTCCTTTCTCTGAACATTAAGACACAGTTTCTACTCTAAAGGAGTACCAGGAAATTGTTTTTTGGTTCAACTCCCTCTGCAAAATGTAGCAAGCTTAGCTGACTATTGATTCTCTGTCTGCCATTTCCACGAAACTCAGATGATGCACACCATCGTGGGACCAAAGATTTTGTTTTTTGTGTGAAGAGACAATCCTGAGAAAGAGGAAACGCCTTTATGAGGCACAAACAGTCTAGACTGTGTCTTTTTGGCTGCACAGTTTCACAGGCACTGCCACACCAGCAAGCCTATCTAATCTTTTGTAGCCTGCCTATTAGATGTAATCAAATTTAAGTAGGGTGCATTAAATTTGCTGCACTATCAAAATCATCTTTTGACCAAATTACATTGTCCATATGTGCAGGGACAGAATCTCAAAAGGAAACTGACCTGGATAATCCTTTAAGACACCATTTGGCCAAAGCATAGGTAATAAACGCCTAGGCTTGTTTAGACTCATCATTTCATTGATCTTGACTTGTTAACAGGTGTGTGTGTGTGTGTACAGGTATGTTTTCTTCACACCCATCTGAAAGGGTGTGAGATCTATGACCAACAATAGACCTCAGGAGACTAAACATTCTTGAGTCTATAACGTGCAACATGTTGAATGTGTTACCAAAGGTGACATAAGTTGTATGTGTTGGTGAGTGGTTTGCAACCATTGACCTCAAAGATGTTTACTTCCAGTCACTAATCTAGGAGGGACACAAAATGTTTCCCTTGTTTACCTTTGAGATCAAGCCCATGGAGCAGCCCTCTCCCATTCAGACCTGACCTTAGCATCTGGCACCTAAGCATAAGGTTGTGACACATTAAGCAACACTGGTGGTGGGACGTCTGATTTAATACTTGCAGTTCCTTGGAGGCATTCTGAGGAGCCAAATACATTTTTCAAATACAATTTTTTTTCTACCCTGTCTTACATTTGTAGACCTTTGGTACTCCAAGTAGCATTTACCATTATATTTTAGAAGTATTTGGTTTTATTCAAAAATTGATTTGTATTTTTATTTTTGTTGGGGTTTTTTTTATCATAATTATTTGTCTGTGATCTCAACGACATTGAAAATGAGGGTAACCTCCATATCTCTTTCAAGAATAAATAAAGGTTTGAATGAATGGATGAAAAATACTGTCAGCCTTTACGTCCACTTCACCTGAGGCCTGTACTACAAAACTGGATTTTCTCTAATTAAGTGAACTTCAGGCTAAACCCTGGATTTTACATCTGACGGCATTGGTTCACTTCTTACTTGGATTATTCACCATGGTAACTTATGCTGAGCAGCCAACCTGCTTTGTAGCAGGATAAGTCGACGAGTATAAAAGCACCACCTCCTGCCCATTCTTAGAAGATCCTGTCGACATTGGTGTTCAGGTTGTAAGAAGCACACTTAGCATGAAAAGAGTTTTTATATATAGATACAATCCAGTGGTGGCTGCTGGTCAGTCAAGGAAGGGAAGCTCATTTTTTTTTTCGGTCGACATCATAAATTTGTTTATTTAACTAAACGTAAATTCCACCCTCTGTTACTTTTCAAAAAAATAATCTGTGAAACTGTCGTGCCAACCAGGTGTTATTTCCAGGGATTTTACCAGTGTTCTCTTAACGCTTGTTGTTTTTAAGAAACTTGCTGGTGATGGATAAAGCCTCCAGATCAGTCCAGAACAACTGAGAAGATGCTTTGATGGAGGGTTATACTTCAAGATCGCTGACTCATTTTACTGTCAATCAAAAAGGGATTTGGCCTCAGACAGATCATCCAATCATCATGCAGAAGCCCAGCGTCCAGGCCAGCCCACAGGTCTCATAGACAAAGCCCAGCGTTTATCCAATAACCGTCCAGTTTCCACTGTTGAACAACCCACTCTACGCTTCCCTGCTGAAGTCACAAGACGCTCAGCGTCCGACTGTGTTAAAGCGCTGAGATGCTGCGGGGATGAATGAGAAGGAGGTCGGGCCAGTTACCTGTGATAGGTAGCTGATTCTGAACAAAAGATGAAAGAAATGTACACACAGCAGTACATATCACCACTTTTTTTAGGGATATTTCAGGGGAAGCTGAGCTTCCCTCGCAGTCTTAGAGCAATTGCCACTGATACAATCCTTTTGATGTCCCACACACTGATCAAGACTGAAAACCCTAAGTTCACTTACCAAGATGATTTACAGCTTCGTACCACAGCTTATCAGGGTTGTGAATGTCTGGTTAACAGCACAATTAACAAAGAAAGACCCAGGATATGAGAATCCTGCTTTGTGGTACACGCCCCTTGACAAAACCATAGCAATCATGACAGTTCCATCTTTGGGTGACTACATAGTAATGTAACTGTACATTGAGTACAACAGACGTTAAGCCAGTTAGGGGCTGTTTGTTGGTCAACCTCTTATTTAAATGTGCCATTTAAAAAAATTGTAAAACCCAACTGACTAAACATGTCATACAGTGGGGTTTTCTCCATCACTTCAAATTCAAACAGACGGTTTCTAGTCAGCTCCCAAGTGAAATTCAATAAGTAAACTGGTTTTGGCATCATATCTAATTTAATGCTTCTTATAGCTTTTCTACATGCCATTACCGCAGTGCCAGTATTAAAGCTTACCCTTTGTCACACTCACTTCATGATACAACAACTTTTTATCACATCATAAATGTGTGATAACACATCCAGTCATAAGGCCTGATGGACTGTACATCCCTCAGGCCCTTCTCTCTGAAAAGGGAAATATCTTCTTAGGTTTTGCTGTTTTATGACTCGACACAGAGACAACATAGAAGAGATTCATTAGTGCGGTATGTGCTCCTGAAACATGGGTGTCATTTCAGAGTGTGCAGTGTGTAAGTGTGTACGTGCTCGGCATCTCAGTGCCGCTGTGTAAGCAATATTTTAAACAGCTAGATTTTACACCTGCACTAAATAGCCCCTTAGAGACACACACTATCATGCACAATACACACACTGAAGGTAAAATATTGAGTAATCATATTTCTTTAAAGGCCATTTGTGTGGAAGTGTCACAATCCACTTTACACTTAGGATAACAAAGAAAACAAGCAGTGAGGGTTTGGGAGAGCTCATAGTCATTAAGTGACTGTAAACAACACCTGATACAATCCCTGTGCTGACAGGTGATAGGATGAGCAACAACAACAGCAGCATACAGTAGAGACTGTACGGAGAACAGCAAAGAATAAGTATGATAAGTGTAGTGTCCTGGGAAAGCAGCCCACACAGCATCCTGGGCTTTGTTGTGGTTACTTGAACAAAATTGCAGCACATTCTGCAACTAATAATGACAATCAAAAGTTATTCAGTGGAACAGACCAGCGGGACTGACTCAGTGTGTTGAGATGAGGCAGGAAATGACTATCATTTCAGAAGCAAAGAGAAAAAGGGCGGGGGATGTGGGAGGACAGAGGTTGAATACAAAACCAAATGGGACAAAAAGCAACATATTTACAGACTTATTTTTTTACAGTAACAACACATGCCTGTGAACTGCCTCTAATACAGCCTAAAAGGCAGAATCCAATATCAGTCACTGGGCCAGTCCCTGAACTATTCAACAGTATTTTCACATGCACAAGTTTACAGGGAATGGTTTAAGACAATCTGACAAAGAGAGACAACACACTGAATCAAATGAACTAAGGTAATATCTTGATCATAATGTCACGGCAGGGGAATTCTAGTCACGTCTGCTTATACGCGCAGAAAAGAGAATTGGACTTCTGGATGAAAACATCTCACTCTGCTAATGTGCAGCTAATGCAGGTGATGCTGTGTCCTTTTTTTAATAAGCAAAGTTGTGTGCATATCAAACTAGTTTCAGTTCAGCCAAAGAGGAAGCCACATTCTGAAATGGATGCAGCTGTAGCTCTTTATGTTTCTTACATACCGTAAAATGTCAAATAGTAGCCGGGGCGTTTATTTGTTTCAATCACTGAGCAGACCAGGCGTTTATTTGGGACAGGGCGACTATTTGGGACAGGCGTTTAATTCCTTTCCCAGCAAATAACATTCAGCGGAAGAGGTACCGTCTTGTTTAACTCTTCAAAGCCTTCTCATCTTTACGTTGTTATTGCATAATTCGTCCTGGCAGACTACCTGCATTTGTTTATATCTGGCACGCCGCGCGTGGACTGATACACTGAGCTGCGAGCGTCTCGTAGCCAGCTGTGGCTCTGCAGCGGAGGTAGAGCCATTTTACGACACGATGAGAACTAGAGCCTTATTTAGCGGTGTTTTTGTGTGAAAGTAACGCACTGAAAATTCTGTAAATAAAGCGTGAATGCAGACCGATATCAGATTTTTTTGGTGGGAGTCCGTTAATTTTTGTTTGCGTTAAAATATGGCCCCGTCTGAGTGCAGACTCAGACGGGGCAGACGAGCAGACGAGCAGGAAAGAGGTGTTTGGTGCGAGCGCTCTGGGCTTCTGCTGCACAAAAAACACTGCTGTAGGGTATTGTGTGTGCCGAACCGATTACGTCGATCCAAACGGATCACGGATCAATGATGATCCGTTGCACCACTACTAATGAGGTGCAGTCTGATTATGTTTCTTTTACGAAAATCAGTTTTCAAGAGTCAACTGTCAGTTGTGAGCTCAGCTTTTGCATGTGTGTTCTGTAACTATGACTGCGGAATGAAAAAAAAAAGAAAAGAAATTGACTGCGTCTCGTAGGCTGCGCCGAATAACTTACCATACCCCCCGCGTTTATTTGGAACGGGCATCTATTTTTCTAAACGTGCTGCTATACTCTGCGTTTATTTGGAACCCGGCGATTAATTGGAACTCAGCGTTTATTTGGTATTTTACGGTACTATGCATTTTAATTACATTGCATGGTGTTTGTTTGTTGTGTTGGAACGCAGTGACCCTATTTATCATTGTCATCTACTTCCTCCTCCTGGTGAAATTTGCTCACGCTGAATGCTGAGGTGTACTGAGACCTGCTGAATCCAGTCTGATAGCAATCGCATTGTCTACATGTGTGAATCGAGCTACTCCTAATCTAATCTTGTGCTGATTTAGCTCATAGTCTGATTTCTTAAGCTGCATACAAAATAAAACAGGAAAACAGTCCGTACTTTGAGGTCTGGATTTTAAAAATTGGGAATGGATTTTTTTAAAAGTTATTATTATTTATAGTATATTGTTAGTTTAAGAACTCTGTAATTTAGTTGTAGTTCAAGCAGAATGACCACTAAAGAATTAAACCTTGGAGTGTGTAGGAAAAGCACCTGTATGGGGAGCAACTACAGGCAGAAAACATAATTCTGTCATGACATCCTGGTCCACTTTGGTGGTAATCTGGTGATTGATTTATCCCCTCATACAGATATCTGAATCCTACAAAATATTCCTGCTTGAAAAAAAACAAAAACAAATTGAAAAACACATCTACTCAATCCTTATTGAGCTTATCATACCATAGAGGATCCAGCCCACTAAATAAACCCCCCCCAATAAACCAGCATTTTAAATGATTTTCTTCTTCTTCTAATGAGGACAAACATAAGAAGAAAAAAAAACATGTTTACATTTAATGGATATTCATCATGATTTTGCTGTGACCAGTGAATTGTCAGTGAATCAGAAGAAGGGGGTTTGTACTGTTGAAGTACAGCGTAGAGAAGCTTCCATGTGACTTATTGTAAACTGTGAAACTTAGACCTGCTTAAAACGGATGTATGGATGTTACCACAGTAAATTCAAAAGAACAAGAAAAGGGACGGATGGAGGGTGGGGGTTTTGTAGCTTAAGTAACATAAATAAAGGCTTGAAAATATTCAACAGGCATTCACTGCTAACATACTGAAATGTTGACAATTGTTCTACTTCACAAACTGATGTTTGATCAGTGCTTTGTATCATTGCTTATACAAACTGTTGTACAGAAAGTTCAAATAAGTATTGGAACATCGTATTATCCCATCTAACAATCCCTCCAATCATCTGTTGCTTCTTTTTATCTGCTCTAACCTCGTGGATTGGCTTCAAAAATGTTCCACTGCAGCTGACTCCCACACAACCTTACACAGTCATCCAGATATTCACAGTTAGCAACACGTGGGACTAATTGTCTCAGCCTGAGAACACTTCTTGTTTCTTTCTCTCCTCTCTTCACCCCCTGTCAATTCCTCACCTCCCCTTCACGCCTTACCTGTTCTGAACCCCTGTCCTCCTGTCCTCTTTTCTTCTCCTCACCTCCCACTGATCTGTCCTGCTGAATAATTTGGCCACTGCTGTACTCTACCTTTAGACAGCACATGGTAGACCGCAGACATATTTTACTCTTCTGATGTAACTCATAGTTACAGTGGACCCTGTTAAGGAGCCAGAGCAGAAATTATTTTAGTTAAGTTATCTTTTAGGCTTTTAATGTCTTTAACCAGATAGAGAAGGACAGTGGATAGAGCAGGAAGCAGGGTGAGGAAACATGTAGGAAGGAGGCCACAGGCTGGATTCAAACCCAGACCCTCCAACCTCCAACCCTGCAACCTTGGGGATGGGTACCTTTCACATCTGAAACAATACGATACCAATGCCTGGTACATGGCAATCTGTATCAGTACTGAACAGTACTCATTTTTGCTATGTGGGTTTATGTGGTAATAAATATTAATATGTTTTATTAAAAAAATTTCAAAGTTATATAAACTTGCAATGGTGTGTTCATGTCCAACATGGAATATCTACTTTCACTCCCTCACAGTCACAAGGATTCATTTAGGTGTCGAAACAGGGTACTGTTTGATTTTACGTGAAATGGTACTCGGTACTACGTACAGAAAAGTACCCAAATAAGTACCTTAATCTCTACCCACTCCTATGCAACCTGGACCCCTAGGCTGTGCCCCAAAACACCTCTGTTTTAACCTGGGCTTCAACAGGTTATTTGTCATGATTTGAAAAGAAAAAGAAGCAACCTTCAGCATTTTAAGCTGTGTAACCCCTTCATTATCCTTTTTGATGATAGGATTATTATACCTGCCGTTTTCTTTGAAAAATTATCCCCACTGGTAGAAATCAACTGAAAACAAACAAGTGCAAAGTTTAGATCTGAGGTCTAAAAAATAAATATGTCTCATACATCTTCCACAAGGTCCTGAAAAATGAAAGTTTGAAATTGTTTTGATAACTCAAATTAGCACAAATGTGTTCTTTGCAGCTTTTCTATAGGACAAATAAGAATGATTTTCAATAACTAGAAAAATAGAACCAAAAAAGTATACTCTGAAAATATTAAAGCCTTTTATTTGAAATTATTTAACAGTCTGCTTTAGGACACTTCTACTAGCCCAGCCTTGCTCTGTAGAGTTCTTATCTATCTGTAACATACCTAAGGTGTCTGTCTAACATAGTGCATCCAAAGACTGCAGTGCAGCCAAGCCTCAGAGGGCATCAAAACAATAATCTGCTCCGTGATATGGTCACTGTTGTGATTAAAGACCTCTGACTTCTCACACAGCAGCATCAGCTGTGAGCACCAATCAGCTGACTGAAACACCAGCAGCTTCTGATGGATGGTACAGCTCTCTCTTTCAGTGGTAAAAAAGAGAGCCTGTGGTGCAGTGAGTTAACTGAACAACACAATAACTGCAGAACAACTTTAACTTTGGGCAAACATCAGACAGCCTGACTCTTTATTTGTTGTAGCTTTTGAAGTAGTAATTATCATGTTTGATACAGCTGGTTTCATTGCTTGACACTTGGTTCAAATCAGCATTAGGTGGAAGTGTCTAAGTCATGTTCTGATCTTGGTAGGAATGAAAAAAGAATGGACACTAGTCTGACCACTTTCCTGTGCTTAAGCGAACCCCACATCAGGCACAGAGAAACCCACACAGACTGCAAACTGCTCATTTGTAAAGATGTTTCTGTGAGGTCTCTTAAATTTGAAACACGCCTATTGATTTGAAGCTTGTTAGGAAACACTTCAGATTGCCATCTGCGCTAATGTACTCTGAGTGTCTTTGAGTCATCTTTAACATCTGTGCACACAGCAAGACACAGCACAAATCTTTACAGACATGTTCATTTTTAGTTTTTACTTGATGGATCTAACAATACAGCTGATAAAATAATTGCTATAATCCTGCTGGACTCATTCAGTATCCTCTCACTGGCAGAAATCTTCTCCACCTGCCGCTGTTTGAGAATCACAACAGAGGCTGATTGTGTTGTTGGCTGGTACAGTGATGGATGGCAGAGGTGTCTCATGGTCTGTTTCTTGGTGGGGGAAGGAAATGAAACATGACACACACTAAAAAGTTGGAAGGAAGAGAAATGTAATACAAGGTAAACTTATTCATGACCGTGAGTTGCAGACTCAGGAGCTTTTGTCAGTATAGGAGCCTTTCTTCATGTCGGCGTGAAAAGAAGGCTTCACCTAAAAAAACCTTCTCTTTATTTGAGACATTAGTTGTTCACACTCAATATTATTATCAGACTGCCTTTGGTCGTGCTATGATGAGCGAATATTAAAGTGGGGTTTGCACTTGATCATGTACCCTTTTTTTGGTGGACTCTAGCAATATCTTCTCTGTTCTTCTTCTGAAAGCAAAGGAGAAAAAAACAACACATCATCCCAGAGTAAAGGAACAGCCCAGGGGAAACCCTAATAGTGCATTTTAAGTTTAAGAAAATCCATGATACATAATGCTAAAACAGGTCAAGTGTTGGTGAAGTGGTGTGTAGTTACCCTCCTGGAAACCAGCCACACCCACCTCTCTGTAAGATCATCCTAGCCATCAATATGGAATTCTGCCTAAAACTGATTTTTCTGAATATACAAAATCCCCCAAACACAGAGTTAAACAATAACTTAAAGGTATTGTACGTGCACACCCACTGCTTCCAATCGTCACTATGCGAAAACATTCACTGGTCTAGCAACCACCTGAAAATTTGTTTCTACATGGAGGGGACTCAAGAGTCATGCACTTAATGACCTTTATGACCTGGCATGTTTGCACAAGTTAATCACTGGGTAATTTGACACAAACCTGGTTAACAGAAAGCCAACTCATGTTGCTCTTTGTCCTGAGCTGCTCTCTGAGTGCCCGAAAGTCAGTGAAAGTCAAGCCAAGCTTCATTGTTGTTTAAGAAAAAGCTTTATCTTTTTGGCAGATTTTTTCACTTTGGTTGTGTTTTTCTTCCCCCCCTGCTACGTCTGCTATCATAGCTGCTCTGAATAGCTTCTTCCACCTGCTATCAGCAACACCCAAAGTCACTTGTGCACTGGGTGTGCTGTGATTGGCTGATGCAAGCATGCCTACTGTCAGAAACGTTCTGATACACCTTTAACATACAGGCTTCAAGTTCAAGGCAGATAAAGACACTGAAACACATGCATAGATGCCTAGAAGTGGCGATTGAGCAGAACTGTTCCTGTAAAAGTTGACATTTTATTTTTTAGGAAAATCCTGCAGACCTGGCACTTAATGAGCCAGTTACAATTTTGTTTCTACTTTGACTTTCAATATGAAACTAGCAAATGTTAAATCAGTTGTGACATGACCTTATCAGGATTCCTTGTATTTTCCTGCCAGACTCAAGTGGACACTCCAGGAACTGCAGTTTTTTGTTGTCTATTTTTAAACTCTGGTGGCGGGTACAAAGTACTACCAACAATGAATTTAAATAAGGGGGTGGGGGTGTTCTGTGACAATACATTTAAACTCCCATTTGAAGAGAATTAAAAAGTAGATTGCAGTAGAGTAATCATGAAAAACAAAAATATATATCTACTTTGTCATTAATTAAATAAATTAAACTAATCTGCATGTGAGATTAAAAAAAAAAATAGGTGGATGAATTAGAGTGCTTTTTTTCCCACAGATTAGCTGGATGTAGAAGCTCACCTGTCAAAGATTTAAGGTATTAAAATAATCCGAAACTAATCATGTTAGGGAAAACACAAGATAAAACGCAGACAAAAAACACCAGCAGGGACTGAATAATGAAAAAAATACTTTTGACAAAATCCAACTTAAGTCCAAATGGCTAAACACAAGAATCTCAAGGAGGAATAAAGAAACTCAGGTAAGATTCAATGCCCTGACAGAAGGGAGGAAACACAGAGACAGGGGTGCGACAAGGAGCCACACATGAAAATTCTGTGATGCAATCAAAGAGGAGGGAAACACGCAAAAGCAGCAAGCCAAAATGAAGTAGGTAACTACACATGGATAAAAAAATACCCTTAAAAAAGACAAGAACACAATAAATGAAACAGAAGGCAAAGGACTAAAAAAAAAACTCTAAAACAACCTGCAATAAACTAAGATAATGCAGAATAATGTTGGCAGCAACCAGCTGCAACACTGTGAAAACAAAGAAGGTTCATATTTAACATGAGACACGGCACCTCATTTAGTCCCTCTGCTGCTTTATTCATAAGCAGACAGCATCCTCTGTCTGCAGAACACTTGTCAGAAGCTACAAGTGGCACGTATGAGAGGGGTACAGAGTAGGGTTAAAAAATGAACATTTATTTTGCAAAAACACTGGTCCACCCAGGTAAAGTCCAGGTGTGGGAATCACTGCACTAAAGAGAGGAGCGCCAAAGCTGCAGCCCTATTCAGACTCTCTGCACTTGGTGCTGTCGTGGCTCAGGAGGTACAAAGTGCCCTTCACTAATAAAACAATCTGCAGATTCATTCCATGATCCCTCAGTCCACATGCTGAAGTGTCCATGGGCCAAATGCCAAACCCCAAATTGTTTTGTAGGCTGTGTGTTCAAGGGTTTGAGTTTGTTCCTGATGAGAAACTTGCACCTGCTGACTCTGATACTGTGTGTAAAATAAATGCATTCTAAAATATATTTCAAGTGGATAATATAGCTCAGTGACATGATGCAGTACTGGCCGAGTTATAAGAATGATTACTGAACAAAAAGATAGAATTAAGGATGGAGGTAAAGGGAACAGTCAGCAGTGATAACAAAATGTGGTGGTTAAAAAAAAAAGAGGAAAAGCCTTTGAATGATAACATGACAGTGAGTGATAAAGCAAAATGAGAGACGAGCAGACACACGGAAAGAAAGACCTCCACCTTTCTATCTCTGTTGTCATCTTGTCCTCACCATTCATTTCCCTGCATCTCCCTTTTCTCCCTGCTCTCCCATCATCCGTCACTCACCCTATCTCCACCTTGCTCCTTCCTAATGCTCCCCCGCTTAACTCCGCATGGATCATTATCATTTCCTGCTTTCTCTTGCTGCTTCATTTATTCACTCTCTAACTCCCTCCGATGCATTTGTTCTTCATTTCTCTTGCGGTGCCTCTTTCTCTCTTTCTCCCTGATACAACCCCTCCTCTTATTGTCAACTTTCAATCATCACCCGTCTGCTGCGTCTCCCTCTCTTTTTTAATATGCCTTTAGTGTTTGAGATTCTGCAGTCAATTCAGATCACTTGACAGCACTTACATTTTCTTTACAATCCATGTCCCTCACTCTCTTTCATACCAGCTCTTCAGTCTGCTTCATAATTCATGTTTCTCCTTTGTCTTTCTCTCGCTCTGCTCTCTTTCATCTCATCTCAATATTTCCTCCATTTTCCAAGCTTTTAATTTTTAACTACTGATTACTTTTTCCCCCTTCTTTGCTTAATTACCGAGGTCTTCCATTTTAATCACTCGTTCAGGAGTCGCTCAGAATTATAGCTCACCTTACAATACCTTCTTCACAACCTCAGGGAGTCAATTCCTCACTGTTTTTTTTTCATCAACTCAAGATATTAAATATTAAATCAAAATGTTTCTTTTGATCCTAATCTGATAATTCCATTCATTCCAAAACAAAACCTCTCGCTGATCCTCACACTTCTGTCCTCGTCTGACATTTAAATGTCTTTTAATGTGTAATATTCAACATTTAGAGGATAAGAGCCCTGAACAATATACTGGGACATGACACTTTGGTACAAACTAGACCTGTTGCTCTTGATTACTGGGCTTACAATAGATGGATTCTACGGGGTGCCCATTGTTAAGTTGCACACACTGCAAATAACAACATTTCTTCACATTTAGCTCTAAAACATTACTTTTTCTTCAAGTTTTTTGAGAAATATTTATGAAATATAATTGTAAAATATTATAAATAAATGTTGAGAATTTTATCAAAATGTTGAAAGTTATTTATAAATGTTAGAAATGAATTTCCTGATTCTATTTGTCTGTTTCTTAACATCTAGTTTCTTTCTAAATACTTGGTTGAGACCAGTAACGTGCGGTGAGGTCCATGACGAGGGAGGCAGGCAGACAGCTAAAGTTGAAATTTCTATGTGTTATTATATACGGTGCACTGCTCACATTTGCTAATACAAACTGTTACTAGCCAGCCCTGCCCCTTTAAAGCGGTGACAGTCTGTGCTGTGTGTGTGTGTGTGTGTGTGCGCGCGTGCGCGCATGTGACATAGCAGAAGGAGAGACGGTCTGAGTGCATGCATGGTGTGTGTGAGGCAGGAGTATTATTTTGGTCTTTGTTTCTTCAATAAATGTGCGGTTGTGCACAAGGTGCACCTTTTTTGTCCTCCTCTTTAGTCTTTTCCCCCTTACTTTGGCCCTGACTCCTAGACACCGGTTACCAGCAACGAGCCAAGTAAATAAATGTTAATCAGCTTTCCCATCTACAGTTCGGAGACAGACTGAAGTCCCGGAGTTAACGAGATGAAATGCCAAGTAAAACCCGGAACATACGTTCACCTGCATTTCTACAGGATTTACATCACAGGAGAAAGAGCAAAATACGAACAAAACTAACCCGTATCTCAACAACACAAGAACACAGGCCAGGCACCTCCGGTATACTCTATCAAACGTCTGCACTAACAAACTATCGGGAGACCTCAAAGCGGGTGCGGTATTACAACCTGTGAATGCAGAGAAGCGCTGTGCCTCATCGATGTCCACGTTAATCAGCGTGAGACCTTAGTACGCATGCGCTAACCTGCAAAACGTTGTGATTTCAAATAAACGGTCTCTCTCTCTCTCTCGGAGTCTCTGCCTCCGACACACATTACAAGCATGAAGCCAGCGCGAAACGCTGTCCGTCCCCTCTGTTAGCCTCCCTCTTATTGACAAAGCAGCAATTTACTTTTTAATCTATTAATTGTGCAACTGTATACGAACAACTGAAAAAAAAAATATTTTTATTAAATTTTTTTTTTTTTTTTCTTGTTATCCTAGGGGAGGCACTGCCTCCCCTGCCTCCCCTGACCGCACACCGATGGTTGAGACTAAATATTAATCAAAGATTTATAAATCTTTGCAAAGATTTCTAAATATTTAGTCAAGGTTTACAAATCTTTTGCAAAGATTTCAAGATACTTGCTAAGATTTCTACATATTTTGTCAAGATTTCTGAATCTTAAGCAAATATTTCTAAGTATTTGCAAAGATTTCTAAATCTTGAGCTAACATGCAAATTCACGCTCTCACCCGAAGTACCAAAATAAAAGTCTGAAGAAGCGATCCAGCCAAGCGGATATTGAGTAAATCACAGAGGGCTAAATCAGCCTTTAGAAAATAAGCGTACCAAGTGTTGTGATAGCATGGTTGAAGATCCTGTGGCCAACATCAAAGAAGTAGAGCTTGACAATCTCAAAATCCTCACACTTTTATTTTGGTATTACCCAGTGGCTGGTAGTGTGAATTTGCATATTAGCTAAATGTTGAGAAATAATAGCTAAATACTTGGAAATCACTGCTCAATATTTAGATACCGTACCTCAAGATTTAGAAATTTTGACTTATTTAGAAATCGCAGCAAATACCTTGCAATCTTCGCTGAAAATTTATAGTTAGATGAAAGTTCCATGATTCTAGAGCCAACTAACAGCTCATTAGCTCTTGCACCAAAGCTATGATAATAGTGGCTGTGGCCCTGGATCTTTACTCTGAGCGTTGCCTTTATAAAGCATCTGAAACATTTGCAATAAAGCTCAAAATTACATTAAAATGTTTATACCTGTACTTGCATCTGATATGAATATTATTCCGTATTTGTGTATCAAAATAAACCAAATCCATTGTGTTTATGTCAAGGTATGTCAACATAATGGTGAAAATCATCAAGATCTGGTAGAGCACCACAGGATCAAAGAGTTTGACTAATGTGTGTAAAAGTTTAAACAGGCTGAGTCTAGGACATCCTAACCCTAAAGCTAGACTTAATAGGTGCTACACAGAACAACACATAAAACAAAAAGTTATTATGACTCCTCTCATAGACGTCTGGATGCAAGGATCCAATTTGATGCAAATGGAATCTGTAAGGCCACATCAATAATAAAGAAGTACCTCAAGGCGCACACACACACACACACACACACACACACACACACACACACACACACACACACACACACACACACACACACACACACACACACACACACACACACACACACACACACACACACACACAACTATTCCTTCTTGCATTGGTTGCTATGGCAAAAGTTGCTTGTGGTCAGTGTAAAGGTATTTACTAGAGCGTGTATGTTTGAGCCAGGTGAGCTTTTAAAAACCTGGACCACAATATATTTAAAAGTAGCCTCACAATTTTCAGCCAGAAACTATTTCTGTATCAGTTCAACAACATTCAGTACTTGTTGCTTCAAATGATTTAAAAGTGAGTGAAAAATGAAATTCACAGAGTATCAGCGGTTCATGCATCTTAGGCCCTACTCACTGTCGGGGCAGGACACACATGTGATGAGTTTGAGAGCAAAAAGGGAATGTTTTTTTCTGATGGCAGAGTAAAGCGCTGGAAAGAGTAAAGCTGAGACCAGTGCTTCCTAGGAGTTTAAAAAAGTTCAAGATTTCCCTGTAGTCTCTTTAATTATTGATTTATTTGCAGTTCTTGGTCCAAACTAAAGTATAGGATCTTTGCTATTTTTTCCTCCCAACTATTGTAACACTGTAAAGAGAACTGTCACTCACTCTTCCAGTATGACTTTCCTGCTCATGAATTTCTGTTATGGTTTAAAGTATTCAGGTAAACAATTGTCAAAAGTATAATAATAATAATAATAATAATAATAATAATAATAATAATAATAATAATAATAATAATAATAATAATAATAAATATGTGGTTAAAAATTAAAACTAAAAAAATCATTTAAAAAAATAGCGCGACAAGGCAAAAACAGTGTATTTCTCCTAACCCTAACCCCTGCTTTTTTTTTTTTCTTTCTTTTTAAATGAAAGATGTTTAGTTTGTAACGTAAAACTTTTTTTTCAATAAATGCTACACACAAATTAAAGAATTACAGGTGGACAATATCTTGGTTACCAGAATAAAATTCAAAAATGGGAGTAAATACAAAATATCTTCACCACCAGACTGCTGCTATGATTACAGAGAGTTCTTGAAATTTTTCTCCTTTCCAACTCAATTTTACAAGTTTCATAACACCAATTTAGCCATTTAGGCTGCTTTTGTAAATGTGAGCTGTTGGGAACATCCATCAGAGAGGACACTTGTTGCAAAGCTCCACTGCTTTGACTCTTACCCCAGTAAGTGAACCAGTCCAGAGGACTGTTAAATAAAGTGAGCATTATTATTACCTTGAATTCAAGTTGTCTATGGAGAGGCAAAAAGTCTGGTTATGACTCAGTCTGACTCTTTCTAACTATTTCTCTCCATCTGTATTTTATTCTTTTATAAAGTGAAACAATGAGAGAAGTCAGAAAAAAAAGATATTTTTGTGACAAAAACTTCTGCAGAAACTTCTACACTTAAAAATCAATGTGCTTATAACTATAATTAAATCTTTAAAAAAAAAATACATCAATAGAAAAATTGACAGTCGCAGCCAGTCCTCTTCTCCCTGAGGTCATTTCTGGGAAATATGAAAGGTGACAGAGAGATGGAGACAGAGGAAAGGGGAGTGGGAGACACTATAGAGGAGTAGAGGGGTGTCAGGCAGACACAGAGAGTTTGACCTGAAGGTATACTGAATAATGGATGGATGGAGAGGAGAGGTGAGGTAGGAGATGCCTTACTTCAGTCTTCCCATCTGCTTGTCTATACACATTTTTCCAAACTCATTTTATTATTATTATTCTGTTGTTAACTCTTTAATAGGGAGCATTTCCATGCACACGTATATTAAATTGATGAACCCAGGGCGCTCTGGTTATTGGCATAGTTACGTTTTTATGAATACGATCCACATTCTTTCAGGCTCAAAGCAAGTGGTTACATGTGTAATCATCCTACATGTAGTCATTCCAATTATTATGAAGTGAAAGCTCCTAAGCTTGATGCAGTCAAGGGTCAGAATACTTTGACCCATGTGTTGTATTTTAGCAAATAAGAGCTGTACACCCATTATTACATGAGGGCATGTAGAGATTAATTGTGCCATTTTGACCCAAACAAATACTGCATTCAAATTAAGCCCTGAAGCTGACAACTCTGTTTATTAAAATATTTTAAAGCATTTTCAATTAAAGGAGGATACTCTTAAGCTCTTAGACTGTTAAGATTACAAGCAGGTAATGCTTGAAATAAAAGGCCAGGGCAGTGTGCTCAAAAAGGCAGGGCTGACAGGTGTTTTTTTTTTAAGGTTACTATCACAGAGACCGAGGGAGGTCAGTAGAAATTCACAGGTAGAGCACCACAGATTGCAAAAAACACCCACTGAGAGAGGTTCAGGTCAGTACAATGCTACAGGATTCGATCTCAGAGGATGATAAACTTACTTGTGCATCTTCATTTACACATTATATCAAGGTTATTTAGATTAATTATTGTAATTCAGAGCCAGGCTCAGAGTCAACTGAGTTTAAACTTGTTATTTTTTCAGTATAGCTGCAAAAAGTCAGCCATTCAAAATGGCCAACTTTTCAAAAATACAATTTCATTATACACAAATGACAATAAATTGATGATAATAATACTAAACAATAAGACAGTTGTATTTCATCATTGAAAAGGGATTTGACTACAACAATACTGCACCTGGCCGTCATCTTCACTTATTAACACTTTTAAATCCTTGTTTCCTTTGACTTTATGAACAATGATAAGGTCACATGACAATGATGCCATGTAACATTGAGTCAGGGGGGTTTCAAACCCAAGTAAATTTATATTAAAACATCTCCCTCTAAAATTAAAAGCAACAAATAATTGCAAGGCAACTTGTCACTGGTGGTAGTTATCCCCTGGAAAGGAGGACAAAATCTGGATGGGAAAAAAGGCTGAAGGCTGGCAGAGGCGGAATGAAAGCCAAGCAGCACAGGGGACAAAAGGCTGGGTACCAAAAAAGAATGTAGTATCTTATTATGACTAAATACAACCCAGTACCATGAATGAAAAAATACATTAAATTTAATAATAATAATAATAATAATAATAATAATAATAATAATAATAATAATAATAATAATAATAATAAATGAATAAATTTGTAGTTAAAAACCCCCAAAAAAGTAAAAAAAATAACACGACAAGGCAAAAATAGTGTATGAATTAAGGTAAACAAAATATTCATTAAAAAAAATGATGGTTTAATAAACCACTGACCCAACTGTTACTTTTTCGGCCATGTCTGCAGTATGACTTTACTTAACCTACTAACCTAATTTTCTCTCATTTTTCACTCCCTTTGATGTGTTTGATACTTTTTCAAAACTATAATTTATTTTGAAGCAGGAGCACAAGGTTTTTGAACAGGAACACATACAGGATACAAACACAACCAGTGACTGTCTCCTGGAATTATCAGGATTATTTTTCTCTCTTCTTGTATTTTTATAATAAGTTTGACTCATATGTCTGTCAAAAAAGAAAAGGGGTTCTATATAATCTGTACTGTAGCCATTCACCTAGGGGAGATCTTAAAGCTTTGGCCTCATTTTGGAGGAGCTGTTGTGCTGTCTATGCTTTTTTTTTTTTTACAGTAGATTCAGGAGAATGGTTTCCAACTTCAAAGCAAAATGGTTACATGATCTGCATGACTTTGCGTCTGGTTTGTTACATGGTTACATTCTTTTCAGGACTATAACCACAAAGTATTACCCTCTAGTTCCTATGGTTACATACATTTTCACCATGCAGAGATGGGAGTGTTTTAACAAAACAGAGTTCAAAGGTTATAAGGCTTGAAATCATTGATCTGAGATGATGTAATGTAACCACCCTGCATTCAGTAATGCCCCTTTACTCAAAAAGCAGGGTTTTCTGATGTTTCCTGGTCCTCATGTGACCCTTTTATACAGTAAAGATTACTGCAGCTTTGTGGAGGCTATTAATGCAACAGTTGAAGTCTTTTTTCAAATCAAGCATCACAGTAATGTTGACAGTCAGATGGTGTGACCTGACAGGCAACTTCAGAGTGAACTGTTGCCAAAAGGATTACACTGAATATTATACTCAAATAGGAGTTTACTTTAGCCTCTGTTTTAGCCAAACAGAGATGGTGTGAAGGGTTGGCCCATGGCCTACAGCTGGATGACCCTTTAACACCATTATTCATGAGCACCATCCCAATGCAAGTTTCTCCCAGCCACGTTACCCCAGGAGGGAATATATTAATAAAAATGAATCTTAAGTTATCAAGATCTTCATCTTCCTGGAGGAACTTTGTGTTTCCAAGCGTAACCCTCGCTTATTGAGCTTGAATATATTTAAAGTCATTGCTGTATTAATGGTTGTTGATGTGAAATGTCAGCAGCCTAAAGCCAAGTGAAGATGTATACGCACTATTAGAATCATCATCGAGGAAATTAGCGGGAGAAAAAGTGAAATTGCCATCGGCTGTTATTTTTATACGCGCAAATGTTTCTGTCAGCACAGTTAGGATTCTGATGAGCATGAATAGAAGATGAAATCACCCAATAAGTCTGTCATTACAGTGTTTTGAAGGTCTCCTACTTTGCTGTGGAGTAAACACATGAGCTGCTGGAGCTCTCAGAGGAAAGCTTTGTTTGTCTTATTCATGAGTGAAAATGAAAAACCGGAAAAAACTGACAACTTATAAGTCTACTTTGGCTAAACTTTTGAAAGAAAGAACCTCCAAGTAATTGTTTCATAACCTTGTATGAGTCAAAACATACATTTTTAAAGACCTTAATTAAGGTTAATCATTTGAACTCAATCATTAAGATTTAATCTTTACAGTAGCTTACAATTTTTCTGTTGAAATGCTACATGCTCTCTAGAAATCAGATGCGATTTTTGAATCTGTAATCAGAGAAAAAAAAAAGTTGCACAAAGACACCTTGCACACTGAATCCAATTTGTTACGTTCGCTATTACTTGCAAAAATTCACAGTGTGGGAAAAACAGAATCAACAAGCAGCGATAAAGCAATTGTTTCTGAGCAGCAGCTGTCAGTGTGTTAGAGGTATGCACACACACACAGCCCAAAATGTGAACTCAAAATGTGTCCAAAAATGTGAAATTTGAAGTTGCAAGTAGCCAGCAGCATCTCTGAATAGTCGAGCTATAATAGAAACAAGCTGGGTGGATACAAAAAAATGATAAAAATCCAACCTGTTTGTAAAAAAAATAATGGCAGCGTTTTGGCATGTGTGTGCAAACACGACTGACATAACATGAGATCAAATTTCTTTTTCAAAGTGCATCATTTTTGGACAAAAAAAAAAACAGACTCAGTGTAGACAGACCTTCAGGGTCTTGATGTTCCACAAGTTACATTATTTGTGCGCTGCAAGTGCACTTACACCAGCTGCATGTCAGGAACGTGCAAAGACTTAAGGAGGGGCAGGTGCTCAAAGTTAAAAAGGGGGCACATGGAGCACAAAGATAAAATGACATACAGAGAGTACATACCTTAAAATTGTAGCAACCCATATTCATAAAGAATGTAACAGAATCAGAACGTACTATATCTTTGTCCAACACCTCATAGATTTCTTAGACGCCAATGGAAAGCAAAAGTAGTGTATTTTTCACCTGATGGTTGAGGACACTGAGCAGCTTCTGTTGAGGGGTTGGTGAGGAGGGTGCTGGTGCTGATTTTGATGAAAGTGGGCTGTATTCATCTGAGTGTAGAAACTAAAAAGAGCATGGGAGAAATAGTACCTGATTAAACAAATGTTATATGATTATGACAAGATGCAAAGATAAACAGCATTGAAAACGGCTCCCTGTGACTGACCTGTCAAACTGTTGATGGGGACTTTGAGTACCCATTTTGATCACATTGGAGGACAAAAATAAAGCAGTTATGGCACCTCTTTATTTTAATTTCACAGCTTTATTTTTGACTTCACGCCAAAATGATACACTAAATAACTGTTTTGAACATAGAGAGAAACATTAATATTTTGAGAAAGCGAATAGAGGAGGTGTGTGTGTGTGTGTGTGTGTGTGTGTGTGTGTGTGTGTGTGTGTGTGTGTGTGTGTGTGTGTGTGTGTGTGTGTGTCTGTTTGTCTGTGTGATTTTTACTAGATAAGGACTTTCTTTTTTTTTTGAAGCGGATACGGATACTGGTTATTAGTAGGCAAGGAGGCCGATAACCGATATTTGAAGCCAATATTGATTTGCAGTCAAAGTTAAAATATTGGCATAAAAAATTTGTACAAACTCCAGCACTTAACTGCATTTTATGCCTTCAAGCATATGTTTATTCAACAGCTCCCAGGTTTAGCAGCATGTTTAATAAAGTTGAATCAAACTTAAAAAAAAATAAACAGCTAAAGTTTTCTACAGTAAATAAAGTTTCCCAAAATTTCAATGTAACTGCAATAAAACTGAACAGAATTGAGTTTGTGCTGCCTTTTACAGGCATGTTATGCACTTGAATTAATTTGCTGTTTGGTTTTACATGACTGATTTTAAATGTTTTGACCATCTAGGCTCTAAAGGGATCTACTCTATGGGAGACAGGGGAAAAATGTGCAGAAGCATCGACACGCAGCTCCTGAATGTGTGCAGTTTAAAACATCTCTTATCATTTTTTTAAGAGGCAGAAAAACGTATTTATGTGGGTGTTGATAAGAGGAGTGATTTTTGTGTCTGTGGAAGTGAAAATAAGCTAGTTACGATGCTAATTGCGTTAGCCCGTCACCAGGATTTTCCATTGACATTAGCATTAAGCTAGCGAACTTTCGCTAATTGAAGCTAGCTGGTAAAGAATCACTTTGCTTTGCTCAGTTAGGCTGTGTATATAGCTTGCTATGTGTTTACTGTGCTTTTGTGCGTTGAGTCTAAATAAATTACCAACTCAACAACAACTGTCTCTCATTTCACTTTAACTGTTTAGCGATCTGCTGCAGCAGACGTTCAGGGAGGGGAATAGAGTACATTTGGTTTCTACTCTCACACTATTTCTATATCAGTATTATCAGCAACCTTAATTCGTGTGATCAACGGACACGTCTGTAGGAACTGCCAGTGAGCAGAGCTGCCGCTTATGTTTACATAACATTATTGGGTTTACAGTAACGTTAGTTGTGAGTTGTAAAGGGCTAGGATGTTTATTACAACTTCGGGAGAGTCTGCTGCCTTAACTTACCTTCAAAACACGTATCTGCACTCCAGAGTTTCTCCACTTGATAACACCTTTTTCCACCTGTGATGTGTGTGAGAGAAATCACTGCATGTGCAAAGCTTTCACTGCTGATTGGCTGTTACCAGAGCCGAGGCTCTGCCTGTAACCAATCAGATGGTAGTGTGGGTGGGACAGTGCTGGGGACTGAAAAGTGACTGCAGACAGCTGTGCGGTTGAATCAGAGCCGAAACAACATTGCTCAGGGCACGTGTGGCCAGTGCAGGTCATGGATCATGTGACCTAACAAGCTGAAACTAAATTATTTCAATTTAATATTAGATTATTTTTGGGCAACATAGCCAGATTTTCTCACGCACACTTACAACAGAAATAAATAAATAAATAAATAAAAACATCAATTTGACACAAAGGCACTTCGGGCATCAAGGAGCAAAGGGGCAGGTGCTCAAGCACCCTCCGCCCCTACGTCTCCACGTGCCTGCTGCGTGTTCATTCCGAGAAGGTACATGACTGACACAGTTGGAGTCACAAACCAAGAAGTTCCCATGTCTCTCTTCATTCATGTTGGGCAGTAAAACCTCAACCTGTTGACTCCTGTCTGACTTTACTCATTATGTCTGTTTATCATGGTAGTTAAGCTAAATATGAACTGATTTTGACATGGTCAGTTTTATTTGGAAAGTCAAAGGGTGTTTTTGGTCACAACTTCCTCTCCCACTCAAACTTTCCAATGCTGAATTAATGCATCACAGCTCTGTGTCTGTCAAAAAAAGGATGGCTGTGTATTACGTGTATTACCTGTATGGACCAGTCATAGTCGCATCCGGGGTGTTTTAGTCGTGAGTGCAACCCTTGTTGTTATGCTGAGCACTGAACACTTCTGACCAGGGGCACCACCAAGACTTCTGGGCCCCATGAAAAGAAAAATTGCTAGGCCCTTGTAGAGCTTTATTAGGGGCTTTTGCACACTGCAAATTTTGGTTTCCTGGCTCATGTTTTTAGCTCAGGCTGTAGTTGGTTACTTCTGATAATGTTCATTCAAAAGTTTTCAGTAGTGCACTTTGTACTGGAAGTAAGCTAATTTTACAAGCAATTACCATATAAATGAGAGCCAAGTCAGAATACTGTATTTAGTGCAATGTGACCACAAACGGGGTGTTAAAAGGCCTCGGTAACCATGCTGTCACCACGGCACAATGCATTTTCTTTTGATTTGTCTTCACAGCAATGTTTCAGCTAATCATTTCAATTTCCAATATGTCAGAATGCAGTGGTGAGACACATCAGTCTCCCAAATTTGATCAAATTCCAATTGTTGGGGAGGCATTGCACAATGAACAGACGGATGATTGCACAGGCGGAGACTGTGGGAGACAATAAGGCCGAAAGCAACAGAAGCACTGACGCTGCATGAGCATACATCACGGCTCTGAGTGCACTGAGAACAATACATAATGTGAAGACAATGAGTTTGACAGGGAGAGGCTTCTTTTTTTTCAAACAGTTTGAGGAAAACATTGCTTTTCAAAAAACAGTCTTCTTGGAACACTTACTGCCGCAGAAATGTAGGCATATTGCTTGTAGATGGTCTTATTGCTTATCTCTGTTTTCTGTGATAGATGAAGAGGAAGAAATATCATGAATGTTTAAACTGCACTCACACACACATTCATAGCCTTTCTCTCAAACAATACACAGTGCAGATAAACTCTTTCACATCCACATCAAGGACCCTATAAAAGTTTAATATACTATGAAGAACCATCAGTGGGAACCGTACACTTTGAAAATATGAGTAAAACTGGAGCTTAAGACACCAGCTAGCTGGGAGATTTAAGAAATCCATCAGAAATAGAAAAGCAATTTGATAGTCAGCTGTTCTGGCTGCTCAGCCTGGTGTCCTCACGTGCAATCTACGGTTAAAATGCAATTCATTAAAAAGTAAGCGGAAAGGGTTAAAAAAGGGGGAGAGGTGGGCTGTAGGTATGAGAAAAGCTTATCAGGGCGTCAGCAGAAATTGAAATACTCTTTTGGAAACACTCACATATGCACGCATACATATAGAATGATCAGTGATACTGAGAGAATGTTATTAAAAGGATAATTATTACTGTCTCCCAGAGCCCTGATGTGAAGGACAGGCCAAGGAAAGGTGTGCTGTGTGCTTATATGTGTGTGTAGATGCAATATGCACTTCTCCAGAAATCTAGCTCTGCAGTTAAACATGGAACATATGCATACTGTTTGTGTGCAAGCATCCGTGTGTGTGTGTGCGTGTGTGTGTGTGTGTGTGTGTGTGTGTGTGTGTGTGTGTGTGTGTGTGTGTGTGTGTGTGTGTGTGTGTGTGTGTAACAGAGCGGCACTGTTATCTGAATGTATTTTTCTGAAAAAGCCTGCCCTGCAAATAAATAAATAAATAAAAAGATAAATAAAAAATGTGAAAAAAGTATGTGAGTGTGTGTGCATTTCCTACCTGGGAAGTAAAGAGACTGAAGGTGAAAGTAAAATTCAAGAGAATTTTTTTTCAACAAATACCTACCTTAAGTTTCTTGAAATCAGAATGAAGTCTTGATACAAGAACCTAAAAAAGTAAACTTTTCTTGTCCCACTGGTAGATTCTTTTACTCTGTCAAAGCAGTTCATGCACCACTGTTGTCTTTTAATATCTTCACTTAAGACATTTTTCTGGACTTGCCAGGTGACCGGGGCTCATGGTAAGTCCAATTAGACAAATGAACACACTTGCTTAGATTTCAGTTTCTGTAGTGCAGTGTTGTGTGATAAACTCAAATTCATACTGATGGTTTTAAATTCTAGACATGCCAACAGGATCAGCTAATGCTTAAAAGGAACTGTTTTCTAGAAATCCATCAGGGCCTCACCCAGTCATGTACAGGTTTAAATATTGAAATAACTTATATACAAAAAAATGGGGGGGGGGGGGGGGGGGGGGGGGGGGCTTCAATGGCTCCTGTTTGTTCAATTGTTAATATAGCTAGTTTTTTTCAGACTTTAATCGTTAAATCCACCAATTAACACCAAACAAGAGTCAATGGCAAAAAGGCTGTTTAGCTTTGGTAGAGGAGGCAGATTTGTCATGGGTACAGCCCACTTCTGCTCCAGAAATGCATGTTTCTTGCGAATGTGGCACCATTTTAAATAGAAGTAAACATGCCTCCTAAGGGTATATTTACTGCCAAGAAGCAAAAAAAAAAAAAAAATCTACAAAACGCAGATTTCCTTACTTTTTGTGTTATGTGAGGTTAGTGAAACAGCGGTCATTCCATATGTTAAATGATAACAATAAAAATGGGCATTTGACTATGACTTAGCCTGGATTCTTCTTTGGTGACTTTGATTTGAGGCCACATTTAGGGCCAATCCTACTTGCATCCCTTAGCCTTTGGTTTTGTGTGTGAAGGGGTGTTTCAATTATCTGTAAGATGAAGGGGAAGGGCTACAAAGCCTTATAAAACGATGACAAAGCGAGACCTCACTTGAAATCAAGGGGTGAGACAAATTTCCCATTATATATATGGGAAATTTGGGAACATCGTGGTATATAGAGGCTCCATCATACAGCTCCTGAGTGCCTTGACATTCACTTAAAGTTTGCTTTTCATGGCTTAGATGTCTCATTACTTATGTGATGTGGTACATCATGGTGCTGTCTGTTTCTTGTGAGTTTGTCACCCTAATCTGACATCAGTTTATCATCAGTTTGTAAAAATGTGTTTTGTTTTAGAGGTGAATAAACAGTCTCTCAGCCTACGACAGCCAGCGAGTGTTTAGGGGTAATGACGTAGTGGGGTTCAAGTGGCATCTTGTTTCTAAGAGTGTTTTTTTAACCTCCTCCCCTTGGTCCTTAAAACAGAGGGCCAAGGAAAAGGGATGGGAATGACAATTGGGATTGGCCTTAGCCTCAATATGTGTCAGCGCTTGTATGGTTCCTCTTCTTTAAGTTTCTCTTAACTGTAATCCTATGCACAAATGTACTTCTATAAAAGTTTAGTTCAATGCTTCTCTGCAGAAGATAGGAAAATTGTGCCCAGCCTAATAACTTGGTCATATAGGCTCTGTTCTGTAATGTCGATGACGTGTATTGGAATCTGGGAGAAGAATAAAAGTAGAAAGGAAAGAAGCACGTACAGGATTAAAAGAGAAAGTGTACAGATATCTCAGCAACTGGAGGAGTAGTAAAGAGGAAATAAAAGAAGAGCAGATTACACATCAAATCCCTCTGCAGTGCAGCTCACTGTGAAGCTGATGATACACAGCCACCAAACTGAGGCCACGGAGAGCTGTAATTATAGTTTCAGCAGGGACCAAGATTGGTTAGAGGGTCAGAGAGATCCTATAGATCCATATAATCTATCTGCCTGGTCGTCTGTCTATCCATCTACCTTTCCAGATATTTATAGGAAAGGAAATCGAAATCACATCTCTATCAACCCCTGCAAAAAAAAAAAAAAAAAAAAAAAAAAATGACAACCCCAACAAGGCTGCTTCATGCATGAGCAACAACACACACAAACACTCACACAGCATCTTACCCCGCTGCTTTCTTGCACACAGGCACACAGAGTCAAACCTTCTGTCAACAGTGTAGGTAACTCATACATAAACATGAATTACAATAAACAGAAATGATGTTTGCGAGATGTTGAAACAGAGAGACAGGCGGGCTGACAGACAGACAGGCAGGGGCAGGGGGTGCATACAGAGGAGATGAGCAAGTGTGAAGCTGAGAGGATTCTTTTATAGTGTGTGTGGAAGTATATGCTTTTCTTTTTCAGCATACAAGTGTCCATGAACTGTTGCTTTTACATTCCTTTTGAAGTCCTCTGTCTCGTATTCATTTGATGGATTTTCCTTTTTCGCCTTGAACACGTTCATAATTATGTGCAGCTGCACGTGTCTGTGTGTTGACCTCTCCGGTAGACACCAGGGTGTTTAATATTCTAGTCGGACACAGACTCTCTGTGGCCAATCATCATGCACTTGTACACCCACAACACACACTTACACACACATTTAAATGCCGCCATGCGGCCTCATAATTTCACTGCGGGCTCTAATGCAGTGTTAATCAACTCTAATCAATGTTCGTAGTGCGAACACTGGGATAAATTGTTAATACCGGGCTTCATAATATAGATGTAAGATAAGGAGCTTTTGTCTTCTGACAGATAGCACAGCTGTGAGGATTAAATCTGTCAGAGTTTGTGACCCAAATGAGATTTGGGAGGAAGATTTAAATAGGATTGCAAATTATTTCTCTACAGTGTGTGTTGGTAGGAAGAAATAAATCATAATAATAACCTCTGCTTAAGTTGCCAACTCTATCTGTTGTGTCATAACAGCTCTGTCAATGAGCTGGTGCTAGCATAAAATATTCTAAAAGATACAGAGTGCCCCCTACTCCAGAAGGACGTCATTCAGACCTCAGTGCAGCTAAATATTCAGTTTGTCTTGGGAGTTGTGCCTGAGGAAAGGTGGCCAGGTCAGTAAAATCAGCATCATCATAGAAATGTTTGTCTTGTGTGCCGAGTTGACATTTTGACCTGGCAGTAGCTCAAGAGGAAACTCATAGATTGTCCAAAATGCCCAGTACATTTGAATTTGAATACAACCTTCTAACATCGCTTGTCTGGCAAATGAAACCCTGGCTTGATGGGTGTCTAGTAGGCAAGGTCAGATGGTAACTAGGAAAATTACAATTCCTCCTCTAAAGGGCAGTGGGAGTTCAGTGAAAATGTAATGTTTGATTGCATGCTTTGCTCTACTCGTTGTGAAGCTAAGTGTTGATCTTTGGGTGTTGTGTCGAAAATGTGATGGCACGACATAACAGGCAAAGAATCACCATGACTCCCTGATGTCAGTAAATGTGTGTGCTGTGGTCTTGCTCTGCTGGTTTTTCATCAAATGCTTCACACTGTTCCCTTGTCTGACAACATGTCCAGGTTGGTATCATAGGCTGTATATAGAGTGGACAGCGTGGTTCCACCATTTATCATTGTACGGTTTTTGCAGCCAGAGTCTGCGCAGTAGAGACAATGAGGGATTCTGGGAGAATCTGAGGTATATTTTACAATCCCCGAAAAAAATACACGAGATCGGCATCTATCAATCATCGTTAAAACTTTTCAGAAGAAAAAGGACTTGAATACAAGACAGCCCAATGATATCTTCAATTCACCACGACATTCGAACATGAGAAACATTTCTACAAAGTGTATTTATTTTTTAAAGTTTGACCACAGCCCATCTGGAATGGGTGGAAAGCCAGATTTTTTTAACCTATACTGCAGCCAGCCACCAGGGGGAGCAGTTTTGTGAAGACCTCACTTCGAGCCGAGCAAGTGGACATCCATTTTTCTTACAGTCTATGGTTGATATGCTTTATTCTGATGCTGTGAAAACTTTTTAACATTTCGGATGTAAAGTCTGACGCTTTAACATGGATTTATTTGCCTTCTTAGGGCCAGCCTCCGGTGGCCATTTGAGTAACTGCAGTTTTTGGGATGATCATTTTTCATCACTGTTTTTATCTTTGGTCAGCAATGTACAGACAAACAGACTCACTACATGAGTAAGCTTGTTCACTTTGCATGAAGAAGGGAGTGAGCGTTGTAATATTTATTAAAGTGTTTAGTTCCAATTTTGAACCATTTGAAATGTGAGGCAAAACACCTGCATCAATTACTTGAAGGCGCTGTGAGGACTATGTGAGGATGGAATTGTTCACTGTCTTTACATATTTCGTCTTGAACAGTAACCTGTTGCACAGTTTTCACCTTTTAACAGCCGAACAGGCAGTGTAATTGTGCCGTTAGCGCCTGTAACATATATTGCTATTGCTCTGTTGGGCTAATCTGGCTCATACATACCGCTGTTCAATTTTTTTTTTCGCCATTAGCACAAACAGTCTGTTCCTCTCGATAATGGCTGGAAATGCAGCCCTGGTATGTGTCAAATAAACAAGTGATTAGCTTGTGCTAACGTGGTGCACTGCTCACAAGTCTCTCCCATGTAGAAACGCAATGCTGCAGGTGGTTGCAAGGCTAGTGAGTGTGTTCACATAGTCACGGTTGGAGGTTGTGGGTGTGCGCTGTCGCTGGCACTGATCCAAGGAAGAGGAGCCCAGTTTGAATTTGTGTTCACTAACAAGCAAAGAAAGATGTGTATCAATTAAAAGCAAGGTTAAAACAGGAAGAATAGGCAGGCTGCAGTGGAAATCATTCTGGCAGAGGGGCTCTTTACTGCATTCAGTACGAGGCACAGCAAGAGATGGGATTTTTCTTTTTAAATTTTCTGCAGTGACAATTCTACCTAGCTAGTTATGAAAGTGTCAAAAAAATATATATGTTTCTTTTAGAATCACAGCATGGACCACAGCTTCTCTGAGTTTTTTGAGAGAAAATCTGCATCACAAATAGATTCAACACTCAATATCAGTTTTTGGTATGTTGTTATTACTTTTATTAATTATTATCGTCATCATCATCATCATCATCATCATCCTTACCATTATTCTTCAAGTTTAGCTGTGTAACAAACTTTTTCTTGGCTGTCAAAATATGTTGCTGAAATATCTTTTCTTTTTTTCTTTTTTTGCATGAAATGAAACCTAAAAACAATAACGTACAGAAAGGTAGCAGAATAAAATACAATGAGAGAAAACAAATAAAAAATGAGAAGATAATAACCTAAAAAAAAATCAACATTTTCTATAAAAGCCATTCAACTTAATAGAAACAAAAACCTACTAAATATATTGGTTAAATGTACATAGTTGAAGTGTGCGTGTATGTATGTGTGTATGTGTTTCTGACCAATACTAAACTGGCCTTTAGCTCCCTTGTCTCCCATGATCAATACTGTACATCCCGAATGTACACTCAATCCGTACCTCTGACGGGGTGTGTGTGTGTGTGTGTGTGTGTGTGTGTGTGTGTGTGTGTGTGTGTGTGTGTGTGTGTGTGTGTGTGTGTGTTTGTGTGTGTGTTTGTGTTGTCCCTTCCTTGGCAATAAGAACATAATAAATGGAGTGCAAGCAACAGCATTAATTTTCTTGAACACATTCTGACAAAGACAAACCTTAAACACTTGTTTAGGCCCCCCAATGTAAACGCTGAAGTGAAATGCCATCAAACCTAAAACATACACTCATAATCAAAGTAAAAGAAGGTCAGTTGTGTCCTGCAGAACTGCATTTTCTTATCAAATTTGCCTATTTTCTGGAACATTAACAGTAACTGAAATGTTCCCTTAAAATTTGTATCAATAAAAAATGATTGAGATAAACAGTGTCATAATTTTGAAAATGGCTTAAAGAGTTGAAAAATGATAGTTTGAATGAAAACAGTTTGGCAGGACACTGATGAAGCGAAAGTGAACATATACAATATCCTCTCAGTGAGAAAAGACAAAAGGATTTTCTTTTAGAAACTAAATCTGCTGAAGGATTTTGGCTAAATTTGATCTAGGGAAAAACCTCACAGCTCATCTGGTGGAGGCGTATACCTGGACTCAGTTAAAGGCAAAACATTTAATTTTTTGTTATCTGGGCCCTAATGTTTCATGGAAATCCCATGAAAATCTCTACCAAAAGACTTCTCATCCTCTACAGAAGGAAAATTCATGTTGAGCCTTTATTAATATGCAAGTCCCATTGGCAAATGAAAGAACCTGAATCTGAGAAAATCCACTACTTGCTTCCAGCAAGCGTTTAGAATTCACTGCTGGTAATATCTTTCAACAAGCCCATGGATCTTTCAAGTGGGAGAGAAATTCAACAGAATCAAAGGTAATTTAAGGAGAAAGGTTCCTGTCTGTCTGTCTGGGGTAACTGAGTCAACCTCAGCTTTCTCAAGCGCAACATGGTATGACATCTTACTTCCATTTAAACAACTGTCTTCCAACTGAGACTACCTTAATCCAGAGAACAAATGAAGAAAAGTGCAGAGGAGATGAGTGGGAGAGGGAACAGCTGCAGGTGCAGAAATCAAAGACGGATTGACAGGAGGTTGTTTGTCAAATTAAACAACGTGTGAGAAAGATCAAAGTGATTGTGACTTCAGGTAAAGAGACAAACAAAACAGAACTGAAGGGATGAAATGAAAACATGGGGTAAACCTCTTTTATCAGCAACCACAAGTGTCATTTGACCCCATTTTCCCGCCTTCTCCCGATAAATTCTTCAAAGGCACCCATCCATCCATCCCAGCAGGTGTCCCTCAATCCTTCCTCTTGTTCTGTCTTTAACAAAGCACTGCTTCATTCCTTTTTTTCCCGCTACATTTGCAATTGTAAACAGTTTGCATCATGCTAGCAGCTCATTTAAAGATGCCCATGACTACAACACACACAATCGAAACACTTTACACATTAGCATAATACTACCCAGAGTAAACCCTGGGATTTGCTTTTTGAAATTGTAGTTGAGGCGCGCACTTCAGAGAGAAGGTATAGAGATGGCATAATGCTAGCATGTTGTGGAGATTACTGAGGGCAGAAATCCTTTTGTCTATGCAGGGATTGTACTTCAGACAGGAGATGGTCACATTTTGAATGTGTGAATAGAAAGGCTGGAGATATACTTGTTTAACATTGCATTCAAACAACCGTCGGTGTTCTGACTTTGAACGCAGCCATATTGGAATTACTGAAATTAACCTTGCTTCTTTAACTTTGGATGAGGCAAAGAGGCGGGCTTTTTGCCTTCTCTCAGACAGATGCAGGTCACACCCCCTTATGCCCTCAAATGGGCCAAAAGTTAATAACTTTTGAATTAACGTGAAACAAAACCTTCACCCCCTGCAGTGTTAGCCACTTGAGAAATTAGTTGTACAGAACCAAGCCTTTTTTGAACCAGGCAGTCGACCAAATTATTTTGCTTTAAAAACAGCCTTTTTGACTTTAAGTGTATTTGTACTTTTATATTAGACAAGAAGTTGATGCTTGGATGATTCATATACTTTGTTGTGTCTTACTCCGGGATACCTCTAGAGGGCTATGATCCACTAAAACTTACAGTTCCTCTAGTTTCCTCAAGAAGTAGTGGAAAAAATGTACACAAATTCAAGAAAGCTCATCTTTACAGCAAAAATAACCATATACAGGGTGGTGAATTAACATATAACTTCTCTAAAAGATATAAAGTTGCAAATTTTGCATAATTATGAGCACAGCTGACTTTACCGACAGGTGGGTATGTTGTGATGGTTTAATGCCCTCTGCATCTCCGCCCCTTTACTTCACACTGGCTCATCATTAACTGGGTTAAGAATTTCAAAAATGGAAACCTGGTGGCCAGGTAAATGATGGTTTCCTGAGCCAGCTCAGGCAGCCAGCTAATGTTGGACTGCACACGCCATGAGCACATTTTGACATTTTAACAGTCTCTCTTCAGTGCAGTGATGACAAATTGTATGGATGCAGATAGATGCAGACTTAAGCCATCAGATTGTCTTGCTGACCTTGTGACATACCCTCTGGCTCTACACCGCCTCCTGCTGCACGGGCATACCGCACAAAGTGTCAGCATCACATTAATTTTTAAAAATAGCTGATGTATCAATCGGATGCAGGGAGAGTGTTGCATTTGCAAAAACACAAAGTTAAACACAAGTACACCTCCAGCTAAAGGCTGATGTCTTTGCATTGATGTCGCCGCAGTGAGCAGTCTCTTTCAGGAAGCGCTGTGATAAGCTGTGTCTGTGCTGCTTTGATAAACTAAAAGATTTCTTAGTGTTTTTATACTACAAGTCCAGCCCTGTTCTGAAGGTTTTGTCTGTATTGGAGCAAAAGCACAAAACAGAATCTACTAAAAAGATCATGTTTTCAGGTGCAACATAAAATCTAGATGTCTAAACCAGATGTTCTACACTGATGGCAATACAATGCTTAGGTAAAGAGTTCAGCATTTGTCAGACAGTTTAAATTTCAGCAAGAAAGAAATTTCATCTCATTGCTGGTTAAAAAAATAAATAAATAATATAATCCGAAATCGATCCAAAAAAATGAATAAAATCTTAACACTTGAGGAGGACATTTACTGTTACTTTAACATTGGCACACTTTGATAAAACAGCAAAGTCATTATTTCTTTATTAGCCAAATAATCTTAAAGCACTGGAGAGGACTTCTGGTTGATATTTAGTCTCTCAGGCACAGGTTCAGACATCTGTCAGAGAAGTTAAATGTCAAATAAAGATGACAAATAATAATTGAGAGAAAGAAAAACATCTGATTTCATGTTTTAAAATGCTTCAATGGGTTTTTTCAATGGCTAAAATAATGCAAAATCTGATACCAGGAAAACAAATGAATGACTGATATTGTTTTGCATGGAGATCTGTTTGCAGAACTTTGCCTGACACTACTCATTTCATACAAAACTTTTTGACACAGATAAACATACCTTTAAAAAAACTGTAAAAGTTACCAGGCACTCAGCGGAATAGTTTTCATTCATGTCTTTTGGCATAGAAAAATATCTTTTTCTTTTTTCCTTCTCGTCTTTTCATTTTTCTTTCAGCCTATTATTATTTCCTTCAAAGGAGTCCCCCGATGATTTTTTTTGTTTGTTTTCTAGCAACTAAGGCATCAAGGCTGCAGAAGTGATTCTCTCTTTACAAAAATAAGCAAGTTGGCCACTTTGTTGATTCACTCTGAAGAATAGTGCGACTTGAGGAACCCGACTCTCTCAATTATGAAAATAAACGCTGAAAACTATTTGGTTTAAAGAGAGACTCAGTAATGGTTTCAGGGGAGTGCTTTTCTTTTTTTTTTTGTTTGAGAGACAGAATTTGAACCCAAAGTGGGAAATAAAGGCAGGAAGAGAGGGAACAGTTCGTATAAACTGAAAGCAACATGAACATTTGACTTCAATGAATTATCTAATGTAACTGGGATTTGTTCGGGGGTATTTCTTACTTGTAACAGCTCCCATTCCTTGACAAGGCAACTTAGTTTGAATATTTTACAAGACACTATCATGCTACATAGAGGCAACCTACCAAACTCTCTGAAATATGAGACAGGCTTAATAAAACACTGTAGGCAAGAAGCTCTGACCCCATACAGAGCAAAAGTTCATACAGTTAACACAAAAAATGATCCGTATGAAATTAACAGTCCCTAAGTCTCTCTTTTAAACCATGTGACAACATGGAAAAGACAGAAAAACATGTAACATACTAAAAACCATTTGACCTTTAACACACGCGTAAGAGAACTTTATATGACATGCTAACACCATTAGACCATGTGATGTGTAATAATGATGCAAACATGCTGTGTAACCGGTGGGTTGGTGTGCAACACATGTGACCCCTGAGGACTGAAAAACCGAGCACAAGCCTTCATTACTTTACATCATTGTTCAGGGACGGACGCATCCTTTGATACTTAGACATATCAACACAATAACACAAATGCACACATACACACAACCCACTCTTTTGCTGTACCATTATGTGTAAGATGTAACATTCTCAATAAGGAAAAAAAAAACAAATAGCTGAAAAGACAAGAAAAAACCTCAAACAGGCTAAAATTTATAGTACCGTTTCCTGCAAAAAAACATTATTTGCCTTTACAAAATAACATATTATATAGGAAAGTAGCAAATTGCATGTTGTTTTTTACTATAACATCACCATTATTATTATTACCATATTATTATCATTATTTTTATTAATATAAATGTTAAGCAGGTTAATAGATGGTTGTTCTATTAGGCAGGCAGCCAGGCACATAGCTAGTATCATGGCACAGAGGAAGGTAGAAAATAATGTCACTTAGTTTGATCCAAATGGATGTAGAGAACACTTCGGTCCTACTTAATCACTCTGGTTTTACAAGTTCGAACAAGTTAAAGAAGTTCAAAAAGTGCCACATCAGGCCACTTTGCAGCTGTGGTGATCTTGCATTGACACAAACCCAGCATGGCACATGTGAAAGACGAAGATCCATTTGTACCAAGATAGCCCCAGATGAACCGCAGCGAAGGAAAAACTAGTATACCTTGAACCAGTTTTAGAGAGGGAGAGAACATTTTGGTTTTGGATCCGTTTTTACAAAGTAAGAAAGTCTCAGACATGCTCTGAACCAGAACAAATTAGTTTGAACCAGATCAGATCTGGTTGTACCAAGATAAAAGACTCTGACTGATGCATCAGACGAGTTTGGGGTTCATAAAGCTTGGTGCGTATCGGACCAGCTTAATTCAATTCAGATAAAGTGTTCTGCTTCCAGCATTTTTTTTTTGCTCTGCTGTGGTGGCTGTGCAAGTGCTGAGCCCCTTGAATTCATCCTAAATGAGACCAGTCCAACTTTCAGTCAAGCTTCCAATCCTCTTATTTGGAGAGCACATGAAGTGGCTGTTTATTAAAAGGTGATTTCAGCTGCATGCCTGGACTCTTGGATGTTGAATACTACCGTCCCTGCAGCAGTTTCACCGGATCCTGTAATAATTTTTACCATTTGCCAGCTGAGTGCTTCCAGCATAAGGATGTGTTCCATTTAGTGCCCAGGTTAGGTCCACTTTGACATGAGCTAGCCTCCAGGAACAAGGAGGCCCACAGCTTATTCTTCACGTTCTTAATAGTTTTTGTGAGTCAAAGGCATGAGATTATTTACTCTCTGTATCCTCCACTAAGTCTTTAGATTCAGCACCACTCATCTCTGGGGCTTCTGTGACATCATTGCTACTGTCTGACGCCATCTTGCTTCCCAGTTCCTGGTTTGTCATGTCAGTGCCCTCTTCCTCTACCTCCTTTTCAACTCCTGTTTCATCACCTGGAACTTCTGTTGCTTTGCTGTCATGACAATCTCCTGCATTGTCACTGCTTTCATCTGTGATTTCCCTGTGATCTTCTCCTTCTTCTTCTTTCCCCCCCGGCGTTGCATTATGACTCCCTTGCTCTGTCAGCTCAGTGATGTTTTGAATAATGCCCTCTTGCACGAGTCCTCTGTTTTGCGACGTTTTATCAGCGTACCTGTGTAAACCCCTCTGTATGTGTGTGGTGAAATCATAGCGATCGGCACACATGTGGAGGCAGAAACTGCACTGGTATGGTCCCTGGTCACCGTGGCAGCTCATGTGCAGGGCATACATCACTTCGTCGAGGAAGAAGATCCCACAGTGGATGCAACGGTTGGACATATCATCCTGCGTGGATGAGTCTACCATTGCACGATTCGTTGGGGCACTGGAACGACTTTTAGTCAAATTAACCTTCTCCTCCTTCCCTACATCCTCCCTCTGGTTTCCTCCTTCATCCATCCTCTCCCCCTCCTCCTCTTTCACTCCCTTCCAGTTCTCTCTCAACCTCTCAGTGAGGGGTGACTCACGCCTCCTCCTCTCAGCACCGTTTGTAGACATGTGAGCACTTGCAGCACTTGTATCCCTTTGTCTGATCGCGAGATCAAGGGGAGCCTCATTTTCTGCTGAGGAGGTTTGGGAGTGATGAGGAGGAGGAGGATAGTGCGGAGGAGCTGGAGGGGGAGGAAGAGGAGAGTAAGGCGAGGCACAGTAAGGCACCGTGTAGCTTTGCTGATGATGCTGAACCGGAGTCACCATCGCACCAAGATATTGGGCGTTATTCCCAAGGCTACCAGGGCTGCTGAGACTACTGATGCTACCAGGAACCCCAGAGGCAGCCATCTTGTACTTACTCCAGAATCTGAGCCAATCAGAATCAGGAGTTAAGTCAGGTGAGAGGGTTAAGGGTAAAGGTAAGGAGAAAAATGGGTACTGATATTTTTCAATGGGAGAACCTGGTGGCGAATAACTTGAAGGTTTTGATGGACGCATGTACTTCTCTATCGGACTCCCTCTTTCTGATCCCCCTCCCCCTTTGCCTACATCTACTTTTGATGTTATCCCTCCCTCAGCGATGCCCCCATTGCCCTCTGCTAACGAGCAGGAGGGATGTGAGGGGAGGAGCAGTGGTGGCATGCGCCTGTGGATCTCCAAAGTTTGACTGGCGAGGAAGGCTTGAGTGGACCGGGGTGAGCGTGAGCGAGGAGATGGCTGCTGGTTTTTGATCGAAGCACAGCTCCTGTCTGACTCCTCCCCGTTCATTCGCTCCTCACTGCTGATGCGTTGTTGTTTGGGGGCTGGGGGTTCGGATGACAGCGTATCTGGGTTGAGCCGTTTTCGTGTTCGTCGTCTGATTATCTGTTCGCCGTTGTTCTGCTTGATGATGTTCAGAGGTCTTGGTGTCTGCAAGAGAAAGGGAACAAAGGATTTTAAAAGTTTAGCATTAAAATTCCAGACCCTTCAATTCCAGATGAAATCCTTTTATTTATATTTACGGTAAACAAACTGCCGTCTGTTATTGCTAGTGAACAAAACCACATGTGAAAAAGTCAGCCTCATCTTGCAGCTCAGCCTGAATGACCAAAACAGTGATACAACAAAAACTGCTTCAGGCTGTAATTGCTGCCCATACCACAAGGGGGAGCACTTACATATGATGTAGATGAAGTTTGCCCTTAAAACCAAACTTTTACTTTTTGACAGATCCTACACAGACGTGTAGATACAGTATACTCCCACTGCAGTAGTAACAACTAAGTGAGTACAAACTACAGAAGCCACAGCAGTGCGAATATTTTCAGCACAGGTTTTAAAGTAAACACAGTTTTGAATTATAAAGGGAAATAATGAAGGATAATTAGTAGGAATAAAATCGCTCTGTAACATCCACACCATTTCAGAGGCACCTCTCACTTATTCAGTGCCCTACTGGAATTAATGAAGTACTTGACGATAAAGCCATTTTGATGTTTCATTCCTAAAGACACAGACAAAAAAAACCCCAACCAGTCAAAAACATTTCCACTCAAATTAGCCAAAGATTTTGTCTCCTCAAGTAGAATAAACGGCTGGGTTCAAAGTGCCTTTTTAAGTGTCTCACTTCAGTTCAAAGTAATGACTTGCTATTCTTCACTATTGAAGAACCAACTTCATTGAAGCCCCCTCTCTAAATACAGATAATAAAAGTGACCTTCACAGAGCATTAACTTAAAACAAATTTATATTCAGCTTGCAAAGAGAGGAGCTTTTCAGGTATTAAAAAAACATAGTTTATTGAAATGTTACAGGCAGGCAGGCTGAATTGAAAAGGCTCTCTGTATGCTGAATGGCTCTGAAACACCAACGCTGTTATAATGTGTGTTCACATGCCGATATGTAGCTCTTCTTAAAACCACCTGCTCTGTCTGTCTGTGTGTGTATGAATGTGTGATGAGGCTTTGAATGTAAATCGTAAGAGATGCAAGCAAATCACGAAAGAATGCATAAAGAGAAGAGGGGGACAGTAAGAAATGATGATAAAGGAATATGAAGAAGGCAGTAGACACCAAAAAACATCACATGGCAGAAAACATGGCAATATGTACTATATGGGCTCTTCACCCTGCATGTGTTCATAGTCATGTGTGAACTTCTATGTTTAGCTCTGTGTCTGTTCATCAAAAGCAAATCACAGCCACCCTCTGAGTGGCAGATATGCTGTTTCCCCATCAGAGAAGACCAACAGCCTCAATATTCTCAAGTCCGTCCCTTGTTTTTAATTCTTCATTGTGTCGTGCTTTTGTATCCATAACTAGAAAAGTAAGGACAATGAAAAATGAGGAGAAAAAAAAGAGTATTTGGCAAGTCCAGTATGTGGGGAGAGGAGAAAGGAGGAAGTGGCAGACCGGGACATGAAAGAAACAGAGAATGAAAGGGAGAAGTGAGGACGCAGAGACAAAAGAAGGACCGGCTGAGGAGAGAAAAAGCAACAGCAGGCATAGTGTCACCCATGGAGGAAACAGTTCAGAGCTGTGTCCTAATTCCTGTCTAAATACTCATTTTAAGGAAGATTCTGCTCAGTGACAAATTAAGGAAAAAGCATACTCAAAACACTTTCATTGATGGACCTGATCTTTCTATAATGAAATTTTTGGGAGAAACAGAGAAGAAAAGATTGATGCAGTGGACATTTTCTTGGATGAAAAAACTTGGGTTTCTGAAAAAAAGTATACATTTTTACATCTTATTCACATTGCTTTTTTAATCATACACACTGCTCAGAAAGGTGTGTAGCTGCAGGATAATTACAATGTTTCTGTGTGGTATTTAAATCGCTGGTCTCTGGGATGCCAGCCTTTAACAGTTTTATTGACATTACTTTTTGAAACATTATAACCTCAATTAAAGCGGCTTAATTGATCAGAGACAAAAAGAGTGAGATCTTCAACATTTATACATTATTAAAGTTTCTGAGTGTGACTGACACTCTGTCAAACATTGACAGAAACCCACATATGACCAGTAAGCTTGTACACTTTTATAGTTGTGGGCTTGGTTTGATATAATACCTGAGCTGACGTACTCTCAGCACACGTAACTCTTTCTCCACCCTTCCCTCTTCTCATATCTTTAAGGATGTCTCTCTAGCATTAGTTTACCTCCATCTTTCACTCTCCACACTCAACCTCCCTCTTCATTATCCTCTCCTCACTCTTTACCTCAACCCATCCCTCTCTTCTTCTCCTCTTCCTCCCTTGTTTGTCTCTTTGTCATTCTTTATCGCTGCTTTCTTCTCCTTCTCTTTATGTCTACCATTTCCTCCCTCTTTATTCATAACTCTCCCTGCCCCTCTCTTAGTCTGAAGTGTTTTACTAGCTGCTATCCTCTCTAATAATGTGTGTCGAGCGTATAAAACTTTTATTATGGGATATAAAATACGGTTGTCGTGAAGATTGTTCAGAGTAGAGGGAGCGTGGACGTGATTGGAGCAGCAGATGAGATGAACAGGTTGAACTGAGGGACATCAGCAGGGGCAGGTAGGGGTACACTTCAGTGGCTTGTCATCCCCTGAAAGGTCTTTAAAGCTCCATTCGATAATTGCGGTATAGTGCTCTGGGTTGTAACACGCTCGACCCAGTGATGCATTTATGAACGCTGTGATTTATTACACTGAAACACTTCTGTTAGCTTTGAGGTTTTACAAGCCAATATGTTTCCACAGATCTACAGCACACATATATACATACATTTAAGGCCTGTTTCACACTGGTTGTATTTGTAATCCCTCGAGTTAAACAGGTACATTCAAGTGTGAAATCAGCTTAAACTCCATAAACCGTATCTGAGGTGAGAGAGCTTAATATTCTGAAGTGAACTAAATTCCAGCCTGGCTCTTTATCTCATCTGTAATTCATGCAGTCTAATTAAATTTGGGATTTCCATAGACTTTCCTCAGGCTTAGATGGTAAAGTTGATTCATTCCATCATATTTCTCACTCCATGGAACTGTAACTCTCCCAGCACCCACCAAATCAAATATACTTTTTCCACAATATTACTTTTTCACAGCGGGATTCACAGAATATATACAAGAATCTGACTGCAGGATGGACCGTTTAATTTGCAATGCATGCTAATCGGCGAGGCTAGAGGAATGATAATGAGTGGTCAAACCCCCCCTGTGGACATCTTAACACGCACAAAGTCCATAAAATACAGTAAAATACTGATGCAGTCTAACCTTTATGGGTGTGAACTTCTTTATGGTACAAGCCACAGCTCTGCATTCTTTAGTGGTTCATATTACTTTTACTTTCTCCTCCTCCCTTCTTGCATTTGGTTTTAAAGCTTCTTTTTGTCTCTATTTTTTATTAGTTTGAAAGAATAATGTAATAAAAACAAATCATGAATATACAGAAGCTTAATGTACCATGTCTGGTGCTACTATTTCCACTTCTCCCAGATGTAATATCTGCAGAGTAACACACACACTCAAAAGTGACACAGCATCTGTTGGCACTGACTTCTCCATGTCTGTGTACAACTTACCGAATGCAGCTTCTGGTATAAACCACATGCATTACACACATAGCCCCCGTTAGCGTTCTTCCGCCACAGCGATGTCTTGGTGGTCAGACAGTTTGCACAGAAGACTCCGCTCCCCCTCCGCCTCTGTGGATGAGAAAACACAGGCCGCATTAGAAGATTGAGTACAAACACAGTTAGATTGAAAAACTTTTGGAGAGAGTTTGGGAAGATGCAAAGCCTCAGAGAGCAAAAAGAGAGGAAAAAGTTTGAAAATGTTGACTAAAGTTTGGTTTCGTTTTCATTTATCAAACTTAAGAATGATGATTTGATTTGGGGTTAGTGAAAAGAAAAAGGGAGAGTGAGAAAACAGATTGTCTTGATGGCAGAAAGATGATGTGCTCTCATTTATCACGCCTAATGGGAAATCGTATGCACGCAGCTCTCCTCTATGCAGATTTCCTCCGTATGGAACAAGGTTAATAAAAGCACCAAATTGAAAGAGAATGATCTGGTTGAGCTGAATAAGTTGTGTGTTATTTAAATATGAGCGAGTGTGTTCGCCTGAGTGGGATCCTGTGAGAGATACTGCAGTAATTTTGTCAAGTACTGCTCAACAAGACGTGCAGAGAGATGAGTTATGCTTTCACCTTGTCGCATAAAGTGTTTGGGTGTTTATCTGAACCGCAGAAGCTACTTTACAGCCAAGTGTTTGACTTTTACTGGATTGGTGTGTCTCACACTCACTCACACACACACTCACACACACGCACAAACCTCTGCAGTTCACGAAGCAGTGGTGCATAGAAAAGTAGTGTGCGCATAAGAGGGGTAGGGGGGCGGGGTGAAAAGGCCAATTGTCGTGGCAACGTGCTCCATCACAGTAATGAGCCAATCACAACGTTTCTCCATCCCATTAAGTCTGTGGACCCATTCAGCACCTTTATGACCCTGAGAGGACAGCATACCTCATCTTTCTCCACCCTGACTGTCTGTTTCTCTCTCTATCTTCCCCTCTATCCATCTGTTTATCCCTCTCACTAACTCTGTCTCTTGTTTAGGTTTATCTCATTATTCTTCTCCTTCAGTCTTAAATTTTACCCTCTTTATCTTAATTAAGCTCTCCTGCTCTGGTTAAATTTCAGTCTACTTAAGTTTGAGGTTCTTTGGATTGAAATTTCTGTAGGTATCAAACATCATTTTACAAGCTTTATCTTTGTTCTTCACTGGTGCCACAATCCGTTTTCTCCTCTCTCCTTCCACCACGGACCTGGAGTCCACTGGGAACCTCTCCTCCTTGTTTCATGTTCACGGCAGAGCCGGGAGTTTAGCATTCTTATTTTCCGGTTGGTAAAAGTTAAAAACATTTACTTTTTTTCCCCCGTTTACAAAAGAGTGCCACACTTCAATCGGGATGTCTGTAGTCTCAGAGCTACAGATGGAGACACAAGCAGCAACTTTCACCGAGCATCTGTTTCACGCTGCCAGCAACAAGCAGAGGAGCCCAGAGGGACAGAGCAGTTTGGCTGGTTGGTTATTTTATTTATTTATCTTTTCCGTGCAGTTGGATGTGCTAGAAAGATCTCAGCACATTTAACTACTACACTTTCTACTGGAATCCAAACAAACCAAATGTGACCTCAGCAATGCCATGAAAACCCAGTTTTATGACGTTACAGTATTGAAACCATTAGCATAAACTCTTGAATAAAGGCTGTTGGAGAATTATGCTCAACTTTTAGAAGTCTTGAGAGAAGTAAGTTTGATAGATAGGGCACACTTACAGAAAGGTTAGTTCTAGTCTCCCCTTTAACTAAAGTGTTAAGAAACAAAGATGTTGTTTATTGCAGATCTTCTGCATATCAACGTTTTGTTGTTTCCTTGGTATGTGCTTCTCTGTGTGCTCTTTTGCAAAGGTGTTGTGCATTGTCTCTTCCAGCACTGAGGTTGACAGGTCCGAATTGTGGCTTTCTAGCACGCTGTTTAGTGTAGCCATGCTAGCGTTGCTAGCAGCTATACCCCTAGTTAGTAAGGGGCCCACTTTGCCTTTTTTAGCATGCTTACTTGCTGTTTCCTATAGTGTCACTATCTTTAAGACCTCTATAGAGTAAATGTTTTATAAAAGTACTGAGGAGAAGTTCGGTGTGTGCAGCACTTGAGTCAAAGACATTTACTCAAGGGTGCAATAAAGAATTCTTTGTCATCTTATATTAGGGCTGCACGATATGGCCTAAAACCAGTATCTTTCAGCTTTAAGCTATATCACCATACATGATATACATCTCAATGTTCTGATTTCCCCTCTAAATCAATACATAAATTTTAAATTCAACCCCTCGATGCATAAATTGACAAGAGTATAACGATTCAAGCAGATCTTTCGGCTGGATTTTTAAATTTGCATTTGCAAACCTCAAACCCGCGACTGACCAGATATGCGAGCAACTTTTTCTACTCCACTCCAAATACCACAACATGCATACGCAGGAGAGTTTCCTGGGTGGGGAATGGTGCTGCTTGCTGTTAGAGAAGCACCAGCAGAAAGTGAAGGAGGCGAAAGAAGAAAAGAATTTTATACCATTGTCTTAGAACATTTATGTGACATTTTTTACTTGATGGTCGCCATATAGTTATTTCATACATCTCACATGCAACAACCTGCGATACATCCAGTATATCTGATATATCCCCAACTCCAGGTAATAAATGCAGAGCTGGGCTAAAAAGGCCAAAAATCATAAAAAAGAATCCAAGGTACTAAAACAACAACAAGAAAAACTTGGCAGGCTACATTGTCAAACTCTAGGAGCAAGTAAGGGACTGAGGGACCTCTGATCTTTGTTTCCTAGCAGTGTTTAATACTCTATGGCTCTTATTTTTCATAATTGACAGCAAAGCGTTGCCATGAAGACCAAGCTGTTGCCTGGGACAACCTGACCTCACATGTTAAATCGAATCATATCCCTTAGTTAAACAAAGACTGACAGATAACACCTTGACAGGGTGGGAAAAAAGCAGGCTTGTGTTTTGACACTACTATGTATGAAAATGTGAGGTTGAATGTTAATTAAACCCCCGGGAAAGCTAATGGTAGCACACCCTTGTTTCAGGTTTTCAAAATCTGCCAATAAAGAGAGGTTTGAGTTTTTTTACTGTCTAAATGGAAACCCAGCTCATGAAGACAAGCTTACATTGGTCTTTATCATTCGGTCTGTTCCAGAGAGAAGATCAAAGATTTGGAATGTCTAAAGATTCAACACGAGACAACTCTATAAAAGTGTTTATTTATACTGGAGAAGTTTGTCTCTAAGGTTTCGTATGTGATTAATAAAGCCCTCTGTTTCCAATAATGATGTATGTAATAAACACCTGAGCTAACACTGGAGTCTTTATGCTACATGTGTTTCATGTCTGACATCACACAGCACAAGACTTACACCATCAGATCCTCTCAGTGGCAGACTGAGCCAGAGTGTGTGTACGCCTGCGTATGTGTGTGTTACACACACCATACGGTCACCACATGTAGAGAAGCTGAGCCAGGTGATTGATTGATGTACACTTCCTGTGTCTGTGAGTGTGTGTATGCATGTGTGTGTGAGAGTAGCAGTGCAGGCCAAACACTACATCTGTCATCAGAATTCAGTTTCCCTATGAAGCCCAAATCACTCACATATGGCCCTGCAGCCTCCCTTCATCGCTGAAACTCACACACTCGCATGCACACACACCTGAAAATATCTGCTTCCACTGGCTGATGAAGGCATGCAGGATTTAGATGAGAAGCTGCGATCCAAGAAGTCAGTGCATATGTGTGTGTGGAGGGGTATCTTGGCTACCTGGTAAACCACAACATGAGTATATCTCCAAATGTGCGTTAGTGTGTATGTGCGAAGGAGACAGGGGGGTGGGTTCAAGCATCAGCTATGTAGCAATCACCTTCCAAAGTGCACAAGTGCAGACACAAAATTTGGCTCATGATGTTCAACTTCCTTTTTAATCATCTGCTGATTTGATGTACTGTACATGTGTGGAAATATGTCACACACACTTACTTACAAACACACACACACAAAAAAGCTACTGGATTAAACTTAGTTTCAGTGGGAGTACATTTTTTGGCGTATCTCTGTCTGTGTACTCTGTGTATTTGTGTAACATGTTTGTGCAGCGGTGCATGTTTCTCTGATTGATCACTGATACCTGGCCTCTCCCTCTCACCTCGGCCTGCAGAGGAGGGCTGCAGGTAATTACAGCTCAGGGCGCTTAATGACATCTATTCATCTGCGGCCTATGATGGCGTTCAATTAGCAACACCGACAACGCCCTCTAACTTCCGCACTCATGCAGAGTATGCATGTAGAGGGACAAAGAAGGCGCTCTGCAAATTCAATCATTATTCAGGAAATTAAGTCCTTATCAACTTCCTTCTAATGAAGAATGAGGAACAAAAAATAACTTCGGGGGTTGGTTTTCGAAAACAAAGTTTGTTCTTGACTAAACAATAAAAACACTGCCTTAAAAATCCCAAGGCCAAAAGCGGAAGGTATCATTTTTTAAAGCTTGTTATTGAAAGCATTCCATTATTTTATCATACATGCATGGACAGAAGGATTATGTAACTATTCCATTTTTAACCCTGACATTGATTCTTGGATGAATACCTGCCAATACAGAGTACTCTTCTGAAAGCTTCTGGATTATACTGTGTAGGGATGTTTGATACCACTTTTTCCCTCTCGAGTACTCACTGATACAGAGTACCAATACCACTAGTACTTTAATCCATAAATAACAGTGACAGATCATTTTTTACAAAGACAGCACAGTCACTCTGCCATTAAGTCCAAAACAAAACACAAACAACTCTCTCTGAGTTTACAACGTATATTCAAAAATTATCAAAAGTGAAAATTAAAACTCACACATTTCAGAGTTGTAGTCATTTTTTAAAAATAAACTGAAGTGAAAATTAAAACAGTTTTACTGTTAACTCTGCCTGGTTAATTCATGTTGTCTGAAAAGGCACTGATGCACATTTCCTTGGTGTCAAACAGCAACAATGTAGCGCCAACTACTGGTGAGGAGGACCTACTCAACATAAGATTTTTTTTTTTTTTGCCTTAAGTATCAGCTGCTGTTATTGGCAGCCTTCACATATACTGATACCTTACCATAAGGCTGGTACCAGCCCGATACCAATACTGGTACTCACCCATCCCTAATACGGTGTATTTAAATTGCTTGCTAGCAGGAAAACAGGAACACATAAGACTTGTCTAACAAACAGCTCAATGGATTCTAGATGGTGTAAAAACATATGCCATCAGTCATATGTGTGTTTGACCCCAAACCAGACCACAATGTATCCATTTTAGCATGGATGCCTTTTTCTAGTCTCATAATGCTCACATAAAAACAGCTTTCACATTCAGTGGTCTGTGTCTGTTAGAATACCTGAACAGCCTTAACGGAGAGCATATTTTACCTGATGGCAGAAGATTTAATGCAAGAATGAATAAAAGAGGTGACACGATGTGAAATGCACTTAGAAAAAATACATATCTGTTTTGTGTAGACCTGCTTCTTTTAGTTTGTAGAGTCTGGTAGGCTTTCATGGTTTTGTGCTGCTGAGCCAGCCTTCCATTAAATGAGCTGGAGTGATCACTATCCTTCAAACTCAAACAGAAGTTATAAGCTGCGTCTCAGTGACTTTTTCATGGCTCCACTCATAAAATGTTCTAATAAATTATAACTTTATTCTCCAGAATCTGATTTTTACTCTACATCAAAACAGATGGTGAAACCGCACAGCAGCTGAACCCTTCAGCTGTGGCTTTGAGTCCACTCTGAGAGACTCCTGAAGCCATTCATTTACAGATGTTGTACAAACTGTTTACACTGCATGGTCTTTATGGATGTTTTTAGAAGCACTGGCCTAAGCAGATAAGCATCTGCTGGTTTCTGTTGTGATATACAGTCATTTAAATGTAGTTTTGCATCCATCTGTAACCAGTGAGAAGTGGTTCTGAAGTTTCAAAACTCTGATGGTGGAGCTTCACTTGAAATAACTCAGTGAGGGCTGGTGGTGTAGGTATTTTTAAAACATCTTCTATTTGAAAAATACCACTCAGGTCCTTTCTTATCTCTGAGTTGATTAAAAATTTCTTCTCTCTGGAATTTACCAAATAAAGCAGCACATCCTGCTTTTTTTATTAACTACCTTTCTGATTTGAATTTTCAAAAACCAACCCAGAGGGTCAATTTTTTTCTAGGGGTGCAACCATTTGGTTAAAAATTACACATATTTCTTACTTGTGAGGCAGAAATTAAAAGACAAGAATGCAAATATGTTGGTGCTATCCTTGAAGTTGAGTGGTGAAATGATACATCGATGAGAACCTCCAATAAAAGGGAGTGAGAAAGGATTAAAGAAACAGATTGTGGCGCCCTGCAGTCTAAAAATAATTTTAATACAGAGCTCTCGAAAACACAGTCTTTCAAAATGAAATTACATTCAATTCACTTAGAAAGTAAGCCAGTGCTGCTTCGAGAAAACACACACACACAGAGGCACATCCATGCACTCACATGCCTGCACACTTACACTGAAACATGCACTGTCTTGCATTAAATCAGCAATTATTTAATCAAGCTAGAAGGAATTAACTGAATTCCATGCTGTCAAGTTCAATATCCTATATACTGCATCAGTCTGGGGCTCCTTCTTTAATGCACACACACGCACACACACATACATATGCACACACACACACACACACACACACACACACACACACACACACACACACACACACACACACACACACACACACAACTGTAAAGAAAGCGGTAGACCTATGTGCAGAGGTAGTTTCAAGATAAAGGTTTGCCATATTAAACCTCCAAACACACACAAACACATAAATTGAGAAGCATCTGGGACCAATCTAACCAAGCCTCCCTCCCCCATGGGTGCTACCAGCCATCAACTGTTTGTGTATTTGTGTAGCTTTGTGTACATGTTGCTAAAATAGCTACTGGAGTCCATCTGTGTACTTCACCCTCATGTGCGCACTTAAACGACCTCCCCTAATAGAATAATTGGGCTGGAGCAGAGTGATTTTGAGTTAAAAGGATTTAAATTGTCCTGCTAGTTTACTCTGATTCAAGAAGAAGAAACAAACAAACAAAGTCAAAACAAACTACACTACTATGGTGCGGCTTTAGAGAGGCAAGCAGAGGTACAAGTAGCACACAGCAGGCACAGATTTTCTACAATCTTGCATTTAGTGGGGAAAAGTATTCAAGAGCTAGAAATGTCCAAAAACAGTAGGGAAATTCAACAGTGAATTTCCTGCTGATTATCTCCTTAGACAACATTAGCAGTAAAGCAGGGAGGACTATTACTGCAGAAAATAAGGTGCCTTGTCTTTAGTAACTCTGTGAAGGAGAGGAACAGAGCAGCTAATTATTCCTCCAGGAATCGACAGACATTAAAAAAGGTCAATGATAACATACTGCAGCTGAACAAACCTGATTTCTGAGCAGAACACTCCCACTACATTCTGAAAATAAATGTCTGAATAAAAGACCGCAGTTTGGCTCGAAAATTACAATAAAGCCCTCGTAAGAGTCAGAACAGAGATGCAATACAACAGAAAGAAGGAAAAGAGGATAAATAAGGCGAGTCTTTCACACCTTGCATGACCTGTATGCTAGGTGTACCTTTTGCTCCCCTACTGCCACACACATGGCCTACTACCGCTTCCTACACTCTTCCAGCATGACTGAATATGTGGCCTGTTCAGTAGTGTCTCTTCTCTAGAGGCTGCAGAAGTGAATTCAATGACAAAATTAAAAAAAGAAAAAAAAAACACCCAGACATCAGCTGTGAGAGAATTAGACGTAGTAATAACACTTAGGGCCTGTGTCTATGAGTAGCTTTTCTCTGCGCTTTCAGTGACAGTTTACTTGAAGCAAACCAGCGCAGGTGATCATTTTGAGCACTTTGCATGCTCACAGCAGCCTCTATTAAAATAGTTTAACTTTTTTGAACACCACTTTTCTCATCTGTGTAGCTTCTCACTTAATAACCAATCAACATTACAGAAAAGCAGGATTTGTGACACCAGCTTAGTCAACAACAATCGTGGCTGAAGAATTAACACTTCCTTATGTTTTACAGGGTAAAATTTCCACATCTAAAACTAATGATACCATCACATGATTTTTTTTTATTTTCATATTTTCTTTCTGTAAATCTGAGTGCGAGAAATAGGAAAAAATCAAGAAATAAAATGTGTCATTGGACAGAGGCCCTTAAGCAATCAATCCCACTAACAGAAACTATAACACAAATTAAAGAAAAAACAAGTGCATACGTGTCTGGTTCAGGGGGTCATTTCAGCCGCAGCTCTACAAGGTAATAAGGTGTAACAACCTTTTTTATCCCCTCTGCCTTAAAGCTCTGTGTGGTAGCATTAGCAGCAGGAAAGTGATGATCACTTGTCATTGATTGGCATTGATACCCGTGGAGAGTGTGTAATGATGACAATGGTAATCTGTCTCATCCTGCTGGCCTGACACTCTGTGTCAGCACCTTGTAATGGAGACTATCAGACTCTGCCTTGTAGGCTTTCAGCTTATTTGAGATGTAGTTAATACTCAAAGTCAATTTTCCACTTGGACAGAAAAGAAGTTGAATCTGAAACTTGATAAGTGTGTTGTGTGCTGGGTTATTCAAACAGTTTGTATAATGTTGAAAATTGTAAATACACAGTTGCAACTGTTTCAATAAACATAAAAGACAGCAGCGGTTTCTGCACAGCGGAGGGGCTGGATGAAGGACGGAAAGATGGGACGACATAGCTCTTTTGAGAATAAAACACCAAAACGCGCACAGACACAGACACAGACACAAGTTTGAAAGGAGGTGTCAGCTTTCCCAACAGCACCTATATATAAATATATATATGTGTGTGTTTGTGTAACCCTGTATTCTTGTCTGAAACATCAGATCAAAATGACATCATCACAACTGATCCATCTTTACATAACAAAAAGTTTCTGTTTCCCCCTCACATACGCACATTTATATAGGCTTTGTTTTCTGGCCCACTTCCCTTTTACAGCCACCTTTCATCTTTCATTTATTTTGTCTCCTACAGCTCTCTCACCACACTTTTCCACCAACTTTTCATTCATCTTGCTCTCATTGTGTACAATGGTTGTTTTATCCAATGGCAAAGAACAAAGAATCTGGAAAAATTGTACAGAGATAACACTGACTGGGCCTCATTTTGGCAAAATCTTGTTTTCACTGATCTAATTTTGATAAATGATCTAGATTGCATCAACTTTGCAGTTATGCGTCTGGGGGTGTAGCCCCTGATAACCACTGAGCTGTGAGAGGAGAGAGGGAAGCATATTAGCACATACAGGAAAAAAGGGAATCACCCTGTGTTGATCTAATTGTGATAAACAGCCTTGATGCATGAAGACCTGGAGATCATGTATCACCAAGAGTCCACTGCTGTGAGAATGTTAGCGTTTCTGAGTGCATTCATGTGTATTTACACACCTGTTTTTCTATGTATTTGTATCCAAACTGCTGATATCAAGCTACTCAGCTTTGTGTTTATCTAGCACCTGATTCTATAAAGCTAAAATTTATCATTTTTGTAAGATAGCATCAGATATAATGCGTGTATTTACGCCTTTCTGTAATAGAAATCTTCCTTATTCAACTTGGAGCTTCTTTAGTACAGCGATAAAGTCTGCGATACACTGGAAACCGTCTGAATGCTTGGTGAAATGCTAGCCTACTGAAATGGTTGAGTACGTCCTAAAATAATGGTTCGACTGGATATCAGGACCAAAATATTGGAGCTAAATAAATTGTAGTGCTCTCCTAAGGATGAGGAAAAAAACAGAATTAATGAAAACACAAGTGTTAGATAGACTTTTCTGAAAATTATGGATTTTCTTTCTGTTGTTTGTCCTCCATGAAATCCTTGCAGCCAACTCCTGATAGGGCAGAAAACAATGAGAGAAGCGAATAAATCACTACTTTGTTAACTTGTGTCAAACTGAGGGCATAACCTGCAATGAAGGGTCAGCTTTTTTAAGGTCTGAGCTAAGAAGTTTAAGCTTGGCTAATCCAGTGCATGTGAAAGTCAATACAGTATTAACAGGAATTATGCTCCAGTCTTATTATGATAATAATAATAGAAAAGACTGGCTTACCCCTACATAATTTATCAGGTGCATGTTTGCTATCTGGCCTAGTGTGTTACATTTTCTTTACTAAAAACTAAATGGGAATTTATGTGGTCAGAAGTTATTTTCCTTATCTAAAATTATACTTCCCTTCCCTTCAAAACTTGTTATACATTTGTCTGAAGAGCAGTGACCCACTTCAGACTGATCTAGAAAGAGCACCATGTCTGGGTTTGGTGAGTGTGTGTGTGTGTGTGTGTGTGTGTGTGTGTGTGTGTGTGTGTGTGTGTGTGAATGAAAGAAGGAGGAATGATTATGTGTGTATATGTCCTCGTGGGAAGGCCCTGTAGGCTGACATAAACACACTTTGTTGAAACATGCACACACACACACACACACACACACACACACACACACACAACGTACACATAATGTGCAGCCCAATGCCCACAGGTAGGGAGAGAGGGGGAGAGTAAGAGAGAGTGAGACAGCGCTTCATTATTATGATGTTCATCTTTAATACCTGTAGACTTATCCACTGGTATTAGGCATCTTATTAACTGTCTTAGGATGCATTTTATTGTTTATCTGAGAACAGTTCTGTGGGCTGATTCCCACACAACACAGACCCACATGACCTATTCAGTTACTGGTGGGCTGGATGCTAACCTTCCAGAGCTGCTGTTCCGTAAAACTGTCTGTGTGTAGTGTTTAAAACAACCCAGTAAGAATATCTGAACACAGCAAAACCCTAAAACACTGAACTGTATCACTGAAGACACAGATTTACTTTTAATTGATGTTTAAAGACTTTATTGCATAGGTTGTCTGCTAGTTTTTTTCTATTTCTGTTTTTTTTTCTTTCATTTTTTTAAGGACAGACAATAAAAATGCAATGTTCAGTACAAGACAGTACAGTACAGTGCATCATGAATTTCTCAGACCAACTTAGAGTTAGAGTTAAATCCTGTCTTTCAGTTTAAAAAGTAACCCTGTTAACTAGTGACACGTTTGGCTTAGCAGCTAGCAGTTTGCATGGTCTGAAACAGTCAGAACTGTCAGGAGCTGTCCATGAGGTAGTATCATTTTTGGAAATTAAACAAATGCGTGCGCATATTTATGACGTGAATCCTGTTTTTACAAGATAGTATCTCATAACAGAAAAATCAAAAATAAATAAAAAATCCTGTTTTTACAAGATACTTATCAAGTAATACAGTTTTTTTTAAGTAAATGCAATATGATTTGGCTCTTTCTTTCTTAGTGAAATCACTACACTTCATCATTTCATCATTTCATCAAACAGGGATAAGGAATTTCCAACAGAATTCACGTTTTTACTCCCAAATTTGAGCCTGCACACTGGAATCCTTAGATGAGTCACAAAATTAATCAATAGCAACAAAAAAAACAACACTAAAACACATTTTTCATTCCAGGAATTAAAGACAATAATGGAATTTCGCAATAGAAAATAACTTGATTATAATTATTCTTTTTTAAGCTGGAACCACTCTTGTCAAGAAACAAACAAACAAACAAAAAAAAAAACAATCAGTCTGCTAAGTTTGGCAGATTGCCAGTCTGAGGTGGGGAGAGCACACCTCATTCCATAAAAAATCAAAGGCAGGGAGAGCATCAGCAAAGACTTGAAGGGCATAAAACAGAGTGGGCTATTGGTTGTACCACTGCACCCTGGATAGCAGTAGTATGATCTGTCCTGTGAAGGTGGAGATGAGAGAACAACACCCACCCACAGGGAAACAGCAATTTCTCATGCCTGCCCTTAACAAGAAATAAACTGTGTATGGTGCATTACAATCCACATTAAACAAGACATGAACATACAGCATCACATTTCTCTCTGTTAGCCCTGACATGATTGCAACCTGTTTCATTCTTTCCTAAATCTCTATTGTGGTTGGATTGCAACAGCTGTGGCATTAAATGCTTGTAATTGTGTTCGTTTCAACAAAGCAAAGATGTGCTTGAATACACACACAGATTGGAAGCACATCTTAATTGCAAAATGGCCTTGGACAGTAAAGATTTACCTGCTGGAAAAGAGGAGAGGAGGAGGAAGAAGAACGAAGAGTGGCAGAAGGAGGAATAGTGGGAAAGGGGAAGGAGAAATAGGTAGAAAAAAAGACTTCAATGCCAACTAAACTGCATAATATATGGCACTTTAGCACATTACCCTTCTAAATGACCTCACACACCACACGCTCTGACTTGCCAAATGACTTTATCTCCCCAATTAGCCCCAGTGGTAAAGAGTGAGGGGAGACGAAGGAGAGGCAGGGGTAGAGGGATAAGGGAGTGAGAGATTACTGGATCCATGAGGAAGATTTTCACTCATTTATGAAAAATATATTTCAAATTCAACATAGGTCCTAAATGAGCTTTTCTTCCCTCCTTTTGTTTGATTATATCCCCACACAGGAGAATGAGTTACTACCTCTTTTCATATATTCATCAACAACTTGCAGCCTGTTGCTCAGTTTGTTCGTTTTTCCACCTATTCACCCACCTGCCGACCTGCCTGTTTCTTTTTTTCTGTGCGCAGTCGATACGCTTATTGATGAGTGCAGAAAGCACAGCATTGACGGCCAGAGGTTTTTTTCTAATTGGAGAAAGACAGAGTAGAAGTAGGGAGCGGGCTGCAGGTTCTTTTCTTTGGTATGGTGCAACATTTTCAGAGTATTTCTCGGCCTCAGTCAGGTGGAAAATGATGCATTTTCCTGCTGCATGGGAGCATGTGCATGTGCGTGTGAGTGTATGTGTGTGTGTCAAAGGTCACAGTTGTGGGAAATGAGCAAAACAGGGTAGGCGTAGAGGTCAAGGTGAACATTGTGTTGGAGAAACCCTGGAAAGACCCGCACACTCAAAAACACACAAGATTGAGCGTGTGCCGTGGAGTTGATCTAGTGCTGAATTCAGTCATGAGCTCAGCCTTCACGGTGTAAAAAATGAAACAGAAGGTAAGAAGATGACTTGGAATTCAACGGTAACATAAACATATCAACCGTGACATTCATTTAACAACCATGTCACACTCATCTCTGCACAAATTTGAGGAATAAATAATAAATAGTCAAGTGCACAGAAAGCATTAATCACAGTTTTTAAAAAAGTTGATAGAAAACAAAGATCAAAATGGATTACTTGCATCAAATCTCTAGATTTAAGTGAATTATGTCTGCTTTTAAAATCCAGTGAAGCATCTCTGTCCGTCTGCTTTACCACTTCTTTCAGTCAGCAGCGGAAACGATTCACAGCTCGGGCTTTAGTGCCGGTGATAAAGAGTGTCTGAAATTAATGAAACACTGTGACCTTTCACCATCATTACCCCAGGAGTGACAGCCATGTAGCTTTTTCTATATGACCGCAACAGCCGACAGAATGCTGTGGAGTGCTGTTGACTGCGTACTGACATTGTCCCTGAGCAGTGTCAACGATGGAGGAGTCAGTTTGTTGAGTACGTGCTGCTTTGTATGATCCACCACAGTTAAGGTGTATATGTGCAGGGATTTGTAAATGCATAGTTTGTCAGCTATGTGTGTATGCAGTCCTCAGGATATGTCAGCATTATTATTTATGGAGAGGGACTTGGAGCTGGTAATGCCATTCCACTTGTTTCTTGGTGAAGAAGACGGACGCGCAGAGAAAAAGCAAACAGCACTTTTCAGTAGCTTACAAAGATCCTGGATGGAAAGTTGGCTGTTAAAAATAGTGAAATTGCTTATTTTCAGTGCTCTTAATGAGTTGATTCTTGACCTTAACTCCAAATGTGAAACTTGAAGAAAAGCTTAAAAAGGGTGTATTTATGCATTACTATATTTTAAACATTGTTATAAAGTGACAATACTGGATGCTAGGGCTGGGCGATATGGCATTCTGTCCATATCTTGATATTTTTAGGTCTTGTCACGATATTCGATATATATCTCGATATTTTGACTTGGCCTCTGGATGTTGCTTTGATGGGTACAATCGAACCAGAATGGCAACACTTCATATGTGTATTGATATTTATCATGATTATTCATTCTAATTTTGTATCCATTTTGGTGTATGAACACATTGGACCTAAATTCGTAAAAAAAAAAAAAGTATTTTTCAATGTGGAAACCAGAAACGTGCTGGATTCATTTTTTTATAGCTTAGCATGTAAATATAAGTAGTAATTTTAAAATGGTAATGTACAAATTTAGCAAATAATACCCTTACTTATTTGCATTAAATCAGGAAATTGCCAGGTATTTTTGTACAACTATTTACAAAACCATCAGGTGTCAGCGAGATTTTACAGAAAAACTGCCTTGTATCTCCTCATTGCTCTGACACATAAAGTATACTACGTACCATACACACACACGCCAACAATATAATCCAAACACATGAAAAGTTACAAATAGATGACGCGCATGTTGTAACTCCCTGAACTCCCCCTCTCTCCTAGCAACCATATGATTTTTCTGATTGGCTGAGGTGGCGCACCTCCGGCCAGTAGGACAGGAGTGTTGTGTTTCTCTGTTGTTGTTTTTTTTTATTTGCCGGCACTCTGCTCAGAAGCAACCGCTATTACAGTTTCATCCTATGCCTAACACCTGAAAGCACTTAGGAAACAGGTTTTCGACAGTTTTAAACAGAAAACGTTTTGATGCAAGTAGTCTAAACACTGAATCCAAACCATCTCCAAATTATCCAGCTATCATTTATCTTTGACAAACTTTTCTTCAGCTACTGAATCTGTCTCATGTTGTTGCTGAGTGATGGGAGGGGGAGCAGGGACGCTATATGTGAGGAACATGGACACGGAGAAAAGGAGAGGAGAAATAGGAGTGAACTTGCGGACCATGTGAAGAAATGAACTGCTAAATGATACGCAAAATCAACTATATCGATACAAGCAATAGAGCTATTTTTATTTTGTGTAGAAGAAAAATATCAATGTAATTAATATATCGATATATCGCTCAGCCCTACTGGATGCTCATGCTAAATGTGAGGAGATTCCCAAACCTCTACATAACCATTAATCGTAGAAATCCCTGAATCTGTCAGTAAACTGCTCAAAATGGTTTGTTCTAAAAATAAAATGAGTTCTTAACCAGACTTGCTAAAATGATGATGTCATCATATTGGAGTGGTGGACCTTAAACACCAAGGTCTGCCCATATCTCTGCCAACTACAGGCCTCCAGGCGGCTGACCAGTTAGAGGGATCAGAGTTGGAGGAGCAGTGAGTCTTAAAGAGACAGTTGCTGCAGCGAAGTGTACAGACAGAAGCACTACAGTTTGGAAGTTATAATATATATAATATATAATATAATATATAATATACTCTCCCAACAAGCCAAGTCAACCTCTACCCCGCCATCAGAAAGAATCCAGATTACAGGCACACCCACATAGCTTCACTTTGGAAACTGGACACTACATTGACTTCTTATTTAGAGTCTGTGGTTTCCCCATATTGGTCCTTTTTGGTGTATGAATCCTGTTTTTGTGCCACTTTGTGTGCTCACGCTCTGTGTCACAGCAGAGGCTCCAGCGATGCTAAGTGGTGGGACCAGCCAGGGGCCCGCTTGACATTTTCCACTTTGACAGGCCCTCAGGGTGGAGTTAGAGCCTAAAACATCAATATCTGAATTACTCTAACCCCTTCTCCAGCCCGTCCTCTCTTCATCCCTCTCTCTTTCTCTAAGTCCTCTAGTTGCTATGGGGCCACACGCAGACACACATATCTCACAAGCCAAAAGAGAAGAGACACACACACACAAACTAAGAGAAAAGACACACACATTTGAAGTGTTGATGGCTACGCTCTAGCTGTCAAGAGGAACTGAACAGATCAGCTACCCTCTGAGGAGTGCACTTGGCGTGTGTGTTTATGTGTGTGTGTCTGTGTGTATAATCAATGTCTCATCTTTGTTCCATTTTCTCCAGACAGCACCATATATGATAACCCTCACGCTATCAGACTGAAAGAGGGAAGATAGCTTCTAAGGGTATATCACCTGACATCCTATAGGGTAAAAGTCTTCATATTGAGCTTCACACAGCCCACTGAGAAAACAGCGTAAACACACACATAGGCACACAAAATGAGTCCTATCTGGCTTCAAAAACACAGCTGTCACTTTATCAGAGGCCTTAATTGGACTTAAAAGAGAGTTGTCTTTTCACACCTGACACACTGCCCCTTGCCTAACAGACAAATCTATCAACAGGTTTGAAACCTGGCTCAGAACAAGCTCTGCCCTCACACATTGAACAGGCAGGGTGCTAATGTTACTGTCAAGGTAAGAGCTAGGGAGGGGTACCAAATTAGGTACTTTAACAGGAACCAAATTCTGTCTGTAGTAGTGAGTACTGATTCACATAAAATCAAATTCAAGAAGAACAAAGTATTTTGTTAACACAAACTGTTAAATGTATTTAATTAAAGTGTTAAGTGCAAAAATATTTCTTCCTTTCTTTTACTGTTTGCTCATATAAAAATGAAACATGATTAATATCCACAGCAACCCTGAGATTAATCTAATTCAATACTTTAATCGTTTGACAGCACTACTCGAAGCAAAGTTCAAGTCAATTGTTGTTTTTCAATAGATAGGTTCTATCTATAGACTTGAATAAGCCCAAGAGAAATGTGTGATTAATCGTGATTAATCACAGAATAGACATGATTAAACTGATTATTTTTTTAATCACTTGACAACACTAGTTTTTATTTAACTGATCATTTTCACTGACAGTGAACTGAAATAACAGGACTGCATGAGTCACACCTGTTAAAGTTTTTCTGCCTCATGATTTTCAGTGATATTATCTTTTCTATTTAGCCATCCTTAAAAACCACTGTATTCAATACTTTATGTTAGATAGGTTAAGTGTTAACTTCATGTATCAATGTGTAAATTTTCCTGTCACAGCCTTTGTCATAGTTTTTGTCGATAACCTCTCTTGGAGTTTCTCTTTTGTTTTTGCCTCTGCCTTTTTTTGGCTGTGAAGGAGATGGTTGAACATCTTTTCACCAGACTTCTTCTGAGAAATTGATCTGGAAAAGGTGTGTTTGACAGCTACGCTCTCTATGCTGTCAATAACCCTCTATCATGGAGCACTGGCCAATCAGAATTAAGTATTTAACGCAGCTGTATAAGACACAAAAATATGTCATTGTGATTGCTTGAAGGGCTACGACACCTAAGTGAGACAAACGACACTTTTAAAGAAACAAGTTACTCTAATCTGTGTCATTTCAGAGGGCACCTTTGTTAGCTTAATAGTCGTAATTATGTGAATCAATAACTCTGATTGAGCTTCAGCTCCAAGAAAAAAACAGGCTGCTAAGTTTCTTTTAGCAAGGGAAAAGAAACAAAAAACAAACTAAGGGAAATTTATTGCATTCAAAAAACCCAATAACAAAAAGTCCTTGCAATAGAAACATGGCTGAAGAGAACTACAAAGCAGACTTTTTCATTTTCAGTGAGAAATGGAACTGGGTCAGTCAAGGACAAGGATTCTCAATTTTTCTCTCTGTCTATCTCTTCTTCTGTGACCCCCCCTGCAGAAAGCAATCTGTCCGAGAAAAGAACAAAAAGAGGGAGACACAAATGAAAGAGAAAGACAGGAGTGAACAGAGAGAGGAAAAGAGAGCGAATAAATGACTCCTCGTTTATAAGACTTTGTACTAACAGCTTAATATTATCCACCATACCCAAGTACACACTTGCATCATTCATGCAGATAGAGCCTGAGGGCTGACTTATTCTGCTCACACTGCTACACTCACTCTCATAATGAGACACACACACACACACATACACACACGCGCGCTTGTACATTTACTAAAGGCGCCATACTGGGACCATCAAATTGATAGTTAGCACCTTGTCATCCCTGAGAAGAAGGAAGAAAGAGTGTAAGAGGGGAAGGATAAGAAAGAGAGCAAGTGAGATTAAACAAAAAAGAGAAGTGAGAGGGAAAGGGGGGGGTGATGCTGAGTCCACAGTTCAGCTTTTCCTCCTTTTGTTTTCCTTTCATTATTTTATCTCCTGCTATATCTTCCCTCTCATCTCTCCGCAGCGAGAAAACAAATAAAAAACAATAGAGACACTCCAGGTTGGAGAGGAGTAAACAGAAGGGAGTGGAGGGGGAGATACTGATCATTTCCAACAGGAGCTGTGCCGCAGAAACACAACACAGACAGACGAGGTGATATTAAATGTTACAGCAACCTGAAATTTGTTGTACTGCTGCTGAAACCCAAAGTAACAGGCGTGTTGGACTGTTTGTCCTCCACTTATTGACTCAGGTATACTGTGTGGGGCTGAAATGATGGAGGGCATCAGAAAAAACATGAGAGGAAACACACACACGTGCTTGCTTCCCCCTTTTCCTTGCCAAATGACAGTGCACACAATTGTGTTAAAAGGAATTCAAATTAATTCAATATATTCATGCAGGCAGACACAGCTCACTGCTCCCTCTAGTGGCTGAAGACTTCTGATCTACTGTCAGAAGGAAAGTCACCTCCTCCCAATTGGCTGTCTGTAAAGAAGGCTCTGTGGGATAAATGCTTCACAGCATCAGCATATAAATCAAAGTGACTCTTCCTGATTTGATTTCCTAAACTACAGACTGCAAACATGCCTCTATCAATCTTCCAAATTTAAGGCATGAAAGGAACAAACTCACTTTGAGATGATCTGCTTCTGTTAACAATAATGTCACCAGGGTGAAGTTTGCAAGGCTGCACATTTGGAAGAGTGTTTCCCAGCACTGATTGTCTATTGCATCCTGCATGTGTCATGTGATTGACAGTTAGAACAGGGAGCTGTGGAAAGTAAAGACTGGTCAGAAACTGAAACAAAACCACATCCAGGCTCCATGTGAGGGCTTATGAGTCACTGTAAACTGTAAATTTTAATGGACAGCAAGAGAGCTTCTTGTGAAAGCAACAAATGTAACTGTCAGAACGGATGTGCTGAAATCAGCAGGTACGATGTAGTGAGAAGAGTAGAAGGAAGCCTTTAGTATGAATTTCAACAGATGTAGGATTTTTTTTTTAATGGTTCAGAAAAGCAATTTTCAACTTTAGTACAACTAGCAATTTGTATGAATGACTTTACTCATGAGGCAGCAGGGCTTGACAATGTGAAGGAAACATCCAGTTGCAGATTTTCTGAGGTAATTCATGATTCTGACTTTGAATGCATTTACTTTCTTTTATCGAAGCCATCACTCAGTGTGAGGCTGTTTGTCCCAGTTCAAAAAGAAAATTATATGACATCTTAAAATGCTGAGCAACTGAGCTAGAAGTCTATAACTGTCAAGTCTTGCTTGTGCTGATGAATCAATTCAATATTGATCTCATCTCATTGTCTGGATGGACAATGCACCTAAAACTGACCGCATTGTTTTAAAGTGAAGCCAGTTTGTGATGTTGTGTTGTTAATCTGCTGTGAACTGTACCGACTGCACCCTCAGATTGGAACAATTTCCAGCAGGACATATTCTTGCATTGGTTTGGAGCAGATAAAAAAGTTCAGGGACTCTTTTCGATACATTTTCCTTCGCCATTGTCCCTCCACTAATCCAATAAAAAACGCTGCAGGAGCAATCTTTGTCAACACAGCTATCAATCATGGTGTCACATCCCCTCTTTACAGCATCAAAGGACTAATTAAAACTAAATTCCTCTAAAAAATGAACACTTGCACATAAATCAGGATCATAATTATATGAATTGTGTTGACAGAAAGCATGTTTGTTTTCTAGTTTGACTAATGTCCCATCTGTTGTAAAGGCAGTGAGTTTTATGTCCTGTGCTGCAGAGTCACCATAAGGAGTTCTTCAATCTTAAGCTTCCTTTTGGGGAGAGGTTGTAGAAAAAGAGATTGGTTTTAAAGATAAAACTAAAAGTTATGCTTTCATTGGTTTAAGAAGTAGCTGTTACAGGGTGTTTCCAGCATGCTCCCGTCCCACTGCTTTATCTGGTTTCAGTGCCAACTATAACTGCCAAATCGCACCAGATCTGACTCCACTCTGTCAGGGTTTCAATTCAAGTCAATGTGGTAAAAACTCTCACTGGCCTTTGCTTCTTTGATTTCTAGCTTCATCTCAGCTCTGGCTGGTCAGAGCCCTGCGGACCAGATATTCAAGCTTTGACATGCATCGATTTGCACTGAGTATATAGAACGAAAAAGGAAGTTGGGCAGTGAAACATCCAGTTGACTTTCAAAATAAAATACCTTGTGTTGACCAGAGACTGTAGTCTCTTCGACGTCACCCGTCTGTTTCTGAAACAGGTTTACAAAGAAAATGGGCTGTTGTGGTGATATAGTGACACATGCTTCAAATCTCCACACTAACAGCTATAGGATGCCCGTCAGTCACATGAGCTGAGCTGCGCCTCTGATCGGGCGTGCTCGTGATCTTAATATCCTCTGACTGCAGAGTTGAAAAAAAATTCAGCCCCCATACAGTGTGTGCTGAGAGTAAAATTAGCTATTCAGATAGGAGACTTTTTTTGTATTTGGGTGTAAATATGTTTATTTTTGCTGTGAAAAAAAGCATTTTTTTTGCTTGGTGTGTATGTGACTTCCTGTACTTCCAACGCCAGCCTCAAATGGACACTCAAGAAACAGCAGATTTTCGCATCTCTACATTCTCATAGTTTTAGACAGGAGTTTGCCGCTTGGTGTTGACTCCAGATCGTGTTTCAGTTTTCTAAAATAACAGAATGACAAAATGAGCAGAGCCAGGCCTAGGGATGGGTACCGAATCAGGTCTTTTTGTAGGTACCAACAAAAGTACCGGGTACCGGTTCATGTAAAATCAAAAGGTACCATGTTTAGGTCCCTAATTGCATACTTGTAACTGTGAGGGAGTGGAAGGGTAGCAAATTTTCCATGCTGGACATGAACACAGCATTGCACAGCATATTTAATTAAGAACAAATATGTGTAGTCAAAAAAATATGTTTTTTTTTACTAAACAATTTGATATTTTTTACCACAGAAACACACAAAAGTACCGAAAATTGGTACCGCTGAGTACCGGTACCGATTGCCAGGTACCGAGCATCGGTACCTTTACTGTATCTTTTCAAATGTTAAAGGTACCCATCCCTAGCCAGGCCAGGAGTGAACAAGTTTGAATGTTTAACTGCCCAGTAAAGACATCATGGATGAGAATGGGCACATTGTTAAAGTTTGGAAGCGCAGGGTCTCCTGAATATTTCAACTCCAGGAGCCCGGAGCCCTGGCTGAGCTCACAGCCAGTGTGAGCTGGTGAATAAGAGAGCATGCAGTTGAAACACAATCCAGTGGACACAGGTTTGGTGCAACTCAGGCTTAAGTTGTCGGGTGTTAGCCATAGACTATATGAAATATGGAGGTAGTCTCTGCAACGTCACTCGTCTGTTCCTAAAACACTGAAATGAAGCCAACCTGAGGACGCAGCCACATTGGATGTGACACAAGCTTTGAGCTTCCTTTCTAACAGCTATAAGGCGCCTGTCAGTCACAGGGCTGAGCTGTGTCTCTGATTGGACAAAGAGACAAATCTAACATCTTCTGAACAGCGGAGTTAGAAAAAAAATCACCCCCATACAGCGAGCTGAAAGCAAAAATGGCCATTTTTGAAACCAGGCTGTAAATCTGTTTTTTAATGCCATAAAAGTCTGGTATTTTGGTTTGGTGTGTACATGGTTTCCAGTTTTTCTCCAGGCAGACTCATACAGATTCTCAATGAAGAGCAAATTTTAGTTCTTCTGCATAGGCTTCATTTTTCTAAACCGGATGTTGCCCCTTGGTGGTAATGCTTCAACTACTGCGATCACCATTGTTTCTCCTAAGAAACCACTAAGTGGCATCACTGAGAGGTAGACGGAGTAAAAAGCCCTCAATCAAGACTCATTCATGCATCTAGACTTGGTAAAAATGAACTTATTCAGGCTTTTAACAGTGGTGCTCACTTTTTACGCATCCATTTTTGGCCATTACAAAAAGGGAGAATAGTGACGGACAGGTAGTTGTGTAGGTGACGTGACATAAAAGCTATGACTAACTGGTGAAATTTGATAAAAAAAAAGCCTTTCTTACTCATTATTGACTGAGTCATTAATATAATAATGCTTAATTAAAGAGCTGCTCCACCATTAAAGTGCTTTCCTCTCTCTTACGGACACAAAGGACAGTGAGATATTGATTCCACATCACAGCCAGGTAGCTTAAATCTACCAGCACAGATGAGCAAACAGAGCAGGAGCTGGACATCGTGGACACAGATGGAGTGAAGAGCGGGCAAATATAAAATGGAACAAGTTACACCACAGAAAAATCACTCCTGAGTTTGCTCATGTGTGCATAAGTGCATGTGTGCAAAGAGTGTGAGTGAGAGTGGGCTGGCTCTTCATCAGCATGGTGAGTAAGTGTTCGGACATAGACAGGAAGTAACACGTGCACACACCCAGTAACCAACTTTTTCTCTCCGATTTTCATAAACACGCACACACACACACACACACACACACACACACACACACACACACACACACACACACACACACACACACACACACACACACACACACACACACACACACATACACACACACACACAAACAACGTGAGCAACAATGTTATGACAATAACTCTGAGTTTTACAGCTCACTGTAGCTGCACATCTGGATAGCATCAGGACACACAGGCACAGATAAGGACACACACACACACACACACACACACATACACAGAGGAAGATGATGTCGAAGAAGAAAGATGGCCTAAAGAGAGAGACACACACTGCCAAGAAAAAGGCAACAATCTTGTTTTACTCCCTCCCTCACTCCATTTTACTCTTCTTTCTATCAATTTCCTCCTCATTCTCCCTCTCTTCCCTTCCCTGTGTTCTCTCCGTCTCTTCTCTAATCCTCCAAGACAGAGACACTGAACACAAATCTCCTAGTTGGCAGTGGAAGAACAGCGTGTTTCTACTGAGAGAGAGAAAGAAGGAGACAAAAAGAGGAGAGAGAAAGACGGAGAGACAGAGATTGACTGTTGAACACCAGTTGAAGTGATTTATGAGGTTGGAATCTGTCCTGGAACATATGTAGACACTCCTTGTCTTTGCCTCCTTCTTTCTAGCGCACGCACACACACACACACACACACACACACACACACACACACACACACACACACACACACACACACACACACACACACACACACACACACACAAACACACACACACACACAGATTACACTCGTTACCAAAACTGAGTGTGCTGAGCAGGCTGCAGGTTGTTAGTTGGTGTACAGTAGACAGACACACACACTGTGCAGTCACACACTACATCCTCTGTACGCTCCATCCAAACACACACACACACACACACACACACACACACACACACAAACACACACAAACACAGGCAGAATACTGGCAAACCAACGCAGCCATCGTTAGCTCCTCTGGGGAGCCACATTTCTAATTCATTTGAGTCAGGATCCTAAAAACTTTGCTGGAGGAGCAACCGACCGCAAATTATCTTAATGAAAAAAATCAAGCAAGACAAAAGAACACCAGTGTTTTCTGAAAAACCTCCCAAATATGACTGATCTTAGTCTACTGGGGTTTATGGTTTCTTCACTTTGATCATAACTCTGGTTTTTTGACATTTTTGGGAATATTACGCAAAGACCACACTGAGTCAGACTCCTCTGCAAATTGTTTTTGCTGAGCCCAGACAGCATTAGCTGGTAATTTCTGCTCCTAGTAATGGTTCTGAAACGAAAAGTGCAAAAACTGATGTTCATTATTGAACAGCTTATGCTTTCTGCGTTAGCTGCTTTTAATTTTCCTGTGGATGTTACTTTTCACCCCTTCATGTGTTGCTTTTTCTAGATGCTCACCAGTCGCATGATTCGGATGTCCTCACCTCCACCCACTCACTCCTGTTACATGAATATATCTGGCTGTGCTCTCACATGTGCTCACTTCATTTCAACATTTCACTCTGAAGCAGGAATGAAAAAGTCCAGGAAAATGCTGTATTTAAAATTCCATCTTTGCATTTCAAACATGCAGCTCACCTGAAAATTTTACACAGGTGTAAAAACAGCTTGCATCCACAAATTAACTATAATGCAACTGCATTGTATATTGCGTAAAAAAAGACACTTCAGCAGCAGTGTGGCTCAGAGAAATGGAAAACCTGCATAAAATACAGAATTAATGTACACCAGGTATTTATGAACTGGGAGGAATGGGTGCTGACCTTTAGAGGATGTACTGTACAGCAGGAGAACATCTCTGAATATTAAGTGTCTCTCAGTGAAACCTCTGCACTCAATACCTTGACAATAAACCTGACGCAGTGTGGGGAGGCACTGCAAGAATTACCTACACAGTGCGTGTGTGCTATTATTATCAAAGATGCTCATTAGAGGCTGATTCTTTGTTTGGGTAATTTAGTAATTTTGTCACAGCTTCTCAAATGTGAGGATTTGCATCTTTATTTGTGTTAAGGATGTCGATTTAGTGCCATTTTTTTGTTTTTTAAGGAACCTGAAGGGCTTAATCAAAGATTAATCAGTTGATCAACTGATTTAGTAAAACCTAAATTGGTTATCATTTTATCATATATTCTTAAAACTGTGTACACTACAGTGGATATTGCTGTCATTGTGGACTGATGATCAAACAAATTAAGCCCTTTAAAGTTTCAGATCAGCTTTTGGGAGTACAGAAAGGCATTTTATGACAGTAATGCAATTTTTGATTTTTTACTGACCCCAATGGCAACAATGTCTCCACCTTCCCTAAGGCTGTAAACCTGGGGAAAACACTCTAATAGATACAAAAAAGGGCAAATTTAAAGATAGTCTACAAGATTTTCTTAACAAAATAAAATGTCAACTTTTACAGGTACAATCCTGCTCAATTGTCACTTCTGGGACGCTACACATGTATCGGTGTCTGTGTCTGACTCGAACCCTCTCCTCAGCCTGTATGTTGATGTTTTAGTTGTATCGGGATGTTTCTGAGAATAAGTGTGGTTACATTAGCCAATCACAGCACACCTGTAACCACCTGATAGGCAAGTGACTTTGCATGTTGATGATCGCAAGTGGAAGCAACAAAAGTGGGCATAGCATGGAAAAAGAAAAACAACCAAAGTAAAACAAAAACACCAAACTTTTTTCCTCAACGAAGGTGAAGTTTGGCTGAACTTTCACTCACTTTCAGGCACTTGTAGAGCAGTACGGGATGAAGAGTTAGCTTCCTGCTAACCAGGTATGTGTGGAATAACCCAGTGATTAGCTTGTGCTAACATGCCAAGTCAGGTGCACGTTGGAGGCACTGGGTGTGCGCTACTAACAAGTAATGAAAATTCTTGCAGACCCAAACTTTAAAGGGGGGGTATTACACTTAAAGTATCGCTGGATGTCTATATTAGGTGTTTGAAAATTTTTGTGGAATCATGAATCTGTCTATAAGTTGCTTAAAACAGTCTAAAAAAAAACCCAAAACAAACATGATCTTCACAAGATTTTAACAAGATCTTAACAAGAGTTGCTAAAATGACAAGGTCATTTTATAAGAATCTCCTAACTAGTTCATGACATGTTGGAGGGGCGGGCCTTAAACACCAAGGGCAACCCATAGCTCAGCCCCTGACAGGCTTCCAGGGGGCTGGCCAGGGAAGGGGATTTGTAAAGCAGGTAGACTTAGGGGCCTTTTACAAGACAACGGTTTTAGGGTGAAACTTGAAAGTTTTGTTGCGTTTCAGCCTTGCGTTTACACGGAAATAGCGTTTCAGCCGACCTAAAACGCAAACTTTTGAAAACGGCCTCCAAATTTTTTTTATTTTTATTTTTTAAATGCTGCCGACACTGTTGCCAGCGTTTTAGTGGAAACGCTGACGTCACACTCTGCTTCATGCAAGCGTATACGACAGAACAACAGTACAATTGTTACGATCGTCTCAAACTACCGTGTTGTGCTTGTGCTGCTCAATCTGCTGTATCTGCTGACTGTCTTTCAACAAAATGTGCATCTGTTGCTCCACTTCTGCACATTCACCAATACACCAAGATGACCAGCTCAACTCTACTTCAGTGGAGATCTCCCAAAAGCTGCTGCTGGACAAGACAGTTATAGCGCCGATTACAGGCCTGGCATACTTACTACAGCGTTTTCAGTCCCTCTGCATTTCAGTGTAAAAGCAGATTTTTTTTCACTGCGTTTTCACAACATTTTAGCGTCTTAAGATGAAACGTTGTCGTGTAAACGGGCCTTAAAGAGACAGCAGCTAAAACAAAGTGTTTCAGACGGGGGCAGAAATGAGGGCTTTTTTATAACATCAGAGTGGGGAAAACTTTTTCGAACTGTAACTCATGTAAAGCTATGATGGGTAGCCAGAGGGCAGCGTAAAGACTTGAAAAAAGCATAATAACCCCTCTTTAACTTAATGCACACAAAACTGCCAACTGTATTATCAAACAGTCTTCAAATAATAAATGAAGTAACACACCAGAACAAAATATCCTCTCATAGCTGTAACAATTATAAGGAACAATTATCTAAAAGCTTTTAGAAAGAGCTGTAAATAATGCCATTACTATAGACCCACTGATGCAAAGAAAGACACTGATAATAAGGAGAAAAGGAGAGCAAGGAGAAGAGTGCCTCAAGAGGGAAGAAATGCACAATCACAAGTATCCATCTCATAATGATGAATAAATAAGAACACAACACAGAAAAGGGAGGGGATGAAATTGAGAATGAGATCAACAAACAGAGGCAATAATTTCTGTTTTGTGCCGATGTGTGAGTTAGCTGGTTCTGTAATCTAACTTTGTCTCCCTTCCTTCCCTCTCCCCCTCCCTCCCTCCCTATCACTCTCAGTCCCTCATCCCCACAGTAATCATTCAAACCTGATTGCTCTGATCCCTCTATTCTATTTGTCATTAAATACAAGGCACACACACACACACACACACACACACACACACACACATGATCACTCACACAGACGAACACACGCACACACATACACACACACACACACAGACAGAAACAAATGCCATTTAATCAAAACGTATAAATAAATAAAAGCTTTTTATTTCCCATAAGTCCATCTGGTCGCCTGTTTCTCATCACACACACACAGCCCCTGTCTGCTGGTCAATAAAGCTCACGCACACACATACACACGCTTTAACTCAAAGGCACGGATGACCACACACATTGGCCACTGAATCTAAATGTAGATGAGTTCAGCCTGCCAGAACGACTGGCGGCAAGAAGAAACCTTTATCAAGCAAATCTATTTGTTTTCTGTTACTCCGCTCAGCGTGTCTGACCATCCTTTCAATCGGTTTAACTAAATTTTATTGACGTGTGTTTTGTTCAATTTCACAGCGCACTGCAATTTCGTTAAAATGTGACTATAGTTCTGAGCCAGTGCGTCAAAACTGCAGGGAGTTAAAATGGAGCTAAACTTAAGGCACCACATAAACACAAGCCAGAAGAAAAGAAAGAGAGAAAGCACTATTTTTTTCTTTGTACATTTATTTGATTCTTCTTTGATGGATTATACCTTTTATAACAAGTCTCTGTTATTTCTTCTCCTGCTTTCTAATTTGAAGTCTGATGCAACACAGAGCACAGAGTAAAATATGTGTACATGTTGAAGTCACCTGTATTTTTTATTTTTTTTTTTCTACCAGACTAAACTCATATTGGTGGTTAACCAGAGGCAGACTCTGTGACGGCGCTGCTGTTCTCTTTCAGATCTGTTCCAAAGTTACAATTTAGGTGATATGAGTCAGCTGTGAGCTTATTTTGATGGAAGATATCCCCCTCAAGGCCCGAACGGACCAAGCTTCCACATCCAGTCCATTTAAGTGGAAAATGAAAGATCTAAAAAAAATCTACTTTAAATAAAAAAGTAAACAAAAAAGGACCATCGTGTTGTGCTTTGTGTTCACTTTGATACTTGAAGAGGTTTCTTCTTTTGTGTGTCTTTTGTTCACTGTTCCTTGACAATTTGAAACAGATTTCTTGAGTTTTTTTATTTATACTGAACTAAAAACACACTGGGCATATTAACTGGGAAGACGGGCCCGATTTCAACATAGCTTCAAAGCTAGCATGGAATTCCATTTGCCACTTTTGTTTTAGGGACTAACAAGTAACAGTTTCTGCCCCAATCCAATTTATTACCCAGCTTTTATTGTGCTGTTAAATTTATTTTATTCTGATTGGGAAAAACCAATAACAACATTGATTAACTACCAGAAAAAGCCATGTGTGGATCGAGCATGGAGCAGATTGGGATGCATTCTTGGTTGAGCGCTGAGCGGTAATGAGTGCAGCGGCATGGTGGGACTTTGAGCTGAAAAGCGATGGAGGTGGACACCTTTCAGAGTGAGGAGCGGAAATTCCTTATCACCCATATGCTCCGCAGGGGATACCTAGTCCCACACGTTATATCTGATCAATATGCACAACAAAGCTGTGGCATATTTGACCCTCTGCCTGTTGACACTGTGGCAAAAAGTCTACATCCCAAGGAGGTCTTGATAGACAGGGAGGAATGACAGTAATCAAGACTGTGTCCTGCAATCCAGGCACTGACAACGGAGCTACAGTTCGAGGTAACTTCAACATGTACACTTAGTGAATCTGTGAATTGCCTTTGAATTACACTCATTTTTACTGCTGAATGACTAACCCAAGAACATTCTGTGATTTTTGCCCTTGGACTGCTCTGTGAGAAATCAGGAAGTGACACTGGGGAAATATTGTAGAGGACAATGAGAAACATCCTTGGGCAGAAATAGACAAAAAATAGACTTGTACATGGTACATTCAATCCTAATGCCTCTCAAGATGGTTCTTTTGACTAGACCAAAGTTTTTTTATTTATTTATTTATTTGGTATTGTCCACTTGAACTGAGTTATTTGATCTCTCCATCCCTTTAGTTTTTGTTTTCTCCAACACAGTATTTCAGATTTTTTGCTCTAAATGTGAAGGCTCCAGGAAATGATCCTTGAGTGATGGAACATCAGTGTAATGTATAAAAATGGTTTGTGATGGGCTGCTTAGGTCAACTGGAAATGTTGGGCTGACCTTCAAAAGTATAACATCAGACAATATAGTTTATTCGTTTTGCTAAGTCATGTTACATTCTGTTCAGCTTTAGTAAGTTTTAGAGCATTTTGTCCCTTTGAGGTTATGATGCAGAATGTTCCGTCATTGATTTGAATTGTTACAGTAATGACAGACCTGCATTTGCATAAATCAAGCAAATTTTCCTGCTACTGTGTTGATAAAAATAATAAGAAATAAAAACTATTATTTGGGTTCCATAAAGAAAAGACAATATAATTATTTTCTAGTTTTTTCAAGCTTACTTAAAATAACTGAATTGACATAAAAAAAGTAATAGTACTTTATGGTATTGAAATGATTAGAATAGTTGGAGCTATACGGTAAATAAAGACCACACAAATGTGTTTCTGAGCTGCTTTGGCCTTAACAGCATTTTCATGGGGGCCAATAGCCAAGCAGTTGCTAACGCTAGATTCTACCTCAGTCATTCTCTTGTTTTTAGCCTTCTTTGCAATAAATGACATTTCTCAATGCTAGATGCAAAATATTGTGTTTAATGTCGGCTTTTACCTTCATTATAAACTTTTTTTTAGATGAAATCCTTCTGTGTATTTACTTTGTTCATGAGGTTTCGAACAGGAGCTGGATTATCAGTGGAGGTCTCCTCTCTCCAAAACCAACCGACTTAATTCAATTAAAATTGCTGAACATGCTGAAAAGAGCAGATCCAGGTTTATAATCACTGTCTCCACGGCGCTTTTTGGCAGACTTAGCTATACCCTGGATATCAGTGTGTCTAACATTCCAAAGGTTTGATTAATACTGAGGGGAAAAATGGAAAATTTCTGTCAATCACATCTTCCAAACACACACTGTACACACTCACTTTCACAGAAACACACACTCCTTCCCCCCTTTCTCTCTCTCTCCGTTTCTCTCTCCCTGAATGAATCGTTCCTTGTCTCTGAACTGATGGAGCGATAAAGTTGGTTTAAACAGCCGTAGACACACCGGCACACAGTGCTGAGGCAGGAACATGTGTTTTACATCAGGAGCTCCCAGCTATACAAGAGCTAATGTTACCATCTGTATGCATGTGTGTGTGTGTGAGAGAACAGGAGTGCAACATGTCTTTGCAATCTCCTATCAGCTTTTAATCTTCATTCAGGAGGGGAAACAGAGAGAGGGGGAGAAGGAGAATAGGTACTCAGGGAGAGAAAGTGATAACGGCTCGGTGAGGAGGGGACACAAGTTTTCCCCTATCCTTTCCTCCACCCATGATTCATTTTGTTTTTTAAGGCTCCTTTTCTTCCCCCTTGCCTCCAGGAAAAGGACGGAGGGGGCAGGAGTTGTCTGCCTGGACTAATGTGTGTTGATGTGTGTACGTGTGATTTAAATTTTAGAGTCTAAATACTTTGGGAGTTGACGGTTTTTATTTTGGCTTCTTGAGTTACCTAGGAGGGCTGCCTTCCCTCGCAGTAACGTCAACATTCATTCCTCACTTAGCGCTTGCCGGGGACTCAACAGTTATTATTTAGCTTGGAAAGGTTGACTTGCTGAGTTTGTTTGGACCTTCCACAGTGATGTTGCTGTCCAATTCGTAACGCTTCAGCCTCTGTGACGTACATGTTTGTTTTTAACTTGTACTGAAGAATTGTCTGTCCAACAAAAATACCACACTGATGAAAGAATATGAGAGAAAATCTAATTTTTTCTCTGCATCTGCCTGATAATTGTGTCATGTATTACAAAAATACTGATATGACTCCCCACCAAATCCTCTAATCAAACCGCCTGGCCAGTGACTTTACATTATCAGTGTTGATTTTCCCAACACCCAACTTAAAGAGAAATCACAGGAATACTGAGGTGATGAAAGTGTAAGCTAAGCTGTTCACCTAACAGCATTAAAAACTCATTAAGACCTGCCCAATCGAAGTGAATCACTGAGTTTTTCTCTTGCATTTGGCCTCAAACTAGATCGCTTCTTATTGCACAGACCAGAAAATGTGATTTGTACCTGATTATGGAGCCAGTACAGTTTTGGTTTCAACTAAAGAGTAACAGGTGTAAAAATGCTCCTGGGGATTAATAATGTTTGAACAGATTGAAAGGACTAAAGAGGGGATTTAAGAAACTCAGGGACAAAGATGCACATTCTTCTTACTCACATCTCCAGTCCTTGAGCAACTACTTTTTTTGTGGATAAGTGATGCATTTTTAAGATAGTGTGGTCTGGCGTTTTTTTTTTCTAACAAAATTCAAAAGCTAATTTTTAAGGGCGAAATCACAACATGACATGTGTGTCTCTGAAGAATTTTGGTTAATTCAGTATTGCTTTTTCTGCAGAGGAGGAACCAAGGCTGAGATTTAAAATAGAAGCAGTGAATGGCAGGATAGTTTAAGAAAGAAAAAAGTGAATGCCACAAATTCGGAGATGGAGTGTAAAGTTGATATTCTTTATGACACAGATTATGGGGGTGTTTAAAGGTAGGGTCTACAAGACTACGTGAGTACACTCACTAGCCCAGCAAACACCTGTAGCATTACATTTTAGAGCCATGCACCTAACTTGGCATGTTAGCACGAGCTAATCCCTGGGTTATTTGACACATACCTGGTTAGCAGAGAGCCAACTCGCGTCACTCTTCGTCTCATGCTGCTCTCCAAGTCCTGAAAGTGACTGAAAGTCGAGTTAAGCTTACCCCTCGTTTAGTAAAAAGTTTTATCTGTTTGCCGTTTTGTTTCACTTTGGTTGTGTCTTTCTTTCTTCGTGCTACGTCCACTATCTTAGCCACTTGGGATTGCTTCTTCCACTCGCTAATCAACACGCAAAGTCACTTGCACACTGGGCACGCTATGATTGGCTGAGGTAACCACGCTTACTCTATTCCTCGCTCCGAAACAACCAAAACATCAAAATGCAGGCTGAAGAGAGGGTTTGAGGCAGACACAGACACTAATGCAAATGTATAGAGGCCCATGAGTGACAATTGAGCAGGACTGTAAAAGTTGACATTTTATTTTTTGACATTCTATCTTTTAGGAAAATCCTGCAGACTTTACTTTTAAGGACAGAGGCATGCTACAGTGACAAGGCAGAAAAACTCAATCAGGTGCAGTGCTAATGCAGAGGTTGAGTGTAGTAGGTGTAGATGATATCAGGAAGCAATCAAAACTCAATTTTGTATCTCAACAATATCTGAACAACAGGTGGACACTTAGAAGAAACCACAGAAAACGTACCATTATACTTTTCTTATTTTGATTTCAGAGTCAGATCCATCAACACTGAAAAGGAGTATTATTACTTTTAACACAGACTAACAGTTAGTCTAATATCAGTGAGGCCATAGCAACCACCAGATCAGTTAACGCCTGAGAGTAACACAACTTTCAGCTATATTCAGGGCATGATTTGACATGATTCCCAACACCAATAACCAATCAGAGGAGGAAGTATCTGGAAACTGGGAATACTGATACTGGGAAGTATCATCAACTGGATGTTACAGCGCTTGAGCCTGGCAGCAACATTAACAAAACAGCACTCAAGGCCAAGCAGAAATTTGAACTGACTGAAATTTGACTCTACTACTTGCACACTGTGACAATAGCTGCTTTGACAGCTGTTTGCCAACTGCCAATCATAAAGACAAGAATAAGAAGAAAGCATTTATGCCAGGTAGCAGTAAAACTGGTGTAATCCTGTGAAATCCAAAAACCACAGTGTTGGCCTTCAAAAATGTCTTTGAAGAATTTATTTGACAAACAAAACTAAAGTCATTTCCCAACTTTGTTCAGATCAAACCAAAAATTGTTTTCTACAACAACTATGCGCAGAGAGCAACTGACTACTCAATTAATTGTCAAATAGTTGCCAGTAACGCTCAGACAGTATTATTACTTGAAGTGCCCATCCCTATTATCAACCCATAATCTCTTCTTTGTCTGTGTTGCTGCAGGGCAGAACACATCAAGATAGCCCGCTGCCAACTTCAACTGCTGTTCGTCTTTGTTTAAATTCTAAAGTCACGTTGCATCACATACGTTTCTGTGGGATCTCACGTCTATAGAACAGTCGCCCCAAACCGAGGTCTAGGAGTCTTATGGATCTGTTTAGTGTGTATGATACAAAGCAATACATTTATTAGGGCCAAAATATATCAGTCACCTTCTAATCCAGTACAAACCATCAAGGCCACTCAGATCATCTGGAGCAGGTTTGCTTTCAGTCCCAAGAGTCAGAAGCAAACATAGAGAAGTAACATTCAGCTTTTATGCTTCAAAACTGCCAGAGAATATCATGTCTGCAGAAACTCAGCTCCTTTAAATCCAGGTTGAAGACTCACCTTTTTACAGCTGCCTATTATTAAAACATTTAAACAAATCATTTCAATATTACACATCTCTGCACTACAACTTTTATGCTTATGTCTTAAAATATGTTTTAACCTTCTTTTTGGAAATTTAATCGAAATTTATTGCATTCTTTGCTTTTTAATTGATTTTAATTGCTTTCTTTTAATATATTTTCGCTGGTTTGTATCTCTGTAAAACACTTTGAATTCCCTTGCTGCCAAAATGTGCTACACAAACAAACCTCCCTTGCCTCAATACAAAAATTGTTATGATATACATCTGTCTGAACTGTCTTTAAGGTGTCTGATCACCCAAGGTCTTAAAATTGGTTGGTTTTGAATGACCTCTAATGTGTGAATAGCCTTAAAAAATGCATCATATCAAATAAAGAGGACAAATCTATGGAAAAGACACTGAGTTGAAGGTGTCATTCAGAGCTTATGTCCCAAACTATTATGCACATTTAGCCTGAAGGAGAGACATAAAGCATTAGCATTTAGTTTTTAGTACTCTTGATGCCCCCCGTTTATAGAAAGGAGTTTATGTTAACACTCAAATCTATCAGTGATCAATCAAAAGTTAAAGACCTTTGAACAAACACTACATCCCGTAATGACAAACTGCACCTATCACCACCGTGTACCCTCAGAAAAAGGGTGAAGAAAGACAGCTACATCTTTAGACTTCAAGTGCAAATAGTCCAGACAAATAATGGCCTGTAATCTAGACAAACCACCCACACATTACAGGAAGGGTGATAGAAATCTGCTCCTACCTGTCAACAGATAACATGGCAAAACAAAGCAAACAGATGGGATGCTGACGTTGCAACACATCCTGTGAACATCAAGGTGTGAGTGAATCTGAGCGTAGAGTAGTAACAGTCTTAACTAGTTTCTGTTTTGGATCTGCAGATGTGACTGAGTCAGAACAGAAAATGGTACCTAGCTGAAGTGGACTGTGTAGGTGTGTACACTGCCAGGTAAGAAAGCTCTGGCTGATTAATTCTACTAAACTTGGGAAGAAATGTCTTCAAGCATCATGAAGTGTGAGGTCAGGAGAACTCCTCCACAGTATTTCAACATTATGCATCACAACATTATTCTGCTTTAGAGGCGCTGGAGGCAGATGTGAGTTACTGCTTACTGTTGCTTACTGCAGAAACACTGATTTTGAACACCGGCCAAATCTGTGTGTATGTGTGTGTGTGTTCGTGCACACTTTCAGACCTTATTAGGTTGTACTTGTGGTGATGCTTAACCCCACTCAGAGCTTGGCAGCTGCTCCCTTTTCTCTCTCTGTCTACTTTTATTTCTCTCCACCCGTTCTCCCTGGGTCTTCTCTTTCGTCTTCCTGTCTTTGTTGTCTCTCTCCCTGCTCGGTCTGTCTCTTTGGCTCTCAGTCCTGTCGCTTTTGGTGCTTTCTCTTTTCTTTCTCTCTCGTCATCAGTCTGCTGCTCCCTCTCTCCCTCTCTCTTGGTGGTCTTGGGGTAATGTAAAACTTGTTTCCTGGTTGATCTGCAAATCAGGGGCTTTAAATAATTGTGATCCTTAACATATGTCCATCTGTTTGCCAGGTGTGTTTATGCTTGCAGGCCACATGCTTATTCCTTTATGTTAGGATGGATTTTACTTTGAGGGGTTTACAACATAAAACGATTAACTTGGAAATTCAGTTTACTATTGATTGCTGATTTGATGAAGCGAGAACATGATGCAATAAAAAAACAGGAGTAAAGGGGCCATGTAGAGTTTTTGACCACTAGTAGCACTATTGAGCAAAGTTTTGCAAGTGGTTCGCTGTTTGGTGTTCAATCGTGCACTTGGCTTGTTCATATTCTGTCTTTGCTTTTTGCACAAACACACATTAACAGCTGTTAGCATTAATTTGCTAACAAATGCAACAATGCTGTATGTAAGGCAATAAGAACCAGTACAGCTAGCAAGCAGAATCCGACGAAAAATAATGGCTTTTAGTAAACATTAGACTATAAGGAGGAAAAATAAGTCGCTGTTTTTGTAAACAATGTGTTTTAGCAAAAAAAAAAAAAAATACAAAAACAAACAAGAAAAAAATAAATAAATAAAAATTTCCACAGGCAACCTCTGAATTACTTATTAAAGGATAATACCAGCTCATTACACATTTCGTCTCATTTTCACAGGTTTGGTAATTATTTCCTGCAGTTATGATTATGTGCTGTGCTCATTAAAGTAATTATCTGATTAGGGAACAATGCAACAGGGCAGAACAGAATTACAGGCTAGAGACAGGAGTAGTCAGACAGGTTATGAACAAACAAAGAGTTTAAAAGCTTTACAGATTAATCTAACACCTTCATACAAAACATAACACCTTAAGTGAGGATAACTACTCAAAGATAAACGGTCCTGTGCATGACTCTGACATGTCAGGAGAAATTAACCATGTGAGGTGTGAAACTGGGCTTTTCTTCAAGGAGCTTTCAGGCTGTTCTGACTTTGGTGCCCCCTGTGGACAAAGTTAAAATAAAAGTTCTAAAAGTTTCATTTTTATCCTTTGCTTTCTTTTTCGGGTATAGATTCAATTTGTTAAGAATTTTTGTTGTTGAAAATTGACAATTAGGCTGGTTTGGTAGCCATTACTTCAGAGGTCTTCAACAGGGGGTCAATGGCCCCTTGGGGGTCTGTGGACATATTGCAGGGGGTCCATGATATTTTTAGTTAAATAGGCAAACTTTTATATTTTAAAATAAAAAAAAAAAGTTCCCAAATATTCTATACTCTATATGTTAATGTCTTTGAACACACGTTCATGGATACATGAAGGCCTAAAATGCTATATTCCAATCCGAAACGCTTGTTTTTGAAATAAAAATGTCAGTTTGAATAGCTTGTATTCTTGATTGCCATGCAAATCATTTGTCACTTCCCCTGCTGCAACAGTTTCAGGCCACAATACCAAAGTAGAAATAAACAATCTTGTCACTGATGGTCTTGTTTGCATTGGTAGGTCATACAAGGGTACTGTTTATCACAGTCTGTTTTATAACAAGTAAAACATTGTATAGTGGCTTTAATGTATTGTTTCAATTGTTTTGGTGGTTCTTTTTGTTGTTGCTGTTGTTTTGTTTTACCCTAGTTGTTTTTTTCTCTATCATTTTTTATTTCTTTGTTTTCATTTGTTCTTTTCTCTGTTGATGTCATTTTTTCTCTTTGTATCATTTTCACATGTTTGAAATAAAGCATTGATTCATTCACATTCAATGTTCAAGGATCATCAGCCGCTTATGCTTCGAAAATCCCTCACTCTTGGATCCCAGAAGAAGGACCAAACCTCAAGAGATGTAGCCCTGTCATATATAGAAATATTGCTGAAATAGGGTGGATACAGAAAAACAGAAATGAACCCAAATAATTTGTTTTTGATCACACAGACTTTACGGGAGATGAAAAAAGTCACATTTTCACTCCTTTTTTTCCCTGTCAGCCGCTCCATTTATTGTCAGCCTTGTGCCTAAGTCTCTTGGTAGCGACACACATTAGAGATGCGAGTCTCAGGTCTGTGGCTCTGAGGAAAGAGTTGTTCTTAATCAGTGAGCTGTGGTAGATCAAAGGAATAACACGGGTCCACTTTCTGGGAGGATTTTCCCTCTAAAATGGGTTCGGTTATCTTGGCGACCTTAACCAAACACGCAGGAATAAATGTGCTATGACTAGAAGTGGATCCTATCCCACTTGGCTTAAATAACACAAGAATATCCTATTACAGCCGGAGAGATAGATCAAGGTTCCAACATTTCTAAGAAGAGGGCAGATAACAGTGTCGCAATTGTGTTGATCTGGGGACACATGAGGCCAGTTGCTGTGTTTCCTCTACTGAGGAACAAACATACAACAGATACAGCCAGATTAAACAAATACAGTGAGCGTGTGTGTGTGTGTGTGTGTGTGTGTGTGTGTGTGTGTGTGTGTGTGTGTGTGTGTGTGTGTGTGTGTGTGTGTGTGTGTGTGTGTGTGTGTGTGTGTGTGTGTGTGTGATAGAGAGTTATCACACTAAAAAAATGCATGGAGTGACTTTTTAAGAGATAACTTGAACAAAAGTTCAAGGACACAGGAGCACAGCAGCAGTTTCAGAGTGACTAACTTGTACAGATACACACACACCCACTGGGGCATTCGTGCACACACCAATTGTTTGGCTGCACCTGGACTATTAAAGAACAGGATAGATGGGACTCAGGGACCTGACTGTGTGAATGTTTGTGTCAGAGTGTGTGTGTGTATGCGTGTGTGTGCACAGTCACAGAAGCCAAACATCTGCAGCAGTGACGCACCATCTTCACAGCAGAAGTAAGATTATACACACATACATACACACACCAGGCAAACACTGATACTCAAATAACACAATTATCAACTTTAAGTTTAGCAGCACATCTTGTTCTCTCACCTCAGGCCTCCACTCACAAGAATCATACTCTCTATCCTTTCATCATTTTTTGTCATTCTTGAAAATAAATAAATCCTTCCCAGAGGAATTTCCAAATGTTCCCATGAGTGTGAGTCACAGTTTGCACAGAATAAGGAGATTTCTGAGCGAAAGATCAGAATATATGCACACGAAAGCTAGATTTTCAGCAAACTGGATTGTAAATAATCAAATAATCAAAACTAACATCAACCAAAAAAGCAGTCAGAGAGCTCAGACCTCCAACAAGCATATTGTGATTGTCACGCAACACTTTAGTCCTACTTTAATGTTATACTCCCTTTCAGCAGACTGTCTGCTACAATTTGGTGTTAGTTGCAGGTTTGTACGATAATTTGTTACCTGACAGTGTTGATAATTATGATGACCCAGTACATATTTCATATTCTGGATCTTAGTATTCAGAATATTGCCAGGATCTGGATCGTACTTTTACATCTGTCAGAAATTATCATGACCTTGTCTTGTATTCTTTTGCAAAGCCATCCAACCATTTATCGTGGAGTTATAAACACATATGGTAAAAACGGCCCTATCTCACAATGATAAAGAATTCTTTAAAACACATCCTGGATTCAGACGGTGATCTGGATCACCTCCAAAATTCAATCACTTCTTTCTTATCCCATTTTGAACATTTCCTGAAAATTTCATCAAGATCCTTTGTAACTTTTTGAGTTGAGGTAAGTAGACCTTACTTTTTCCCAATTAAAACCTTACAAGAAGGCTGTGCATTGTCCCTACAATTATTAAAGAGGCTTGTGTGGTTTTAGAATAAAAATCTAAATAAAATGCACACACAGATGTCTTTACACAAGTTTGTTTCCAGAGTCGTAAAAAGTTACATTTTCAAAGTCTGACATCAAGAAATTCAAACTTTTAGATTAAACTTTCATCTTTCTATCAACATTTCATGCATGCAGGAAATATTCTTACAGTTTAAGCTTGAAATTTCTGTCCAAACTGATCAGGAAAAGTTTAATCTGTGTCAAGTTTGAGAATTTCTGATGCAATTTTGCACCAACAGATGTACTCCGAGCAGAGGCAGAGAGCCCCGAAAGAAAACTTAAACAAGCCCCGGTCTGCCTCTCTAGCGCTGCTGTAAAGACAGAACAAACACAAGGCTCTCACAGCACAGCCGGACCTTAATGTATTTAGCTTTGGCTCGTCCACTGAGCTACACAGGAACACAGAAACAATACTAGTCGATAAACTCTCTGGGAGCAAACAAGTCTTGAGCAGTTGAAGCTGTGCTGAGCTGTGTCGGGTCCTGTTGTGTCGTAAACCCAGTGAGAGACAGAGAGAGAGTGAGGAAACAAAAGAGAAATAGTCTTAAGGGAATTTGGGTATACAAGATGCATCATGCCAGTGGAGCAGAATCCATAAACACACTGGCACAGACACACACACTCACTCACCAGGCACACACCAGTGAAGAATTCCTAATGAGCGAAAACCTCACAGGGGACACAGAGGGGGAGACGGGGAAGAGAGAAAAGCCGGAGTAAGAGGAGAGATAGAGACAGAATGAGAGAAAGAACTGATATATCCTTCTTGAGCTTTCACCCCATATCAAGTATGCATGACACCGTGAGTGTGTGTGTGAGAGTGTATTACAAGTTTGAGGCTGGATATGCGTGTCCACTGAGAAGAGTTAAAAGTGAAAATCTCCACTCTGCATTCCATTCACACATGCACGCATGCCTGACACACACACACACACACACACACACACACACACACACACACACACACACACACACACACACACACACACACTGCAGGAAGTCCTCTGCACGCGCAAATGCCCACAGCCATATTGCTACCTTGCCAAGAGGGCCTTGGACCGCCAAGGTTGCCATGGCATTGCTCACTCACAAACACACACACACACACACACACACACACACACACACACACACACACACACACACACACACACACACACACTGAAAGATGCTCATACACTTTCTCAATCACTTTCTCACTCTCCCAAGCAAGGTGCGACGAGATGTCTTAAAGTGGACAGGATCAAAGTGTCAAATCACCTCTCACACCCAGGTAAGAGAGTGTGGGCAGTTGTGTGTGTGTGTTTGTGTATGTGTGTGCCTGCCAGTGAGTTGTGAATGGGAAGAAAGCTACCGCACCATTAAATCCCTTATTGAATCTACCCTCCTGGTGCAATGAAGCTGTTTTGTACTTGTTTTTTTCCCTGTATTCAAACATGGCCGCTCTAGAGATGCTAAATGCGTCACGAGGGAGGCGGCATGATTGGCAGCTGACAAACAGGTTTGATGAATTGGTCTACCTGCCACATGTTGTTTTCCTTTTCTAGATGGCAGGTAAGCAGCACTATTTTTACTTGCATGATGGAAATTAAATTTCAAGCTGTCTGTCAGGTCTTCGCCGAGCTGCGGCAAGACACATCCCTCCAATCAAATGCTCAGCACAAATTAAATTTACTAAGCTGGGCATACTTCTGTTTCAGGCAGATACTCGTTCTTATATTAGTCTCAAATTCATGTATCATTATCTGTATCATTGTTTTTTTTTTTACTGTATCTCCCACTTTATCAAAGTGTAATGTTAGCAGATATGAAGTATCAGCATATATGTTAATATCAGAAGCTGCTTCAGAATCACTGTCTTAATGATGTCAAATTCTTTTTTTTTTGTTCTGAAGATATATGTAGGGCTTTTTCTCATGCCTTTAATCAGAAAAGATAGGACAGTGGATAGAGCAGGAAACAGTGTGAGAGTGTGAGATGACGTGGGAAACGGGCCAAAGGCTGGATTGGAACCTCATGGGATGCGACCCAGGTCGCTAGGCCATCTACACCCCTGGTATCATTATCTTTAACATAATCAGTTAGTGTTATCAGTATCTGTATCCATTATCAATTTGTATCAGTATCAGTATTGGTATCCATACCTACACCAGTGTTGGTATGACTACTGTTATCAGCAATAGTATCAGTATTTTTATTGATACCAGTATTGTGTATCTAGTTGAGTATCGGTACCTGTACTAATGTCAGAAACTCCATTTAAAGAAGGAAAATATGTCATAATATTGGACATGCACCACCGACCGATCTGTGCCAATTTCCTTAATTTTGGAGGATCGGTAATCAGTGATTAGAGATTGGTGACTGATCTACCTGTCAGCCAGCCATTGTTGCTTTTTGCTCTAAAACTCATGTCACTTTATTGGTTGTTTAACATAAAGATTTTATTGTTTCACAGGTATTGTTCAATGATTTTTAATAAAATAAAATTGGAACATTGAAGGCATATGCTATCAGTTAAAAAATAAATAAATAAAAAGTAAAAATCTGTATTGGCCCAAATCCGTATCGGCAGGTCAGGCTTTTTAAAGATCGGTGCTTGGCCAGAAACTTGTGATCGGTGCACCCCTACATAATACGTTTGTAGATCCCTAGCCAAGTATGTGTGTTAGGACTTATTTTATTAAAAAAAGCTCTGAAGGCCAAAAAGGAAAGAAATAGACAAGAAGAAAACAAAAAAAATTCACTCAAAATGCACTCTTTATGTACACACAGTTTCTACAAAGATTAACTTTCGACATCATTTGGCTTTAACACAATAATAGATGAAGAGAAATAATATATTCTTTAAATGTCCTGTAACATAAACTGTCCACTTCCCTGGCACCTTTTCTCTTATTAATCAAATTACATCACTCAAACTAAAAGCCTGATTGTGTGAAAGAACCTCAGATTAAAAAGAGGAGATGAGGGAAGAAAAAGAAGAATCTGTGAAAACCTGGAGACAGAAGGAAGAGGAAGGTGAGCAGGGTTTTCAAATTAACTATTGGTCAGGGGTCAGACAGACATTTAATCTAACCAATCAGCTTCCTAATTACACAAGTGCTGCCAGAGCGGTGTACCCAGTGCATTTCTGTGTGTGTGTGTGTGTGTGTGTGTGTGTGTGTGTGTGTGTGTGTGTGTGTGTGTGTGTGTGTGTGTGTGTGTGTGTAGCTGGCTGGCGTTGCGTGTAGAGGTCTTGTTGTAGCAAAATGATCATCTGGCCTTAATATTGGTTCCATGTGTGAATACACACGCATATACGAAACTGGGCGTGTGCATACACACACACACACATGCAGCCAGTGGTAAAATGCTCCCACCTTACACAAAAAAGAGCAGAGCAGGAGAGAAAGAGAAGAAGACAGAGACAGAAGGAGAGATAGAAGAAAGAGAGAGACAGAGAAAGAGAAGCAGACAAGTGTCGCACAATGAATGTGAAAGAAAGAGAAGAAAGAAGAAAGAAGAATGAAAAAGACACATGCACACGCACACACTTCCAGCAGTGTGTGTGTGTGCATGTGTGTGTGTGTGTGTAAGTTGATTGTAACAGTAATTGATGTAAACGTCTAAATTACAGCTAGGAGCTAAAATAACCACTGTGTTTTACCGTTGCCATGTCTACGTGATGAAAAACAGCTGGTTGGTACGCTGGCGGGGAGGGTGGAACATCTGTGTCATGGGCTCACAGCTGAACCAATGAAAGGGCTTTGTATTGAAGCGACACGTGTCCGAACCAATGAAATACTCACTGGAAAGAGAAGATATTGAAATAGACGCCGTTTTAGGTAAACTAATTATACCCTAAAACATAATATTAGGAGATATAAACCGCTGCATCATCTGTGAAAAACATATCTTTTTATGTGCTAATGCATTTAAGATTGGGATTCTTCTAAAATCTTATTAATCTTGTGGTTAGTCCAGGAATAATTTTTATGTTTTTCCGACTGAGGTGCCAGATTTGTGTGGTTTGTCATGAATAGAAAATTTTACTATGTGCCAATCGTGCCAGACAATCACAGGAAAGTCTTTTTATATACTCCAACAATCCAACAAAGAGCCATTCCTCGTCTTGCTGCCTGCCCCACTCCACAGGAAGGATAATGGGAGGGTCATGTGTAGCCCTGAAATAAAGATTCAATGTCTTGCTCAATGACACTTCAGTATGAGGGCTACTAATAAATAACAGCTCCGTCCTGCTGCCAAAAAGCAACTCAAAATCAAACCACAATGCCAAATCCTGGGATTCCAGATTGTGCTTTTCTGTTACTGATGACTGACTTAACACTTCCAGAAGTGATATGTTGTGGTAAAATGTTTCTCATACAGGTTACCATCAACGTGTGGATTTGGTTTTGTTTTTCCTTAACCAGAGTTGGAATCAGTCAGTCAGTGAACCCAAAGCCTGCTTGCGAGGAGAATTACCACAAGCCAAGATACATTCAAGCAAACACGCCATTCCTTGATTAGCATGAGCCAAAAACGCCAAGCTGTCACCCTCTCCATAAGCATGTTGTCAGCTGTAATATGTGTGTGTGAGTGCGGCCTTAAAAGATCAGCCAAAACGGGTCGAAATGAAAATGGTGTAATTTGTTTTTAAAGCCAAATGCAATATTTCTCCAGGACAGTGAGACTTCTGTAACTGTCACGCAGTGGAAAGCCACAAACACAGAGGCCCTAACATGTAACAGTGACACTCCTATCAATACACACACACACACACACACACACACACACACACACACACACACACAGAAATGCTCATCTACTTGTACCTCCACAGACAGGCAGGCACACAAACACACACACACACACACACACAGGCTGAAATTACTGCAAACAGGTTGTCTGGTTATGTTTCTGTTACACTAAACACAGCCTAAATTTTATACACTAGCGACATCACCACACACAAGCTACCACACGCTCTTTTTCCAGCAGGACTGTGTTTATTTGAGTCTGTGTCCTGATGGGAAATGTGACTGCAACACAAACAAACTGAGCTGCCCAGAACAGACATCTCTGTCTGCTGGAGAGAAAGAGCAGTTTGGTGAATATCAGTAAGTCTTCCCTTTTTCCGACCCACCCAACCACACACACACACACACCCATGCCCACACACACACGCATCATCCCTGCAACTACAAAGAATAAAGACACTTTTCACTTCTTCCATAAGGGACTGTATATAGGATGCTAACATATTCCTGCAGAGCACCCTGGTCTATGAGCTCCATTTATGAAAGTGTCTGCAGAGAACACACCTTTCAGCCCAGACTGCTCACAAGCACACTGCTATACTGATATCCACGGGCTGCTATAGTTTGCATCTGGGAGTGAGGGCGGCAGTGGAATTACACGGCCTACATGCAAACTGGTTGCCTGACTTGTCACCTAAAGGCAAATGTTGCATATGAACAAATAAAGGAAAAAGAGATGACAGGATGGTACATACTATGATCATTTGTCTGAGAGTATTTCAGAACTAGTATATCACATACTCAACCAATTTAAGGTCAAGTTTTTGGTTACTTTAGCTGCAAAATTAAAATTTGTGTGAGGAGTTTTTGCTTTGAGTTGATTGCTGAGGACAAAGTAGTCCCTGAAGTGTGCTGATTTTCCCCTGTATATATTTAAGCAGCCGCATTGGTACTTTTAGGCTACATTCACATGTACCCAGATATTTCCCTCCTTATTTTGTTAAGTGTATCCAAAGTGTTAAATAAATTAATAAATAAATATTATTTTACATTAATTTTTTTATGTGCTAAAGTGTAATGATGCTAGTTTCTCTTGCAATTTGAACCAACAGAAAGAGAAGCAGTCTGCCATCTTGGATTCATGGTGCATACATAAAAATAAAAAAAACCTGCTATGTTCAAGTTGACCCCGGTGTCACCCAAAAATTTGTTTGAACTGTCTAAATAAATAAAGATGCAAATTAAAAATAAAAATAAACTTCTTAAAATCTCCACCTTGCATGGTGTTTTCCAAAACCTAAGTCTCAGTGACCTAAGGCTCAATTTATGTGCAAACCTAAAGCCAAGTTGCAGCCAAAGACTGCATATAACAATCTGTGACAGGACCCTGCACCCTAAAAACTAACCAAAAAGAATCTGTTTTGTAGATTTTGTTTGCTTTAGTAAGTCATTAAGAGACACAAATAATATTATCAGCTTGTTCAGTAACCTCACAGTAACTCAAAGTAACCTTTAACTTTTTTTTAACAGTAAAATACTGCAAGTCTCCTGTTTCTCTTTGAATGGTAACAGGTAGTTTCTTTCACTTAGCAGCATACACTTTCCCTTTAAATGTACAAAATTAAGTAAAATTTGGTGGAAAAAATGGGAGAATTCCTCTTAAAATGTCACAAAGATGAATGGTTTCACAGTAACAGCTGAAAAAACAACATAATCAGAGCACTCTCAAAGTTTTCAAGTGACTTTGCACATATTTTGCATTCCTGCTTTGCAATATTTTTGTTCTGTTCAGTTGACTTAAACAAGAGATCAGTGAGGACCAGATTATCAACTAAAATACCACAGTTTTCTGAACAGCTAAAATATTTTCCAGCCTTTGTGTTGTGATGGTACTTGTGCTTGAGGGCATTTTTGAGTCTAGGATCTAAAAGCAACACAAGGATAAAAGGTGTAAAGATGGAAGCTGTAAAAGGCAGTTATACACAGAGGGGAATTTAAGAGTTCTGTAAAAGTTTTGTTTATTAATACTGAGACTATAGAGGCCAGGAAATCAACAGAATACTTAGCATTTGTTCACACAGCACATCAATTAAGATACACAGTTTCTGAGTTAATTTACTGAAGTTTCTCCCACATTTTTGTCTTCAATAAAGCTTTAAGCACACACACACACACACGCGCACACACACACACACACACACACACACACACACACACACACACACACACACACACACACACACACACACACACACACACACACACACACAGAAAAAAAAAGAAAAACAGTTCAGGGCATAAGCTCTATAATTTCCTGTAGCGGATATAGAGAGATGTTAAATTATTAGCGCAGAAAATAAGTTCAATTCATGCTTTAATTTCCTTACAACACGTACAATCTCGCTCACACACTCGCACAGAATAGAAACACAGACTTATCACACACAATTAGGTACACAAGCAAGCAGTGGAGAGCTCCCACAGCTTCAGAGATGTCCATGAACACAGACACACATGGACTTTTGTGAGGAGAACGGGACGAAAGGGAAACAGAACATGAAGTAATGAGAACTTCATAGAAATGCAGCTGTGGGTGTCTGTTGTGTGTGTGTATATGTGTGTGTGTGTCTTTTAAACATAATTAGCTCCGTCGGGGAGAAATGTAAACGAGAGAAACTTTAATGAAACTCTTCTCTGATCTGCTGAAAGCACACATTCCCGTTTATCTCTCTGTGTTCGTCTCTTTTCCTCTTCTGTCTGTCTCTGCACTCAAATGGAATTTAATGTCACGCATGGGACGACTGAAAACCCCGAGGGTTCACCTTTCAGTTCGGCATTACGGCCACATAAGATGAATACAATTATGGTGTGTGTGTGTAAGGTCACTTTCAAGATTCCTCCCTGCCTTGCTGCAGTGCATTTATCTCCTCCTCTCTGCTGTCTTTGAGGTGGAATTCCCTTTGAAAGCAAAGTCTGGGAATTATTAGATCATCTATATTTTGGGTCAATTCTCATATGTTCACATATGTTTGGCTCAGAGGCACTGCCTAACTCAAAAAACCACCATTACTCAAGTCTGTCCCATTACATTTAAATCCTCAGACGTCGAGTGAGCTTTTAGTTTAACTCCATCTCCAAACCTCCAAAGTTTTCTGTCCTTTTATCACACAGCAGCTCAAAAAAACATCTAAAAACTTCATTTCAGAGTAAGAAAACATCACCGATGTAATAAATCACACACAAAACACAGCCAATAGCAGCGCAATGTCTCAACACAGTGCAGCAATTATAGATCAGACCTTTTACAAGAAGATATTCTCTCCTCACGACACAGCTAACACCTCCTGTATCAGAATACCAACGACTCTGAATCAGTGTTTGTCTCTCAGTGTGCACCCTTGAAAGCTTTTGTATGTGTATGAGGTGTGTATCGATCCATGAGTAACAGGTGAGTTCTCCTTTGAGGAAAGAAAGGGAAATGAAAGAAAAAGAATTAAAAGAGAAGGTGCTGTGACGGATCGATGCAAAGGGGGAGAAGAAAGAAGGAGTAAAGATGAAGGGAACACACAGACGTGAGAGTGCAAAGATAAAGCGCACATGAAAAACTACTTTTGGCTGTTCATTTCTGTTCTTTTCTCTGTTTAATCCCTCGCTTCCTCCTTGTATCATTCAACTGTTGCTCATTCTCCTCCTCTTTTTTCACTCCACCCTCCGGCCTTCATGCCTCTGCCACTTTTTTCTTCTCACTTGCCATTTACAGAGTTAATTTGTGTTTGGGAGCAGATTCACCTTTTGTAATTCAAACTGCTGCGTCAAAAGGCTGCATCTAAAAGTGTGTCAACGCATGTATGCGTGCATTTGTGTGTGTGTGTGTGCTATTTCCGATGATCCTTTGCATTATTGCCTCTCCCTAACTCTGCCCAGGGATGAGTCAACAGTATGTGTGTGCATGTGCTTGCTTGTGTGCGTGCGTTGTGTGTTGAACATGCCACCGCATGCCATGGAAACTGAGAACAAATATTATGTGGGGAGGGAGGGAGGGACAGAGATAGCAGCAAAGGCCATATATCATTAAGCTATTACACGACTACAGTTGTAAGTCATACTCAGATTCCCCTTTAATAAGATCTTTAAGTGCTTATTTGCCCTTCATCCCTTTCTCTTTCTGCTTAACACCTTCACACAATCGCCTTCATCTCACCTTGAGTGCTCTACCATCACAACAAGCGGTTATGTGGTACTGACTCATCAGCGTTCATATAAAAATGTTGGTCAGTCACACTTGTTTGAAATCACTTTATATTCTTTATTTAAAAAAAGAAAGAATAAATATATATCTTCTCCTCTGATTGGCCAGCCCTCATGACACCCACTGGTGGTTGCCTTGGTGTTTGAGGCCCACCTCTAAAACATATCACAAGACTAGCAGGGAGATCATTTTAGCAAGTCTCATGAAGATGTCTTAAAGAGCTCATGCATTTTTTTTTCCAATGGACATTTTTGAGCAGTTAACAGAAAGATATCAAAATCTGGACTCATGTCAAATGGACATCCAGTATCATTACTTTATACCCATGTTTAAAATATGGGGAAGCATCACACTCCCTCTTTGAGCATTATAAGATTAGCTTGACTTGGTTAAGCTAAGTTTGACTAGGGACAGGGATTTAAAAAAAAAAAAAAAAAAAAAAAAACAGGAAAAAATTACAAGGAAACAAACTGCATTTAGTTTTACATCCTTAAAGGTATAAACAATGCCAGAGACCTCACACATAATACTAATCACTAATTGAACAGTTTGGTCCCTACAGTGTGTGGAGTGCAATGCTAAGACATCACATATTACATGTACAACCAACCAGGGTCCTCACTTTCAAAACTCTTCCAGAGTCTCTCACAGCCTGACATGACTTTAGTGTCAACAAACATGACAGGCGAGGAGATGGTTGTCAAGCTAAACACAAGGATGTTTGCTAACTGCCACTCAAAGAGAAGGAGACAAAAGCATTGTTGCAAAGTGATACCATGTAAGTGGTGTAATAAACAAATAGACCTAATCAGCTTTCTAAGAGATCTGAAAGGATCCTCTCCAAAAAAGTATGCATAGCTGAGATTAAGTGCAGACTTTTATACTAACCATAAGTCTGCAAAAACTGTGCACAAGAAGAAAAACCTCCAGCAGAAAAGGGGGCGACTAGTGAATTAATGATTTAATAGTTCAAAGTTCCCTATGAACTACCTGGTCCATCCACTGTGGAAGAAACTTCTGTTAAACTTCTTGTCTCATTAATTCTGTTTTATTCCTTTTGGTGGATTTTTTTAGGAATTGCCTAAAAACACTTATGTTCCCAACAGAAATCAACAAGTACTCAACTCTGGCATCAGTCTAAATGTATGCTTTGTTTTGACTTATGTCACTACCGCTGCATTCACTGAACACACCCGACACCACAGGGTATCAGGTGAAATAATCATCTTAAGAACCTCAGAAAAGTTGGAACTAGGCTGAATTTTGCTGGAAGGGGTGAGCTGTTCCCAAAACCAGCCTGTTTTTTTTTTGTTTTTTTTTTGTTGTGTGTGTTCTGCCTTGTTCAAATGAGTAAACTAGTTTGAAATATTCATGCACAGATAGAAATTTATGCTTTGTAACTGTTTCTTTAAGGAGAAAACGCAGCATTACAGGTTTATTCATTTATTTTGGATAAAAGACTTATCTCCATGATCCGTTTATCTTTCTATATCTCTATCCTCTCTCTCCCTTTTTCTCTGATACACATACACACACACACAAATGTGCTCTCGTTCTCCGTCTCACACTTTCTCACAGACACACTCTGCCCCACCCATCATAATGAGTAAACCTCTTGCTGCCCCACCCTGCGCAGTCTGCCAAGTTACTGCCAACACCTCTCTCACACACACACACACACACACACACACACACACACACACGCACGCGCAGACCAACAGACCAACCCAAGACTTGCACAAAGGAGCCATACACTGAACTCACAAACTGATATATGCACTTACACACGTGACACTCTGACACTCAATCATACCACTTACATACACCCATGTCAGTGCCATGACACTGTTCACACACACAAACACACACGCATACACACACAGTCTCACCGACTGAGTTGAGTCTATTCTAATCTAATGTGATCATAGCCAATAAGCTCTGTGGCGTCAGCAAACCACAGTATGTTCCTGCCAGTTTCTGACATCACTGGGAAAGTGAAAGGCATCGTGAGCCACAGAGTAGGATGACAGAGTTGACAGGTGGTAACCATGGGAACCATCAACTTGCCTCACTGTTGCTGTGACAGCAGGCAAGATTTGGGGTTTTCAGCTCTAAAAAGCAAGGAAACTATAGCACAAAAATTAAACCGCTAACACACAGAAGTATTCAGAGCGTTAAAGACCAACAAACGTACTTCATCAGCTGGCAGCAGTCTGTATAATTACTCTGCTGTGGAGGAATTACACATTACACAGAAGCGGCCCCCTGCGTGAAGCCTAATCTCTGCATCTGCCTAAAGGATGTGAAGTTGAAGGTGTATTTAAAGCAGCACTTTGACTGCTAATGCTCCCAGCAGGTAGAAGGATGTAGCTGCAAAGGATGTAGCTTAAAGGTAAAGTCAGGTCGTGACACAGAGGAGAAAATGGGATTAATGAGAGAAAAGGTAAATGTAAAACTGGAGTGTACAGAGATGAAGCATTAAGCTGTGTGTTCATCTTTACCCGTAGCAGAGACTGGGACTCCTCTTTGGCCGCCTTCACCTCCTGTCCACCTCCTCCTCCTCCGGTCCCTCCTCCTCCTCCTCCTGTGTATTGCTGCTGTGGCATCTGGATCTGCTTCTCCCCTCCGCCTCCTCCCGCACTGGTTCCCCCTGACCGCCCTCCTCCGTACAGCTTGGCGTCCCCCAAAAACGTCTTGGTATCTCCCAAAAATGACTTGGTGTCTCCCAGGTAAACCATGCTGGGTGAAGCAATCCCTCTTTTCTGCTGCGAGGCTTCGTGATTGGCTGAAACGAAGGACAACGAGAGAGGGGAGGGGAAGAGAGACGGGCTCCCACTTCCTGGTCCTCTTTCAGGTCCCATTCGCTCCTTTGGCACCCAAAGTAAACCGTGAGCCTGGTCGCTCCCTCTTTCTCCCGGTCCTCTCGTCTCACCGAGGATCCACCCTTTCTCCCGTTCTCTGTCTTTCTCCTCGCCTCCTTCGCTTTTTACCACCCCTCCTGTTTCTTCTCTACCGCCTTCTGCGAGCCGTCCCTCAGGTGGGGCAAGAGAGTAGAGGAGGCGAAGATCCCCCTTGCTTTCTTCCTTGATGGCTAAGGTAGAAGGAGCTGAGCAGCCATTGGTCGAGAGAGTTAACGAAGGCGTCAGGGATGTTGTCGTCATTGAGCTTAATGAGGGTGAAGACTCGTGGCAGTGGGCGGAGTTAAAATGGTCCAGGAGAGCTGTTGAATCAGAAGCTGTGAAGTCGCACCGGCGGCAACGGCAACACGCATGAACACGCCTGCAGAGAACAGAAAACATGGCATGAATTTATGTGGATAAATATTTAATTTAGCTGCAGTGTACAAAATAACTTAATAACACTGCTCAAACTCATAAGAATTGCATATTATGGTTTAAAAAATGAGTTCAGACAACCAGGTTCTTTAAAAAAAACTAATCTTGATACTTGGTTTCATTTTCCCACACAACTAGAGTCAATCCATCTTGATTTGCTCGGCCTGAAAATGTAAAAATCTTCCATTATTTGGTGGCTTTAATGGCTTCTGCATAACCTGCCAAAAAAGTTTTTTATTGATCACATTCTGAGTAAAACCAACCCTGTGAATTGAATCAATCTTAAGTGCACTTCTCCCTGCCCCATTTTTTTCCGACCACTCAGGTAGAGTTTCATCGAGTTCGTGGCCAAAAAGTGACTCAGTGTTCCACCAAATCACCATGAATTAGAACCAAACTGTGAGAACTGTAAATGAATCTGAAAGACAAGAAATGAATCAGCCATCAAGAAACCACCTTCATTTCCTGTTGGCAATGTTGTAAATGAGCAGCTATGATATGCACTTTACATACAATACCAACAACCATCACATTTTTTTTTTTTTCCTGGCACAGAAAACACATTTGATGTTTCCTGTGTGGGCCAATGAGACAAACACCAAAAGCTCTGACTCTGTTTGTCGTGGCCCGGGGTCAACACACTATAGCCTGCTGCTTACAACAAGCAGTTGCCAAAACAAATCTGAATAAATAAAAGTCTGATCTTTTTTGTCATTCAACTTTTTATTCTCACTCGATAAAAAAAATGTCCAATGGCTGAAAGAGTATCGGTTATGACGGTGAATTCTGCAGAAGTAAATTAAGTCTCACCACTGTCAGCTTATTCATTACACTTTTTAGTATTTGTCTTTATTAATTCATAAAGAAATTTTCTGTCCTTGGTGCGACAGTGTAAGTGGAGTTCAAAAAAACGAATTGCATAAAAATAACCCAGGTTGTTTGGTGAAATTACTGAAAATGTGTGTAAGGAAAGTACACCTTGTACCTATCAGACCTAAATGTCTCCAGATGTTGCACAAAGACACAGTGGCTTCTCTGTTTGTCATCACCTAAGACTGCAGACGAGACCGCATACTTTAGTCCTCAGCGGTTTGAGTGTGGCAAAAGGAAAGAGGACATTTTTGATTCTGTCAAGAAACTGAGTAAACCAGCCTGAGAACAATAGTAAATGACATGTCAGCAAGTTTGTTTCTTAGCCTGAGAACAAGAGTGAGGTACTCTTGAGGCACTATGAGCAGAAACGCTGCAAAAAGATGGTGGTAAAAAAAAAAAATACATCTGGAATTTACCCTTACAGACAAGTGAAAAAGTCAGTAGACTCTCCAAAAGTGCTATTACCCCTCACAAAGCTTGCATACATATTTGATGGAAGCATGGGTGTAATGGTCTTGCTCTCGGATAAGGCTCATTAAATACCACCACCTAACAGCAGAGACCCTGTCTTTAGTTTTAGGTTTTATTAAAAAGTAATGGTTTTGAGGGTTTATTTTGAATTCAAGCACTTCATGAACGGAAACCTAAGCTGGACTATGAATGCCGCAAGAAAGAGCAGAATAGTGACCAGAAACATCTCATCCTAGTCTTCACCTCCACAGACAGCTGGAAGCCCACACATTCAAAAGTTGCACACTGGAGCATCACTTTAAATGTCTTTGTCTCAAAATTTATGTTTTATTATTGTTATCATGTGTGGCCATTTGAGTCTTGGATAGGAATGAGAGAAAGGGGACACATGCAGGAGACACTGTGGGGAGATGTGTGGCAAATGGACCAAAAATTGATGTTACACAACTGACAGAAAAGTTTCAAATGAATTGTAAAATGACAGGAAATATTAGCAAAAGACATTTCTGATTGTATTTTTTAACATTAATTGATGAATGCCTGATATTTATGGCTTAAAATGTGTTTTCCAAAGGGGGGCCCCACCAGAAAAAAAAAAAGAAGAAAAACCACAGCAACGGTCATAAAAGCTTGTGAATTTAAAGTTTAGGTTTTTATCCAATGAAGTGGGGATTGAATGCTTGTGGCCAGGCATCGATGGGGTGGGCCTAGGTTAAGGCCTTTTTTTACTCCCTTTACCTACAAAAATGTATCCGTCCTTTTCAAATGATGTTACTGTCACTGCTCACATACTTCGGTGCGTCCTGTACGTTGGCATTGCTGTTAACCAACACATCCACCAGGAGGGCAGCCAAGAGTCAAAAGTTATTGACAATTATAAACTCAGAAACCTCCTTTGGTGGTTACTGAAGCAGTTAAAATACATCGTGAAACTTCTGCCATTGTCATTTCTACTTCGTGACTCACTAGAGCAATGTATTGGGTAGTAACAGAAACACTGCTCTGTGCAGTTTCCGGTGGTACTGCTCTGTTTGGTCTGTATCCATAAGCTTAACGGAAACATACAAAGGTACGGACGAAATGAATGCAATAATAATATCTCGTCGCGGGCCCCGGCAAAACTATTGGCTGGCCTGCTTGTAGCTTGTGAGTAGTAGCAGTAGCAGTGAAGTCAGTTTAAATGCATTCGATAGGTACGCAAAGCACCTTAACATTCTTCACTTCACTTCTTGTGCTGGCTTTATGTCATTTGTATCTTACCCTGAGTCCCTGTAAAATTTTCCATAAGTTTCAAAGATTAAACTTGTTTAATTTCACATTAATTCACATTTCCATATGTTAGAAAGTTTTTGTTTACAGATGTCTTAACCTCAGCTGGTGAGCAGGTGCAAAAAGCTGTAAAGGTGATTGATGCGTTTGTTTCAGTGATAACTCGTTTTAGCCCTGAAATTCTGCCACCCTTTGTTCCAGACACTGTGTAATTAAATCCTGTATTTTGTTTTCTAAAACTTGGCCTTGGAATCCTTTTAGTTCAGGTCAGTGTTGGTGTTGGTGAGAAACTTTCTGGCTGCATTTCACTTTTATTTGATTTGTGCTCTGAGATTCAGAGCAAAGATTTTGTTAGGAGTGTGAGTGGATTTTTAAATGTCCACAGCTTTCTTCCTCACTTTCTCTCTCTGTCTAGTTCACCTTTTTTTCCTCCGCTTTCCTCTCCGCCTTTCTTTCAGGTTGTACTTGTGTTACTTTCCATCTTATTCTCTATTCCTCCGACAACGCCTTGTTGTGCCATACTTTTTCTTTGCGACACTTCTCTCTTTGTCTCAGTCCTTCTCTTTACTTATGCCTGAAATAAATCAAACTTCTAAAGTTCTCATTGATTTGTCAGAGAAATTACAGTAAGAAAACGCCATCAGACTGAAAATGTATGTGTTCTCATATGTGTTTGGGTGTACGAGTATACGAGACAAGTTCTGTGCTTGAATTTCTCTGCTTGATTTTATCAATAAGCAATCCAGATCAGCACTCTGAATCAATACTAAAGTAGTCACAAGTATTTCACCCAGCTTGCTTTATCTGCTTGAATCTCTCAGCCTCTTCATCTTTGGCAACAAGTTTTCCAACAAAACCTCTTTTATATGAAAGTTTGTCCTAACTTTCTCTGGCCTCTTCTATCATTTGCTGTCACTTAAAATGAATAACTAAGTTGGTGTAAGAGTGTGTTTCTGTGTCTTTCTCACCTGTAGTGTCGAAAAATTTCTTCTTCCACTTCTGTGATGAAGTGACACTTGGTACATGAGTACTCCCTCTCTCCCCCTCCTCCTCTTTCTCTCCCTCCTTCCTTTTCCCCACTCGCCTCCTCCTCAGCCCTGACATGTGGTGGTCCACCTTTAAGGTTGATCAGGGTATGGCAGCTTTCGTAGTGTTGGAGCAACACGTCAATGTCAGTGGTGGCGAATGCGCACTGGTCGCACAAGTGGGTGACACCTAGGAGAATAAAAAAATGAAGAAATCAAATGAAAAGAAGAAAGAACGTTATATTTTGGGATAAAAGTTCAAACAGGGAGAAGTGATCTGACAAAGTATACCAGTTAAGTATGCCTTCAGGTACCTTGTGTGACGACGGGATGGGAAGGGTTAGAGGGGTGAAAAGTTGATCCTGCAATCACAGCGGGGTCACCTCTAGGATTAGGAGGGGTCATACTGGGTGAGGTGGTGGTGGCGGGCTTTGAAGCGATGGTTTCCTGCTGTTTGGTGGACTGAGGGAACTTGGAGGAGCATTTAGGGCAGGTAGGCTTCCGACAAGCAAAGGGATGAGACACCTAATGGTGAAAAATGATTTTAGGAAGTTAAGTTGTATTTTTACTGACAAAACTGTACATATGGGGTTAATTTGGATTTTAAGACTTTGTTTGCAACTGTTCCTTCTGTCGTTTCTGTGATGTAACAGTGTTTTTGTCTTTGCAGGTGATATCAAAGGGCACCAGTATGAATGTGCTTCATTAACTGACTGATACCGCCCCCTATTCTGGCTATAAACCATCCATTTTTTGCATTTTGAACAGCTGCGACAGCACAGTTTGGCAGCTGGCACAAAGGAGACTGGGGGAGTGCGCGTGGGTGGGTTGGGGGAAAGCAAGGGAATTTTAACTAGGCTGAAAATTGGAGCAATTAACTTCTCACTACTTCATATAACACATTTTATTTTCTCGTGCTTACAAAACAGCTCATCGTTCTCCTAATTGCAGCGCAAACACTAAAATACCAAGCAAATAAACATTTGAATATTTTATTAATCTCACCTCCCCCAGGTGTTTATGCGGCTGGCAGAGCCCCTGAGGACAGTACATGCAGTGCTGGATGCAGCAGCGGTGGATGGAGTGGTTGTGCTGGTAGTGAAGGAGTAATGGTGCTACTACGATCACGTCTGCACTGTGGGCCATCGAGTACCGGAAATCACACAACTGGCAGTTGTAACTGGTCACCACGGCATCTGGATCGCTGCTGTTTGGGTCTACAATGGGAAAAATTATAAAATGAGAAAAACAGAGGGACAGTTTGGGTCAAAGATTCTGAAATTTCTAAACCTTGATAAGAAGAGACTAAAAGCTAACAGTCTAGTTTACTAACAGGACTGAGAAACGCTGTAAGCGTTTCTCAGTCCAAAGTAAAGCGTGTCTTTACTTTGTTTAATTCAGAAACAGTGAATTAAACAAAGTAAAGACAAAGCTTCACAGAGGTCTCAAAAAAATCTAGAATCAGAGTTTCCTTTTACAGATCGATTAATTAGCACTCTTTCAAACATTTTCCTGTTAAATTACCTTGGCTGGTGCCAGATGGGTTTGACGACACATCTTTGCGCCTTTTGGATGCTACTTCTCCTCCCTCTCTCCTCCCTCCTCTCTCCCGCTCCCTGTCTGGATTAGCGTTGTTAGGACTCATCGTACCGCTCAGTCTATGTCTTTCCTCAAAGTGCTCTAAAAGCTTCGCAGAGCCCCCTGACCACTCACAGCTCCAGCTGCAGAATTTACACCAGTAATACGCCTGCACGGCACCTCGACCCGGTTCCCCCGTCCAGCCTAATGAATCCGGGGACACCCTCACCGGGATGGAGTACCCGACCAAGGAGTCATCCTCCGCTCTGACTGCGACTCGCTCTGCCCCATCTAAGATTTGACTCCTCTCCTTTGTCTGGTTTTCGTGGGTGGCCAGGTTGCTGTTGGATAGCAAGGGTGTTGTGGGCGGAGTTTTGACTTTGTTTGGGTGTGAGGACAGGAAGTGTTGTTCAAGTTCTAAGGAGTTACTGCCCATGTACGTGAAGTTGCAGAACTTGCAGCGAAAGTACTTGGTATTCCCCTGGCAGTCCGAGGTCTTCCTGCCAATCCCAATCAGTGTGCCACCTAGCGTCACCTGTAGACAAGCAGAAGACAAAGAAACAAATATTACCACAACACCCAACGTGAAAGGCAACCATAACACACAGGCATAGAGGTGATTTTATTAAAGAAAGTTATTCCGATGAATGTTTGTCGACTAATGTTTTTTTCATGATGATTGAAAATACAACACTGATAAAATGATCACAGTGAACACATTTTGCTTCAGTCAATGAGACAGTGATGGGACAAAAATATAAACCCCACCTGTGTCAAATTAGACAAGCTATGAGCATTACTGTCCTGAAAAAGGCTCAGTTAGTTGAGGGACACAGTGTTAGCTTGGTCAATAAATTGCTATAATTATGCCTACAGCCCAGTTAACAATAACCACAAGGACGCCACAGTCGCATTTCAATGGTGGCCAACTTGTTCCACCAAGATATCACATGAGCAAAAAGGAGTTAAATGTTGCAGATTTGAACACTTGGTGCAAACATAGTCCAATACTTGATTTTCTACACAAGGATTATAAAAAGTTTAAAGAAATAACATGTTCTGACCAATTAAAATTAGACTTAAACTGTTAGCTTGGTAGGAATGAACCTGCTAAAAAATGCTGTCCCTTACTTGGATTACAAAAAAGGTACAGTTAAATTTAATAATCTGGTTCTATGCTGGACTAGTGCAATTTAAATCAACCTTTTGTTTAAAAAAAAAGCAATGGTTTTGCAAACGACTCATGGAAAATGGTGTTAAAAGCACTGCTATACCAGCGAAAAGTAAACAAGAAAAATAATGCCTGTTTTATGGACTTTATATTTGTGGCAAAACAATCTCTATCCTCACACAAATAGCATTAGTGCTGTAAAAATAAAAACCTGGAAGTGGGAGAAACAGTTGCCTGACAACACAGTGGTTTTGTAATCTTTGCAAGATAATTCTGCCATCTATTATCTAGCATCATGTTTGGGGAAAGTGTTTCTAATTAGACTTCAATAAACTGTTATCATTTTTTTCCTCAGTTGTTCCCAAATTGAAGGTTACAAAAATCAGATGGTGTGGGGCACAAAATGCCTTTCAGAGTCAAAAACTATTTCCAAATGTATTATTATCGTATGTAATGTAATCTATCATTGTAATAATGGGAACAAAATTGGGTTTAATCCTACATCAAACTGTGAAAACGGTCAGCATTTGATATGTTTTCCACATTTTGTTGTTGTTGTAAGACCCAAAAGGTGACTAAGCCAGGACAATGATAGTACCAGTGGTGGCGGATTAATTTAGCCATGTGTGCTCATAAGAAGTCTGGGGATCTAAGTATCTTATCCCTTGTTTTGTATGTTTTATCTGTTTTTGGATTTGCCGAGTGATTTCCCACAGTAGGGGGTGCCGGTCTTGAGCACTCCTATTTGTTCGAGGGAAGTTTGGGAACAGAGGGTGAACACTTATTTAGCCTCTCTCATACCTCATTGTTTCTACACATTATATAAAAGATTCATATACTTAGTTCACGGGTAATATATTCTCTTTGGACCCTTTTGACCCTCTGGAGGCAACAGTGTCGAAGGACGCTTGACATAAGCTTTGAAATATCACCCTGTGCTGCAGAGCCGTGTGGAAAAGTACACCTGAATTGCTCATAAGCCCTGCGCCAAAAACATATGCAATCCATCATTTTCTGTCTGTAATTGTAGACAATTAAAAGGCTGCTTTAACTCCAACAAAGTGACCAATAACATATCTGTCCCGCTCTCCTGTAGTATCTGATGTATAGGGCCAAGATTCTGCATTACTGACAGAGCAACCTGACACTCGTATGGTTTTTATTAGGTCAGCCGTGTGTCTGTGGGTGATTATAGTGCGCTGCTGGCTGCATTGGTGAGCCAGCAACCTGCTAAGCCTTACAATGACATTAGGCTACTTACAGTACAATTTGGATTTGTCTCTTCATGGATCTGTGGTTTGATGTTGAAAGTTGGCAGGCATGTATTAGAGTTTTGGCAAGAAGAAACTGCAACTACAACTGCATTTTAACAAGCTAAGATACATGGCTCCATATTTTTTTATGAAAGAGCTTTCTGAGAGTTTTTAAGAAGCAAATGTCACAACTGCATTCTAATGATACTGTAGTAATACTCATAAATCCTATAATACAGTTAACTGTTTTGTAAATTAACTGATGTTTATTTTGTTAAAAATAAAGTAAAGGAAATTAGTTTAATTGATGATCGTACTGTGTCTTCTGTTGCAATAGGCGTTAAAGGGTAATTTCTATTTGCAGGACAGAAAAGGTGCATTAAATGAGATGCTAATGCAGAACATTTCAACAAGAAAAGGAAGAAAAAAAATAAATTAAAGTTTGTCTGCTGGTACATTTCAGCGTCAATGAAGAGAACAAACTAAGAAGGCTAAATGACATCTATTACTGTGTGTGATCTCACAACAGCAATCATCCAATCATCACATCCCACAGACCATGCCCAGACAATTAGAGAAGAGCCAAACATCAGGTCATTTCAGAGAGAGGGGAATGGACAGGGAGACACAAAGGAGGGGGTGAGAGAAGCAGGACAATGTGAAGAAAAAGTGTTTGAGTTGAAGAGTAGGAAGAAGGGTAGAGAGAGCAGGCGAGGGGAACAAAGAAGTTGAAGAAGAGACAAAGACAAATGATGAGAGGGAGAGGGAGAAAGTTAAATATGTCTGACAGCTGTTTCATTACACTGCCTAACAGCCCATTATAACTACTGGTTTTAAAGCCTCTCCCTCTCTCCTTGACTGTCAATCCCTCCCCAATCTTTCTCTCTTCTTTTCACTCTCCTCCTCGAGTAGTTTTTCCCTGCACTTTGATTGGTTGACAGGGCATCTCGCCTTAGCAAATGACAACATGGAATTTTCCAAACGTGGGCGGAAGAGAGAAAAAGCAAGTGAAGGATGGAGAGAATAGAGACCCCTTTCATTCCCTTTTTTCTTTTTTATACTTTCACTTTTTCTTCATAATGACGACTTAAGCCCACTGGATTTTCTATTTCTGACTCTGCTCGTGCGTGTGTCTGAGTGTGTGTGTATCTGCGCTAGACTACAGTGTGTACGCATGTGCCCACGTCCATTACGTGACTTACGGGCATTGCAGACTTCTGGTTTAAGTGAAATGAAACTCCTCAACACACACACACACACACACACACACACACACACACACACACACACACACACACACACACACACACACACACACACACACACACACACACACTTATTAGATCATCTTGTTTGAAGCGCAGACAAAACCCTACTGTTCATGCACATTCAAAGTTTTAAAACTTGACTCAACTGTAACAAAACTGTGACAGTCCCATATCAAAACTGACAAATCAGTCAGAATTTATATGTGAGAGCCTCCACCAGTAACTAAAGTGTTAGGTATACTTTTGGAACATTTTTTTTTTCATCAGCTGCAGTTTAGTTGGAAAAAAAAAAAACTAATGTGAAAGTGGCACATTGGCGAATATTGAGGATGTGAAAGCTTTTTAAAGGATCTTGTGGAAAATAAATAGGAAAAAAAAAACACAAAAACCCCTATCAATCAACATCCCAAGATCTGTCTGATGCCATTTGAATGTCTCTTTCAGGCTTATCAAACTAATCTTTTTCTTGATCCTTTCCCCTAATGATTATCAAGTTTAAAGCTCTTATGACATTTTTTTTTCCTGGTCATAAAACACGCTGAAACTAACAATAATAGCTTCCAATAGGCAAACAAGACTATTAGCAGAAAGATTGACATTTGTTTTCCGGGAATAAAAACAAAAAAAGTATGTATTTACTGACAGGGGGCACCAAAATCAACACAAACCAAAAGTCCCTCACAGGAGTTTTAAGTGACCAAAGTCTTACTCTGACTTTAATGAGTGAATGGGGATTTGGAATAAAAATGCTTACTCTGCTGTCTCATAAAAATTTTGGCAGTAAAATCTGAAATTCCTGTAAATACTCCAATACACTTAATTTTTACAACATGCCACTTTAATTGCAACATTCTAAAGTGAGGACAGCCGGCCTTTAACCTTTTTTTATTAATACAGAACCATTCATTCCTGAATGATTTCAGCCTTTATCCTGTCAATTCTCAGCAAAGCAGCTCTTCTTTGGCTTAAACAAAAAACGTTAATTGCATTTATAGTCATTATTTAAAGTACATATGTGTCCACACAGTAGAAGCAGCCTGCCTGCCAGGTGTACTATCATCCTGTAAAACTGTTTATCTTAAAGTACAATGCTTCACTGTCTGAGGGAAAAATACACACACATAGCCTATCTTACAAATTAGCTGCAGATTGTCCAGCCTAATAAATTAATTAAGTTACAGGCCCAGATTTTCAGATCTATGACAGAGATTGGCTGTGAACACTAACTGATTCAATCTGTCACCTGTTTTAAACTCATAGATTTTTAAAAACCTGTCAGGTTGCTTCATGTTGGGTTATGAATACTGCAGCTTCTTTCTTATTAATGATGAGCAGATGCTAAAATTTTAAGTAAAGGCAGATGAAAAGCCAATGTATCTGCATCTGCTGCATGTGCAGGTCTGAAAGTAGTATTTTTTTCTGAGCATTTCAACTCCCATTGCTCTGAATGAATAAAGTTTCTTCAAAACAATCAGCTTTTCACCCTCTTGCAGATTACCAAGACAGCTTTGGTAATCCAGCCATTATGTGTTTTTTTAAGGTAATAGTCTGTATTTGCAGGAATTTCCCTGGAGGAAGCAGCACTATTTGTATTTTATGTAATTTCTTTGTGCGCTCAAAAATAAAAGACATTGGCATCCTTAGCTCAAAGGGGCAGTGGAAGCTGGGGCAAACCCTATCATGGATTACTTGACCTGACACATCAGATCTGTGACATTTATGTGGTTAAGTATCTGTATTTCATCTCAGGCTGATTACAGTTTCAAACACATTTCTCCTTCAGGAGGAGGAGGCCAGAAGATAAAATAACTGAGAAAGACCTCATCTTGAAGTGATGGAACAGAGACCACATAAACTGACAGTGCCAAAGAGAGTGGGGGCCCCCGCAGTGCTGAAAACAACAGTTTACAAAACCAGTAGGTGACACCATTCAATAATATACTACACTGAAACACAAAGCTTAACAAAGCTCTTTATGATTTATTCTCATTGCATATCTAAGCTTTATTTTTCATTATTCCATGGTTGTGTTTTAAGGTTGTTTACTTATTTATGTATTGATCAGCTGATTAATAGTTTGACTTCTTTGTAAGTACAAGTTGGGAAATTTACTTATTGCACTAGATGATAAACTACCTTTAATAAAAAATGTGACAGAGGCTTAAAGCCTCAGTAAAAAGAAGGTTGTAATGTTATAAGAATCAAGTTGTGTTTTTACAAGAAAATAACGTCATAGCATCACGAAAAAAAAAACAATGATACAAGAATAAACTTGTAATGTTACTAAAGTTATTTGAAATGTCTAGACAATACTGTCGTAGTATTACCAGAATAAAGTTAAGTTACAAGAAGAAAGTTGTAAAACTACTAGAATCAAGTTAGACATTGCTAAAATAAATTCATGATATTAATTGAATAAATACAGAAGAAAAAATCCTAAAGATGTAATAATAAAGTTTTACGGTAACAAAAATAAAGTTTTAATAAGAAAAAAATAGCTAACAAATTTGAGGTGTTGTGAAAATGAAGTTGTAATGTTTCCAAAAAACAAAATGTAGAATTAGCAAAAAAATAAAAATAAAAAAATAAATAAATAAATAAACAGCTTAATGTTATAAGACTAAGGCTGTAATAGTAAAAAAAAATAATAAGTCAAAATTGTGGGAATAAAGTCACAATGTATATGAGAAAAACTTAACACTTAATCATCATTCTGGTGAAAGTTTGACTTTTATGTTTCATGTTTTGACTCTTTTTTAAAAACAACACAAGCTTTATTATGTAGCATTGGAGCTTGATTCACACAAAATTAGGATTTAATCTCATTGCACAATGACTTCTATCCATAAAGACAAAAATGTGAGCCCTATTTATATTTGTTCATACTCAAATATCATATTGTGATCATGCAATGCATTACCTTCAGTTAAAATATATCTGTTTCATGTTTCAAGAAATCATGTTTTAAAAAAAAGAGAAAGACCAGAAACAGAACAGCTCCTAATGTTATATTTCTCGCTGAATAAATGTGAAAAATAACTATTTATGCTAACTGTATTTCTAGTATGTATTTAAGTGTATTAAAACAAAGGGATTCATTACCAAACCTGACAAGTAAGTTGGTATGACTCATTTGCTGAACTCAGGTAGGACTTACCTGTACGTCATATGTGCCGTTCATCATCACTGTCCTGTGCTGCTGATTGTGTACGTCTGCTCTAGTCTTCCCCAATTCTTTGGCTTGGTTCCTCTGGCCCTGTCCTGACTGTATATCTGGAGAAGATATTACAGAGGAGGGGAAAGGGTTATGGAGGCAGACAAAACAAACAGGAGTCAGGTAGCCAGAGGCAGAAATATAGAAGGACATGTCTGGAGATATAGAAACTGCAGCACCATAAAAACAGAAGATACTTTTTCTTTTACAAGATTTTTCATGTACCAAAAATAAAAAAGTAAGTAGAATAACAATAAACATTTTCCCACTTGCGTTGTTTTAGATATATAATTTAAAAACATGTTTGACTCAGCCAGCCAGAGTTACCTAGAGGTGTGTGTTGGGGGGCCATGTTGTGCAGGGCCAGGATGTGTGTGTCGAGAGCAGCATCCTGACGGGTACGGTTGTGCAGACCGAGGTGATACTTCCTAAAGTGTTTCACCAGGTCAGCAGGGTCGTTGCCATAGTAACCATAGCCGCACACGTTGCACTTAAAGTCCTGGAGTTTGGGAGAGGGGCTACAGGAAAGAGGAGGAGTATCTGTCGTGGACTCCTCCCCTCCTTCCTGTCTGCGGAGGAGGAGGAGATGAGGAGCGGAGAGGAGACGAGCTGAGAGGTGCTCTGCCTCCCCTCTGTCCCTCTCCCCGTCCTCTACTCCTTTCTCCCCATCCTCAGGCTCCGACTGGCTCTCTGGTCTGTCAGTCAACGCCGTTCCTCCTTCCTTCGCTCTTCTCCCTCCTCCTCCTACGCCTCCTCTTCTCGCCACTCTCTCCTCATTGCTGTAGCGATCACTTACAGAAGAGGGAGAGACTGATGAAGATATGCACTCACTCTCCTCCTCCTCCTGCTCCTCCTCTCCTCTGATCCGGTCAGAGGACTCTGGTTCTGATGGGCAGTTTATTCTTTCAGCCTCTGCTCCCACTCTCCCCTCCTCCTCTCCCTCCTCTTCCTCTTCTCCTCCTGCTGGCCTCTTTCCATCCTCTTCCTCCTCTTCTTCACCTCCCACACTTCGGATAGGGGGGTTCTTCTTCCTCACCATTTCTGGAAAGAAGAAAAAAAATCATTTTTTTAAGCTTCTTTTTTTCATTGGCAGATTTTCTTTCAAAATAAAGACGCGTGCAAACACACACACACACACACACACACACACACACACACACACAATTTTCTGACAGTGATGAATGCGTACAGACAGACTTTGATTCAATTTACAAACTTCTTTGAAATCTTAAGTCTGTGACGCTCTTTGACCACAAACCTCGTCAAAGAAAAAACAGCCCTGACAAATCTGAAACATCTCAGATGGGAGACATTTCTCAAGGGTGTGTGTTTGCATGTCTATTTGTGTGTGTGTGTGTGTGATTGTGTGCGTGTGTGTGTGTGTGATTGTGTGCGTGTGTGTATTGGGATGTTCGTAGCATCCTTAAGTGCCTTTTTTTTGCCTCATTCTGTGTTTAAACCAGGGAGTGAATCTTTTTATCATTATGGAAAGCATGCGTGAGAATCTTCAGCTCATGACCACATAAAACAACTCAAACCATATCAGAGAGGCTGGCTGGGCCGAGTTTTGGGGAGGAGGGGGGAGGCAGAAAGAGGAGAGACAGAGAGGGAGAGAGGGAACTAGAGGGAATGGTTGATAGACAACCACATCAAACTTTGTAACCAGTATCACAAAGATAGAAAAGAGGAACGCGTCACCAAGGAAAAAACAAAATCCCTTACATTCATTTTTCTCCCCAAATTTATCTTTTCCTTCTTTGCATGATAACATTTTCACTTCCTTTTTCTCTTGTTCACATTTTTCATGCACGCTTTATCCCCCGTGTCTCACCGTCTACCTCAGTGTCCAGTTAGAATCAGCAACATTTCGCCATCTTAACCCAAAGAAGCACATTTTTCCTTGGATCTGAGTTTGATTCCGCCACTGTCGTCTTTCATTTGGAAGAATAATTGCGACAATAATTTCAGTTATTCCATCACCAACCTTTTCTCTTGGTCTCTCCCTCCCTCCCCCTCCTCCCCTCCCCTCCCTCCCCTCCCTTATAATCACTGTACAAAGCCATCAAATAACCGCGCATGTGTTTTATGTTAAACCATAATGTTTCTTTTGTTTGAAAAGAGAACAATTGTGGTTGCTCTGTTCGTAACAGTCATGACAGAAAGACTGTGTGTGTGTGTGTGTGTGTGTGTGTGTGTGTGTGTGTGTGTGTGTGTGTGTGTGTGTGTGTGTGTGTGTGTGTGTGTGTTTTCAGAGCATGTGTGTGTTTATTTGTGGTCGTTCAGTTCATATTCAGTCGTAAACACAGTCAACTCATTGACCCATGAGCCATGTTTGTACGCCTTTGTGCATGTGTGTGTGTGTGTGTGTGTGTGTGAATGTGTGCCCCTGTGTGTCTGTGTATTTCAGTGTGTTTAGTGATAAACAGTCGAATCCAACTGACGCCTGATAGACGCCAAATACTGATCACTTTTAGATCAATGCAATATGAGGGACAGACATCCTGAACGTGCATGTGTGTGGTTGTGAGTGTGTGTATCTGCATGAATGTGTATTTGCTGATGTGTGTGTGAGGAGGGGAGCAAGCAACCCTGTGATCAACTAGTGTGTGAGATAAAGGCTTATTGTTATTTACTGATAGCAAACAGTTCAAGCATGAAAGCGAAGACTTCTGAAGAAAGAGAAGAAGAAAAAAGGGGTGTAGTTGGAAACAGATGATGGTATGACAATAAACAACACATGCAGATACACAAACATATTAAAAAGAACCATATTTAAACAACCACGTACTGTAAGCTAGACAAAAAGAGGTTAAAAGAAAATGAAAACACACAAAAAGAGCGGCAACATGACTAAAAAAAAAAGAGCGCTGCCGTCTTTGTGGAATCCGGTTTTGTCTCTGAGGCCTTTTCTAGTATTTTAATGTTCCTCTCTTTCCATCAGTCTCCACCATGCAACTATTAAAATAAAGCAATTTATGTCTGAAGGGCCCACGCCTAGACCAGCCCTGGCACTCAATGTGTGTGTGTCTGCATGTGAGTGTGTGAGGGAGAGTGAGCAGAGGAAAATCTCATCTGATGTTCACCACACCCAGTCAGAATTCATCATTCGCTCTTTCTCTCTCCCTCTTTCACACACACACACACACACACACACACACACACACACACACACACACACACACACAGTGGAAAACTACAGATCTTCGTGGTAATGCAATGAAGCTAAAATCCCGACTTAAGAAGCAATGACTGACCCGTCTGTGTTTCCATCTGCCCTCTACGGTTTCTGTGGCAGCTGGAAAAGCTAACGACAGAGATGATAAGACAATTATGAACAATTTTACTGAACTGGAGAAAGGGGAGTTAATAAAAGAGTCATCATTCTTTTCATTTAATAACATTTGCATCATGTATTCATATCCACACTTCTGATACTCTGCTTCCCAGTTCTCGGATGTGAGCAGGAACACGAGGTGTGTTTGAAAGTTGTATCGTTGCTGGGTGTATGCATCTGTGCGTGAGTGTGTGTCCCAGTACAGGCTTTGTCAGCCTCAGGCTGTATACACAGGCTGGAACCATTACTATCAACGACAATTAGGTACGCCCAACCACAACATAACGCATGACAACTACTGCTACTAGCTACAATTAGACCCTCAACACCAAAACGACCTCAGCACCACAGTGAGGATGAATGTGACAGTTAATCATTTCCATCAATGACAATTAGCCCAGACACCAGTGAGGCTTTATCCGAAATTACCCATAATCACCCCAAGACATCTGTCCAAAGATGGACTGACCGGGGTAGTTTGTGATATCTAAATATGTCCAACGTGGCTCAAAAGTGTTAAATGTCAAAGGTTTAGAGCCACTCAATCCCAGGTGTATCAGTTCATGCTGCTTTTACTTTGCCAAAGCGGCATAGAGACTTTTACCTTCGCCAAGGAAGTTACGTCTGAGAAATTTGTCTGTCCTTCTGTCTGTTTGAGAACAACGTAACTCAAAAAAGTTACAAACCGATCTTGATGAAATTTTCAGGAAATGTTCCAAATGGGATAAGAAAGAAGTGATACATTTTGGAGGTGATCCGGATCACCGTCTGGATCCAGGATTTTTCTTTCTTCAGGTTTGTCACTGTCAATAGTAATTTTATATATCACAGGTACAAGAGGTATCGCTATGGATTATAGACCTTTTTGCACTTTCTAACTTTGTTTTCTTGATTGCTGCAGTGACTCCTGAAGTCCCCCTTTGGGATAAATAAAGTGTTTTCTAATCCATTCTATTCTATCAGTACTTGGTATTAGTAAAGAATCAAGAGGGAGCACTAATACTGATATTAGTCAGGCTACAGAGTTGCGACATCCTGTCGCATGGAAAAGCGTAAGGAAGATTGAGTTGGCTTGGCTTTGCTTGGCACGCCATGAAGCAGCATAATGCAGTAGAACACGGTGTGGCATAGAGTGGCTGAAGGGTGGTATGTTGTAGCATGGCACGGCATGGCTTAGCTTAGAGTGGCTTGGGGAAGCATGGCATGGCTTTGGGCGTTGGGGTATGGTGTGTTTCAGTGTGGTATGGTGTTGCAGGCAAAATAGTAAATGTGTTTCATGCATTTTGACCATAAGAAAAAAAAATCTTACTATATCATCAGCAGTTTTTTTTTTTTCTTTTTTGTCAACAGCTTTATTCTTTTTTTGAATGAGCCCCGATGGAAGACCTCACATAAACACTTGCTGGATTTTGTTTCCTTTTTTTTTTTGCCTAAGCCTAGTTTTTGAAAATCCCTTATTCCTGTTACTGTAATGGATGGTTTGATCTTGAATCTGAACAAAAACCCAAACCTGCTGCCTTCAAATATCTGCTCTTCCTCTCCTTGTTGGACAGCTGTAGTTGGCATCCACATGATTTATAAACAAAGGATTAATGTGCAACATATGAAGAAATAAAGCTGAAGGCAAGGTCTCATTACACTGGGAGATCCTCCTGTCTTTTATGTCTCTTGTCTCTCTGCATTTGTCCTGACATTTCCTTCTCCTCCTCCTCCTCATTTGTCCCTATTTTCTCTGTAGGCCTCTGTTCCAGCTCTCTGTTGCTGATTCCCGATATCTTTGTGAGTTTTAAACCTATGGAGAAGTTTGAATACTCTTTGCGAAAAAAAACTGTAAATGGGAGTTGAAATGGAGCACAGCAGTTTTTAGGAAAGGGGAGGTTTTGAGAATAGATAATATATTTCTTCATCTTTAAAAGACAAGAGAAAGATTGTCTGGGGAAATGAATGGAGAGATACAGCAGCAGAGGAAAGGAGTGCAGGGGAGAAGACAAAGGCAAGAGGCACAGAGTAGATGAGCTCCACATACTAACAAGCATCCTGGAAAAAGTGAATAACTACTCAAACATCTAGTCTAAAACTTCCCCTTATCTCCAAAGCGAGCTTAAAGTCTGAGTAATGTGGGGACCAACTTGAACACACCACAGTTTCTCTGTTGGCTGCTTCAGGCAGATTGGCCTGCATAAACATCTTTGGTGAGTGTGAGTGGCAGTGGAGCTGATAATTATCAAACAGCAAAAGACATAAAATATTCAGAGAGGGTGACCGATTAGTTTCTTTGTTTGCTCTAATTCAAAGTCCATCCGTCTAACATGTCACGCAGTAGTGGCTTTACCAAAAAGGGGACTTTGGAATGGTACCTAAGACGATAAAAATACACCAGGAGACATATTTTTCAGTCTCAGTTAACCAAACAAACCCAGATAGTGTGTTCTCAATGGCTGGTTAACAGCAGTGTGGTTAATTTTCACACAATGTACTTAGACACATTGAAGCGCATCAAGAGATGTCTCTTAGGGACAGAGTGCCAGTGTCCCAGTGCAAGAGATCCACAAAGGTAGAGACCTACAATGATTTTCCCTTTATGGTACAAACTGAGTCAAGCTTTGACAAGAGATCTTGATTCAAAGAGGTTGGGCGTCCCTGACCTTGCTGAACAGACAAATTAACGTAGTACTGATGTATTTGGTTACAAGACTCTACCATGTTACAAAACTTTTTTTTGTTTGTTTTTTGAAATACCACTACCATCTGTTATTAATCAGTTCACATTCCTTAAAAAAAAAAGCTTCTCTGAGGTGATGTGAGCTGGCTGCTAAATGTGTATCATTTGAGTTGTGTGCTGTTGTAAGTTCTTCTGGTGAACCCGCCATGTTTGTTTTGGTGTTTTTCCACCTCTGCATCGATCTGCACCAATCAGTGCACCAATCAGTGCAGCACTTCTCCATCATAACATCCCTGCCAACTGCTGGTTGATAAGGTTAGAGTGTGACAGGCTGCAGACCCTCCATACAGGCTAAATTCAAGATGGTGTTTTGCAACCTCAAATTTCAAAACTTTGCCTACAAACATCTGAGAAATTTTACAAATTGCAAAACAATCCCTTATAGGTGGCGTTTAAAAGTCTGGACAAGGCAGATGAATAGCTTGAAACATCAAGGTAGACTCCCAACTTCTCCATCCTCCATTTGCAATTTCATTAACTTGTTTCTGCAACAAAAAAAGTTGTTTTAATTCATCTTCTATTGCCCACTCTATGCATGTTTATTCTTTTGTTGGCTATGGTTTACAAAAAGTTTCTTTTCTAAGAGTAACATTTTTACTTCAGACACCATAAGCACATCACTTCCTGTCCTCAAATAAGGACGAACCTGGCAGACACCGACTGTCAAAGCTTGCACAACTGTGCGGTATCACTCAGCAGTCATTTATTCATGTAAAAATGTCACCGATTATTACTTCTAGAGAATCCAATGATGCACAAAATGGCAGTCACGCTGAAATGCCTTGTAGCTTCAGGTTATGTGTCGGCTGAATGAAAGCAGCTGAAGAAAATATTAATGAAATTGGGCTTGTGGCCCATGTAGTAACCACACAGACAAAACAGATCAGTGCGTGAAACCAAGACTATTTAGAGCGGTGGTTTAATAATAGAAGTGGGCCACAAGCAAAATGCTGCTATGTGGTGCTTCATTTGAGCGATGGATAGTAGCTCAGGTGGGTCAAAAAGACAGAGGGGAAGGGGGAAAAAAGTTGGCTAGGGGAGGCATGTCTGCTTTTTGGGGACTAGAAACAGCTTGGAATTGATTGTGCAGAGGCAGGAGTCTAATTGGAATAGGGAGGAGGGAGGTAAGGGGGAGAAACAGAAGGAAGGAGAGGGGGGACAATGTAAAAATCACAGTGAGTCCACCTGCCATTTTGAGACTAAAAGCTTTCAGTTGCCTGCTAGGCCCCTAATCAATGCCAGAAGTCCTCATGACACACACACACACACACACACACACACTTCATCTGTTGTGTAGCAGGGGCCCAATTCATTCCTGCCACGGATCAAGCAAGTCACACAAATACACACACACAGAGTGTAAGACTCATTTGTAATGGGGTAACAGCATGCAAAATATGTCATCTTAAATGTCAAACTTAATCAAGGGTTCACATTTCAATACCTCTCCTTCTCGTTACGAGCCTCCCTCCCTCTGTTTCAGCTCCTTCACTCTGAAGCTGTCTCTCTCTGCTACTAATCTCTCTGCGTTGGTCTGTTCACTCTCACATACACACACAAACCAGTGTTGCACACACACACCTCCCCGCTATATCTGTACATCTTTCACTGAGCTCCCTCAATTAATCTCTCGCTACATTTCCCTCCTTCCTCTGTGTCGCTGTCTCATCTCCAATCTTTATTTCTCTGCTCTCTTAACTCGTTGGCTATCCTCATTCGAACCTTGATGTGTTACAAGGACTGTGTAGGTGTCGACAGCACAGACACCTCAATCACTTTGCTGACAGGAAGACATCTAATCATTAAACATGGCTGAGGAATGTGGTTTAAAAACGGAACAAGCTCAGGCATTGACACTTATATGCCATATAGTTTATGGGCCAGCATAAAAGGAAAAGCAGCTATATTCTCTCATTTTAAGTTTCTCCACTGAGACAGCTTTGGAAATGTAGATAAAACTACCAGTCCTTCAAATATACTCAATGTCTCAGAGGGGAACGCTGTTTCTTACACACATAAAATGTCCAGGTTTATCTTCTAATGCTATTACCAGCCACATATTGCCACATGTTGTGGCCTGTTGATATTAGAGTATATTAAGTAAAAATGACAGCAAGAATATAACGTTCACAGATCTTAATAAAATTCAGTAGACAACAATTTGTGTACTTCTTTAGGCTTTTTCTTCCCCTGAGATTCACCAAGTCAGACAGCAAAGACAGAAGATGTACAGTGACTTATTTCCTGATCGTTAAAACAGGAATCTGTATCTTACAAACCGGTGTAGAGACCAGAGGAAATTTAGAAAATGTATCCACAGAATTACAGAGTCTGCAGTAAATGAAGCCTGAAGCAGAGCTAGCACAGCAGGATTTTCGATCTTTAGTCTCTGCTTGGTTACATCAGGCAGGGCAGGAGGGAGAGTACCGCATATTCCCGGAGAAGGTGCTGAGAGATGTTCCTTGTGGTGGTTTTCCCAGCTCTCTGTCCACTACATGGAGTATGCTTGTCTTTGTCTGTGTATATGCGTGCACGTGTTTCTGTGTCTGTGTGAACGTGCTGGGGGGGAACTTGCCATGCACACAGGGAGAAATGTGAGCACAACGATGTCATCATGTAAATTAGATAAACAAAATAAGGCTATTTAGTCTTTTTTAAGATATTTAGTCCCCTATGTAATGGTAGGGGAAAAACTGCCGTAATTGGTTCAGTTGAACTGGAGACAATAATTCAAACAGGAGCCTGTCAGCTAATAATGGCTCAGTTGTTGGAGTAGACATACACTGACCATTGACGCATGGCCCATATTCCCAGGTGCTGACAATCAGGTGCTAATCAGGCACCCGGGGGTGCCTGAAGCTCATAACAAGAGGCAATAGTAACCGCAGAATAAGCTGTTTGGCAAAAAAGACTTGGCAAATTTTTCTTGGATGCAACACACGTTTTCCTACCCATCCCACAAATGCCTACTCCCTACAAATGTGGCACTAGGGATGAATATTGACAAGATTTTATCAATACCAATGCTGTTATCAATTTGGATCATCGATCCAATTCTCCATTGCTTCCCTTACTGATTCCTCCTGTGAATTTTCTATGTAAAAAAAGCCTTACATATTTTTCTGTCAACATTTCACTGAGTTTATAAGTAAAAAAATTTGGCATGACTGTCTTGGCATGTAACCCTGTGCGTCAACAGATGCTTTAACATGTTGGTGGGGTTGCCACCCTTGCATGATATTACAAATTTGCACAAATTGAACTTTGAAATGTTAGCATCCTTTTTGGTGAAGTGAAGTGAAGTCAAGCTTTCTTTTGCTTTGATCTCTCCGCCGTTGTCTTGGAAATTCTACCACTAACTGACGAGCATAACTGACGTGTGGCACATCACGTAACATCAGTGTGAGGTCCAGCCACTCCAGCGTAAAGGAAAGAATCAACAAGGAAATTGTTAAGCAAAAAGGCAAATGATGTTGAAGGGTCAAAACATTTCTAATTGGTTCTTAACAGGAACCATTCAACGATACACAGCCCTATGTGGCATCATTTAAAAGGAAACTAAACAGGCTTTTCAAAAGTTTAAGATTTGTTGCCAAGATTCACTGTTACAAAAAACTGTCTTACTTTTTATTTTATGTTTAGTTTCGGAAACAAACTGATAAAGGTACAACAAAAAAAAGGTTTGGCTTACTACATCTCCTGCAGAGAAATACACACTCACACAGTCCCCCTCCCTCCTGCTTCGCAAACTTTATTAAAAGTCTATTAGAGAGGTCTGACCTCTTATAACTACATTGGATAACTGTACCACACAGGGTCTGGGAAGCACTTGCTGTGCTGTGTATGTGTGTGGGTATGTGTGTTATACTCGGTAGGAGGGCTGTTTACCCTGTTGGGGAGTTAGAGGCAGAACCCTGGTTAACACACACACATACACACACTTATTTTCATACCCAGGAGCTGTCCAGCACATGGACTTTTGCTTCTGAGAACTAAGTGGTTCAAAGTGTTGTTCAAATGCACCTGCAAATCTACCCAGGGAGCTTTACTTCACTGGTCCACTAACTCACAGGGCTGAATTTCTACTTTTAAGCTCAATTAACTCTTTAACTTTAAAACATGCAGAAAAGACAGTGAAACAGAAAGAGCTACAAGAGAAAAAGTCCTACTTTAAGTGAAACTTACTCAGCATGACGCAAGCTGGCTGTTTACATTTACAAAGGCTAACCTGTGAGTGCTACACTAACACCCTGGGACTGATGGTTTATAAAACTTTATTTTGGAGTGTGTGGGTGTTTAAATGTGTGTGGGGGAGCCAAAAGGTGGGTCAGAGGAGAACAAAAACAGGTTACTCAGTCTCTCTGTGGAAATGCCTTTGATAGTCTGTCTAAGCAGATTGGAGGAGGTGAGCAGGTTAAAATAAGGCTACAGTTTGTTAGATTAGCGCAGACAAAAGACTCTCTGTCTGAATATGAGACTGTTACAATGAAATAGCTGCCAAGAGGTTGCTGGTTCAGTTCCCAGCGGGGCTGTAAATGGAGCTGAAATAAATCAGTATTACAACACACACGCATGCATGGATCCAGGCATCCAGATCACACACACACTTCATCCAAACCTTCCATACACACTTGTGTTAATCCAATAAATCATGTTTAATTTATGCTCATACAGGTGCAGGTGTGTGTTCACTTGTGTGTCTGGATTTCTTCAGAGTAATTTGTGATGGTTAAGTAAAAGGCTGAAACAGACGACACACGTTTAAACACACTTTAACACACACACACAGGCGCAGACTATATATCTCTTCTGCTATTTCAATAATCTGTGACCTGAGAGTTTATAAGACTCAATAGTCTGGCCTCTGGAATGGCTGTCTGGATTTTAACTTTACACACACACACACACACACTCACACACACATATGCAGACAGAGCTCCCCTGCTATGCTCCTTAGAGCATGCTCAGTCTGTGTGTGAATGTGTGTGTGAGTTTGGAGCATACCATGCGCGTGTGGTCACGTCTAAGAAAACTGCTCTAAAAATGGATCCCTCTGTGTCTCTCGTTCACGATCACTGATGATGTCACCTTATCCGATTTTTGCGGTAAGAGTTTTTTCATCAGCATCCGCACGCTGTGTTAGCTTGTGTGTTTGTGTGTCGGTTAAATCACATTTATAACTTAGGGGAATAACTCATACAAGTGTCATGGGGGAGCAAGTTTCACACATGGGGAACACACAGAGACAGGCAGAGGAGTGTGTAATGAATTATCATTAAACTGGCAGCCAGGAGACGAAAGAAGGCCACAAACACACAAAAGGAGAAAGAACACACCATCAACTTACATAAAACTGTAATATATTGGTTTTGGCAAACAACGGCAAAAGAAAAAAGTTATCAGAGCATAACATGTACATTAGCTGCTTGATAAAAATGCATAAACAAATTAGATGAGAAGAAAACATAAAAACCAACATACACTTCACCTCTTGAATAAGAATCAATCAGCTCAAAAACAGATGCACCTCACTGAACTCCTAACGACCATTTTTAACGATCAAAACCTCTGCAATATCATCACATTAAAAGATTAGTCCCACAAATTGCATCTAATTATTGACATTATTTAAAAGTAATCCAACTTCATTAAATTCTCATTTGGTTTCTGCACACAGCACACAGCAGACATTACACACAAACACTTAACAGTAATCACCAGTTCGAAATCTGTTGCTGCTATTAAACAAACCGAATAAGCGATAAAGTCAGATGTTTTGCTGCTTTTATGTGTCGGGATCCCCAACAAAAAAAGGGAGTCTTACGCTCAATTACTTCTTTAAATGCTGTTTTAATACCAAAGAAATACTAATCACAGTGCACAGAGATACACTATTCTGAAAACACCACAAACACACAAGAGAAAGACACTCTAAAAGCAGCACCTGATGCATAATTAAAGGCCTCTGGATGTCATAAGATGTGTTTGATTTGAAAAGCCTTTTTCAACAAAGAGTGTCAAAGAAAACCAAAAGCAGAAAATATGAGGAGGCAATTCAGACCCACCAATTATATCGACATCAAACTACAGTTACAATGAATTCACGACCACTGTGTTGTTTTTTTCCACACAAATTAGTCAAACGGGCACACACATCTGAAGGAAACACATCACATGATGAATCGTAATCCCCTCAGAAAAGCAGATGTTTGACAAAGTGAGTGGATTTCTCTCAGAGTCACAGAGCAGAGGCTCACACTTTCTTAGCTTGTGTTCAGGCTGAATGATGGAGTCTGTCTCAGCGTATCGATTTACTGTGAAACTATCTGAAACTGTTTAACTCTGCACACAGGGGGCATACACATTTAACAGACACCGACTAGAGTGGTCGAAAAGCCAGAAGCTGTTTAGCGCCACACACTGAGGACACAAACACAGCAGACTCTGAGAGGGGCTGCATCTCAACTCAGGGTTAAGTTTTTGTCTTTTCTCTACCTTTAATTTCTGAAGACTAGCAGAGGGATACTTTTCAGACTTATGAGAGGATGTTTTTTTTCATCCCATCACACAATCATTCCCCTGTTCTGGTCATTACTTTGTGCAAATGTACTGTATATGGTAAAGCATCATTAGAGACCCAGTAAAGCATGTAGCGTGCAGCCACTAAATCAGCTTTCTCCGGGAAAGTACAGCTTCATTATCTACTTCTTTTTCCTCTTTCAGCTTTCTTTAAAAGCTTTTTTTTTATTTGACAGGTTCTGTTAAGAGAGTCGATGATAAGCAGGTGTGTGAAATGAGCAGAAATGAAGACAACTTTGTAGATATTTGGCCAAGTAAAGCACAAGCTACTAGTGTAGGGATGAGGTTTTAATACTCCTCTTGGGTAGCTGCATCAGTCAGGAACTGATTCTGTGTACTAGAGAGCAAAATATAAGGAAGTGCCTGTCTTTAAGGATTAAAAATAGAAATTAAGCTGTTGTGCTATCTCCAACATATTCACACTGTTGCATACAGCAGGAATTCTGATTAATACACACTGTGACAATGTAACAAATCCAAAAGTTAGAGAATTACCATGATGCTGAGCTAATCTGTTTAATGTATTTTTAAAACATTTAAAACCTTTAAAACCTCATTTTTTTCAATTATTGCTACAAATACAAGCTTTATTTTAACACCATCTTGTTTTTGTATTTAAAAACTCGACAATTGAAATATTAAACATAATTTTTGATTCAAGGCAGATATTTTTGTAACATAAGGAACTGACGTGTGACAAAACACCTCTGCACCCATGTATCTTCTTTCTTTTCTAATTTCATACAACTTTCATATTATCAGCGCCAAAACTTGATTTTTAATTTAAAATAATTGAGCACTTTAACCAGATTTCCTTTCTACTTTGACTCACCAAGTTACACTTGAAGAAAAAACGGCATTACAAATGTATAAGAAAGTTATCATTACTTCTGAAATAAATTGGGTATAGTATAATTAAATACCAGCTTCAGGAGTATTGTATTTTATTGTAACAACTGTTTTTATCATACCAAGATTGTTGGTATTATTCTAAGTTTTGTCCTGTGTTCTCTTTTTTTTCTATATTATATTGTGTCATGTAGGGATGGGTACCTTTCACATTTGAAATGATACGGTACCAATGCCCGGTACCTGGCAATCGGTACCGGTACTCAACGGTACCAAGTTTTGGTACTTTTTTGTGTTTATGTGGTAAAAAATATCAATTTGTTTAATAATAAAATATACTTAAAATTCAATTTTACAAATGTATTCTTCAATATATAACCTTGCAATGCTGTGTTCATGTCCAGCATGGAAAATCACCAACTCTTCCACTCCCTCACAGTCACAAAGATGCATTTAGGTACCTAAACATGGTACCTTTTGGTTTTACATGAATCCATACCCGGTACTTTTGACAGAATTCGGTCGGTACCTTTAAAAGTACCTATTCGGTACCCACCCCTAGTGTCATGTTATTAGTTACCCTGCAAAAGCAAACACTCGTGTCTGATCTTACCTCTCAGCTCAAAAGCCATTGGCCATGTGTTGGATGTTGTGTTGTGTCGTATCGTAAAAGTCTATTTTACCGTACTGTATCTTAACCAATTTAATTATAACCACCATTTTAAACTGTATCTTAAAATTCATGTTCCAGTGCATTGTGTTTTCTCGTATTCAGTTGTGTTGTTTCGTACTGTATAAGATCAAACTGTATTGTACCATAGCTAACCTCCTCATATTGTGTTGTGACTAATTGAGCTGTTTCATATCCTGTTATATCTTAACATCTAACATTATTTCACATCAAACTGTCCCGTATTGTACAACATGGACTTGCATCAGATTGTGTTGAACTTTCACCAGTTGTATTTGAAGTATCCCATCGCAACATAGTGCATCATATAGTATTGAGTCAAATTATGTCCCCAGCAGGACCGAGATCCAAAAGCAGGTTAGGGTGTGCCATCACTTGTTAGTACTTGCCAAAAGCTAACTGGTACCTACTAATCGGTGGTAATTGGTGGCTTATGGCATACCATTAGCTGCTTTTAAAATGATAATGTCTCCAATTGTGTCCTGTTGTATCATTTCATATAGTATCTTAATGCTGTGCATTTCTTGGCAGCATATCCTATCATCATTTAATGTTGTATTGTATTGTACAGTATCATATCAGATCACAGTGACCCTGTAATTCCCTCCCACACTAAGCCATGTTTAAGTACTGCCTAATCTCGCACACCCCAAAAAGAATGATTCTAGCCTCTTCCTCATGGTGAGAGATGCAGCTTATTGACTTAACAGTGCTATCAGCTCTATCGGGATTTGTGTATCAAAAGATATTCAAAGCCCAGGATAAGTTTGGGGACTTGGAGTGCATCCATATTCCCACATTTTCATTTTGAAATTGCTTTTCCAAGCACACTGATCTCCATCCGAACGAGTGTTTTTGCACTGCTTCTCCAGTAATATCCGCCCGTATTACCATAAGAGTAAAATTCATGTCACATAAACACTTTGCAGCACTCCAGGACACACAGAGGTACTGGGACCTGCACTGTAGGCTATTGCTGATGCAGAGAAGTAAACAACACTGTGTTTTGGTTTCTGCAGCCATTAAACGAGCGTGTCTGACTCTCATCTGCTTGTCACTTGCATTACATCAGAGTTCATTTACCTACAGGTTTGCTTTTTCAACTTTCCCCCTGTAGTGTAGCTGAGCACCTTCTTAATCTCTGTAGCTCAGCAGGTCCTGTTTACAATGAACAGCAGCCTGCCGCTCTCCTTCAGCGTGAAGGGCCTATTAGTTGGCTGAGGAGGTGCGGATGCCTCAGAGTGAAGAAAGAGACTTCTCACACTTTGGTAAGAAAAAAGAGAAACCACACCTGGACACTGCGCCCTCATGTTTCTCCTTTTCATTCTTTATACCCTCACTCCTATCATTCTCCCGCCAGTGTGAAAGTGAGGGAAGGGGGCAGTGGTGCATGTATGTGTGAGCGTATAGCAGGGACCTGACAACTTCCTCTCAACTTCCTGTGATCAGAGCTTAGGGGGGTTGTAGGGGGATAACCAGGAAATTAAACACACTGAACGTTTCACAGTGTTACACACTTTGAAAACTGTGTGAGCTTTCTGAGTTCTTAGATAAAAAAGTAACCACACAATTGATGTGCGGGCAACAGAGAAACACACAGAACAAAAAAGGGGAAGGCAGCGGCCGCACGGTTCATTATTTCACAACAAATACAGAGATTCAATCACTTCCTTACACTGAGTACACAGCACGCATATGACTGTGTGTGCGTGTGTTAGTGTGTGTCTGTGTGCCCACACACACACCTGAGTATAACAGAAAGACAAAGTACATATGAGTGTATTCTTCCCTGCTTTTCAAGACTGACCCATGTTTTCTCAGATGCTTATTTATGGAGGCAACTGTGCTCAAACACACACACAAACAGGCACACACAGCGACACTCATTCACATGCATGTGAAGGACACGGAGACAGTTTAGAAAGCCTTGGGGCTCAGTCTGAGCTTTCATTTCCTCTATCCTGCATAACAACTGAGAGATACACACACATACATGCGCACTGATACACACAGACGGACAAACAGACTGCAAGCGGATGATTACGAGACTTTTGGCCTGCCCAGAGGGACTACAGAGGGAGACAAATGGCTCTTAAGAATGAGCACAGAACCCCCTCCGTGCTTTAGAACCACCAAGAATAACAAAGTATGAACTATTTTACAGCGACAGCAGGGCCACACCGCCAGGGCCTGAAAACAGAGTTAATCAGAGGAGAGACACCGAAGAGTTCCTCCCAGAACTTATCACTCTTAAGTGTTCGTGCTTCAAACAAATGAAGCGTGTAATTCTGCGAGTTAAACAAGACAAACTTAAGGCAAAATAAAGGCCGTGAAAACTCTGTAAGGTGTCAAGATTTAGTCATAACTTGAGGCGATCATTCTTTCTGTGACAGCAGGTTAGTTAAATTGTGTCACATTTCTCACAAGGTGCATGCACCCAGAAACTAAAAGACAACGTTCTTCTCTCAAAGAAGAAAAAGAAGAAGCTCCTCTCCCAATTAAAGCTGCTCCTTTATGGCCCGGCGGTTCAGCGCTGCAGAGAGTTTTTCACCTGAAACCAAGAAATAAAAAAGGTCCACGGGATTTTTGGAGCTCACATCCATCATCTCTCCTTCGTTACAGCCACTCGCTTCTTTTCCAACTCGTTTTCTCCTACACACACACACACACACACACACACACACACACACACACACACACACACACACACACACACACACACACACACACACACACACACACACAGAGGCACACATTCACACACATGCACACAGATGGCAAGCTTTCCTGTGGAAGGGGAAGTTGCAGGTCGTTGCGACATCAATGCTTGAGATAAAAGCTACAAACACACAGAAGGACACTCAAGTTGAGGTTTATTTCTTTGAGATTTAAGGAATAAGTCTGATTTTCAAAAAGTACAAAGAATCTGCAAGTACTCACATACAAAGTCCAGAGTTAAACAATTGCCTCATGCTTATAATTATCAAAGGGAGACTTCTCACAAAACGCAGAGATACCGTGGCAGTGAAAATATGCAAGGTCATTGCCCACATTGATGAAAAAGTCCCACTTCATCATTAAGCAGCAGCTAAATGTAGAATGTTCCTCATTTTTTTTGCTGTGCTGGAAGATCCCTGACATAAACTTTGTCTGGCTTCAATATCAATAAACAAATCTTGCACAATGCAAGCAGAGATTGCCCAAAATGTGAGATAAACTCTTGAGGTTGCTTTTTTCACAATTTAACTCCTCTGTCAGTTGTTTTAATATCATTTTGCTCCAGTGGCAGATAACAGTTCCACTGCAGTCCATAGTGTATAGTTTCAGATCTACTTTTGCAGCTGAATTATGGGAAAATCATTCGAATCGGATATTTCATCTAAATTCTCCTACTTTAATTGTACGTGTTCTCTTCCTGTGCCCTGCACCCTGGTCTACAAGTCTAAAGAAAGACTGGTCTCCTCAAGCGTTTATGTAGGTGACTACACCCTGACCTTATCTGATCTAATTCTGCATTCTCACTGTGATAAACTGGAATCAATCTCTTGTGATTATCTGCGTCAGGGTGCTCGGGATGGAGGACAGAGGTGCCTTGAGTTTTAAAGCAGGATAAGGGCAGTGATTATTCATGCTGTTGTCTTGAGACGGCTCTCTTGACTGAAATATCGACAGAGTGTTATAGATCTAAAAGTGCATTGTTAAGCCGCTGCGTGCAATCCCTTTGAAATGCACCTTGGGTAAAAATTAAAACAGAACAAGCAGGGCTGTGTACTGTAAACACCTGCCTCTGAAATTTACTCTGACATCATTTAGGGTTTGAACCATAGTCTGACCTGGGGGCAGAAACAGCTTTACGCCTGGTGTGTCTAACACAAGCTACATGCGTAGTTTATCATGTAGCATAACTGAAACGGTTTACAGATAAAGATCTTAAACAGAGTATTTGCATGATGATAAAACATTGTACTATATCTAAGCCCAAGAGTGATCAGGGATGATATGCATGCAGAGCATCTCATATTTGATGCTGGATTTTTCATTTTGATTTGCTTTGATCCAACGTTATATGTATGTCATACACTAAAAAAAATTAAAAAGAAAAAGAAAAACTGACTACTCTACTTTATTGGCCTTAAGTCCATTTTTTGCGTTTTAGAAATTGACAATCCTCTAAATAAAGAGTATATCACTCCTGAACTACAGTGTCTGTTCAAATAACCAGGGTATCACAATAAAGGGGACAACTGCAATATTTAATAACAAGTATATAATTAAGAATATAAACAGTTCCGAGTAGACACACACTGATCAGTGCTGATTTCCTTAATTTTTGGGGATTGGTGATCGGTGATCATGATCGGCCCATCCTTACAGCTATCCATCCAAACTGATCTTATATACCTCTGGGAAGGTCTGAGAGCCAGCCTTTGTTGCTTTTTGCCCTGAGACCTAAAACTCAGGACACTTTATTGGTTGTTCAAGTTAAGACATAAAGATTTTATAGTTTCACACATATTGTTCAATTATTGAAAAAAAAAGAAAAAATCAGTATCAGCCTAAATCAGTATCGGTCCAGGCTTTTTAAAGAAGATCAGCCAGAAAATTGTGATCGGTGCACCCCTAGAAATGAGTCACAGAAAATTAATTCTGCACATTGCAAAAAAGATATATTTGTTTTCTGCCCCCTTTAAACTGTCAATGTTAAAACAAATACCTCACAGTAAAAATGCAGTGATGGGGGAAAAAAAATACTAAAGAGACTTAATTAAAGATGCTATGAGGAGGATCTGTTTTAATTGGATTGCAGCCCCATCTTCTGGCCCAGAGTCTTACACACACTGTCGTGAATTTATGACTCTTTACAACACTTGTGTTTGTTTTTGGTACAAATTTTCTTTGTTAAAGATAACTTTTTACCGGACACAACACGACGAGGTAAGGTATTTATCAGTGCAGCTTAGGGCTTTGTTGTTTGAAACATGACAACAAGCAAACATTGTAAGTTTGAAGTTTGTACCATACGTTAGCAGCCAGCTGTATGTAGCGCTACTAGCAGCCCAGTGCTACGACTTATCCATAGGCTAAAGTGACAACAGGCAAACTTTGTCAGTTTTCGCAGTAGTTTAGCAGCCGTCCATATGTAGCGCGACTGACAGCCCGATGTGTCGGAAAAGTGTAATATTAGTGAATCCTGGTTATGTCCTGCCATTTATCTACCCAGCAGAGCTAACGTAACCTCACTCTTCATTGTATTGATCGACTCTGAGGTTTGAACAGACCACTGCAGAATAACTGCTTTATGTGGGTTGGGATGGACATTATCAAAACACAGTTTAGCACGTGTTTTAGCCTTTAGCTCGTGCTTTTTCACTCTCCTGTTTAGCTTTCTTCTGCTCGTCTGTCCTTTTTCTGTCCGACAGTTAGGCTGCTGTATCCACAATCACTACAAAATTGTTAAAAAAATAGTTTTCAGCAGAGAATAACACAGGTATGTCTTCTCAATACTACACTTTGTCAGCTGGTGTGGTGTTGTCGTAGAGACTCTGATGTGCCATAAATCAACCTGGTCTTGCTTTACCTGATCGGGAAGCTACGAAGTAGCATTTCAACATAACCTATAACCTGTAATATTGGTGGAGAAAATGTAATTTTAAAGTGTGGATTACTATCGAACATATATCTAGAAAGAAGAATTTTCAAGATCACTTAGAAAATCTTCACAGCCCCTTTACACATCTATGTTAATATCAGTTCCAAATATCAGTTTTTGGTCACCCCTTACTACCACTTCTTCCCATCTTTACTTGTTGACACCTGAGTGAGTCCTTACAACCCCCCTCTGTGCAATTCCTCTTGTACCTCAGTATTACAGCATTCCCTTGTGTATTGTGAATCTTAGTTCTGACCCTTTTTGTGTTTTCCACCTTTCCCTCTCCCTCAGTTTTGAATACCTTTGCCACAGTCTATTTCGTTCATGCTGTACCAACTTTTTGCTTCATAAGACTGGACTTTGAACTTTTGCCCTGTCTGTGTTTGTGCCTTTGGTCCCAGCTGCATGGTTCATCGTGATGGCTAATTTGAAAGCAAGCCATACCAACAGCCTGTAGCGGCACACCCCAAAAAGCTGAATGCAATGCAATTCTTGCTTCTGATTGTGCTGATAGCTAATCATAGCTCAGGATTAAGGCATCCAGGATGGGCAATACGATTTTAATGGGGACCACCCCTCCTTTAACACCCGGTCTACCCCTTTAAATATGAGCCCCCTGTGAGTTTTTAGATAGATACAATTTTCTTTGGCTTTAAAATTGCAGAAAATAATCCAGAAGAAAAGATGGGTTTTATCACTCAGAGGATTTTTGCAATCTTTGCGCTCGATTTCCAAACACACTGGCAGAATGTTTGATCTTTCTCTGAGGGTGTGATATCCGCAATGTGTTAGCAATCAGCTCCCAGCCTTGCTGTAGTAATGCATTTATGTGTGAAAAAGACATTTTTTAGTGGACCATCTTGTCCTTTCTGTAAAAACTTATCTGTCTCTTTCAAATATGTGCTGAGGATAAGCCAAGCAAACTCAACTGTATTAGGACATCCTTAAGTAGGTCACAGATCTACAAGAGACTCAGGTGTGGATCAGTAATAAGAGCAGAGGTATGTCATGTTTGGTTCTCACACCCATTTTAGTGCTGGTACACCCTTAAAAAAATCCACATGCATACGCACAAATGCAAGCATGGACGCGCACAAACACAAGGAGTTTGGTGTTTTAACCGATCAAACTGTTACTACACCCTAAATCCTTTCATCTCTTATTTCATAACCAGCCCCTCCCGTCATCTCTCCCTTCTTTTCATCTTTTTTTTTTTCATCTCTGTAATCTCTGTGATCTACACCTCTGACTGATTACAAAAAACAGCGTATCTGTTTGTGCTGTGACTTTCACCCATTTTTTCTGCGTTCAATTTACACAGCAATGAACAGCAGAAGGTGTGAGAAAATGTTTTTAACCGCGGGGCCAAACCACAGGATGAGTGGATTAAAAACGGCATCAAGAGGGAAATTAGCCAAAGGTAAGACTCACTGTTCCCCCTGTATCTGCCTTTCAGCTATCTGCTTTCCCGTCAATCTCCACCTGCGTGGTGTACTCGCCCCGCTACGCTCCAGTTACGCGTGAGTCAAACATAACAAACCACAACTCTGGCAAAAGTTCAAAAAAGTTTAAGATAAGCGCAACTGAAACACAACTATTTCAAGTTTTCTGTCCTCCAGGGTTGATTTACAAAAAGAGGAGACCCAAAGGCTTTTCATTTTTCTGCTTACCTGAAGATTCCTGACATCAGAGCCCCTCGCAAATGACCTCACGAAAGAAAAGTGCATCCATAGTTTCCAGGAGATCAGTCCACAGCGTGTCATGCTGCATAATGAAATGCAACTAAGAGAGGAGAGAGAATATCAACTCCACCTTTCCCAAGTTGTTATCTGTTATCTTTCAACCTGTCAAACCTGCAGCTCTGCATGTTTTCTGGATATTGACAAGGGCGTAATCTCCTCTAGGAACACCTAACTGTGCCCGAAACTGAATAGATAGAAAGATAGAAAGAATTAATGGAAAAAAGGTGAAAAAGAGCTTGAATTTACAGGTATTTAGCCAGGAGAGTGATTTGTGTTTCAGACTACTTCATTTCATGTCACACGGGAAATTGAGCACCTATTAGTCACAACTTGTAGCTGCAACTGCTGTCTCACTGTTTGGCAAAGACAAGAAAAAGAGAGACAGAGAGAGAACAAGAGAGAAGTGAGAGATTAACACACAAGCAGCGTCTGGGAGAGATTTAGAAAGGCATCTCAAAAAGAGAAGAGACGGGGAGACGGAGAGAGGGAGAGGACGAGATGTGAATTCATTGCCTTAAAAGCAGCTCTGAGTCAAACAGTGTGATAAGAATCAGACGGCGTATGCACACGTGTGAGTGCGAACTCACACCCTGAATCTTTGCTTTGAACCGCTCTGGACAGATAAGTAGATAAGAAGTGTTCAATTACTGTTCAATTATGGTGTGTGTGTGTGTTTGCATGTGTATGCAGATGTGTCAGAGCCTGACAAAGGGAAAGCGAGTGTGAGACAGGGGCAGGGATGAGATTCTTTCCACCTATGTGTCATTTCCTCTCTCTTTCTCTCTTTTTCACTCAACACATTACCCCTCTGTGCTCTCACCATCATTTCACTGAAGACTTTCTCCTCCCTCTGTGGGCTTTCCTTACACCTTCATCTCATATTTAAAAAATCATTGATAAAAGACGGATTGAGCCTGTAACTAAATGAAATATCACAGCTTTGGACGTGCTCTTTTTCTTGCTGTTTGAAGACACAGAGTCAGTAAATTTTGATGAGAACGTCAGGAGCTCGGCCCCCAAACAGTCCTGGTTTGACTGTTCACACATGTCCCCTTAAAGCATTTAATTCCCTGTTGGACAGGGGGATCCCTTAATGTTTTAACTAGCTTTATTTCTAATTCTCCTCATTTGTCCCTGTCGGCTGACACACTCATGTGTTTTTACACCTGCTAATGCCTAGATATCAGTGGTACAAGGAGAGGTGAAAAGGCATTCTCGCAGCCTTCTGATGTTATTTACATCCTGTTACATGTTACTTGTCTTTGTTCACACATGTGTTCTATTGAAAGTTTTTTCTTTCAAGATGTGCCACCAAGCTGCTCTACACATGCTACGAACCAGAATCCTGGGACCTTGTGACAACTGTGAGCATTATTTCATATAGTTTATCAGTTAGAGGGGCGGGCCTCAAACACTATGGTCTTTCCATAGCTCTGCCCCCGACAGACAGACAGACCTTCAAAAGGACTGGCCAATCAGAGGGAGGTGGATTTGTGAAGCAAGCCTTAAAGAGACAGTGGCAAAGTGAAGATTCAAATGGTGTACCAGAGGGACATAAGTAAGTCTTAAAAATACACAATACCCCCTCTTCAATCAAGGACTGTTGCTTTTACAGTGCAAGTAGAAGGAGTAGGTGTGATTTTCTAAAATATTCTCTATTGGAGAATTTTTTAATACGAGATAGAAGTAAAACCAGATTCATTCACTTCTCCTGACCTCTTAAACAATATTTCAGTAATGTATTATCTTGCATTGGGGCAAATGTGGTAATACGCACACTTCACCTTCTGGTCATGATTACCGAAGATTTCACTGCACTATGATTAAAACTATACAGCAAAAGATAGCATTATCCCTGAGTCTTACTTTTTTCCATTATCTTTTTGTGAATATTTTAAGCTTTTTGAATAGCTTTAAAAAAACACAGTGGGCTGAACATGAAAACTAATGCCATCACCGGTATTTTGCCAGTTGTTTCCCCATTAACTTCATCAGTTTTATGGTTGATAAAATGGAAAAAAAAATCAGACATCTGACGCAACATCTCTAAAAACCAAAGCCCAAAATCCATCCATATTTGGCTTAGACTGATATAACACACATAAAGGGAATGTTTCAAATTTGGAAATACACTTTTATTTTGGCACAAAGAAAAAATTTTGAAGTTATGAGCTGTACTGAACTGTATAGTAAATGCACTACCTTTTCTAACCTGCTGACAAATACAGGAAGGCATGGAGCTGCTGGTCTTAACTGGAATTTGTCAGGAGTTTTTCAAGCTAAGGCAGCATTTCAGCATACAAACCAAGGGCAGCAGCCCATGACAGCAGCGTGACTAAAGACGATATCTTTTAACCAGATTGTCAAGTGACTGAAAAATCCACTCTGCCAATGTGTCCTTGAGCAAGACACCTACCTCTACCTAGGGTATAGTAGCAGACGCTGCAATCTAAGAAGTGAGATGAAAAGAGTAAATGCACTACAGGGAATGAATAGAGTTTCACAAAAGCCTGTGAGCCAAAGTCACCAAAGTTCCACGCCTCAGCTCACCACAAAACCCTCTGGTGGCAAATTATCTACCTCCCCCTCCTTCTGTCTATGTGGCACTCTTTTCTCCTCTTACCGCCTTCCTCTGTCTCTCTCCTCCTGTCCTATTATGGACATACTAACAGTGGGGCTGTCAGGATGACCAAAGGTTTGATTCACCGCCTGTCCCTGTCTCAGTGTGCGTGTCTGTGTGTGCGAGTGTGTTAGATAGCAGATAAGGGCCATATATAAACAGCACTTGAAAGCAGAAATGTAAATGTTTAAAAGTCATGGCAGAACACAGACCATATCAAGATACCAGAGAGAGAAAAGAGAGGGGGGGATTGAAGTGGAGTTCACACAAGGAGAACTAGCAGAAGCTGCATTAAACTCAAGTCAGGTACTGGTCATCAATAAAGCTTAGTGGTATTTAGCATCTCAAAGCAATACATCCAAAATCCTTAATCTGCTGCTGGATGTAAAGGGAATGCGTCAAGTTTTGGAGTGACTGCCCAGTTGGATTTGTTTGTACCTGTGTAGCTGGGTCAAACTAAGGGTATGCGCTAACAGGCAGAATGACTTATTCATGATATCACAACACTCACAAAGTTTAAGGTGTGGTTGATTTTAAAGAAAGACACAAAATATGTTGTTCCATACTACAACTATGTTGAATATTAACTGGCAGAAAGCTGGCTGACCTGTTAAAGTATGGTATTATATTACAAAGCCAAAATAACAAAAGCAATAAAATCAAGCATCTCACACCATTAATAAATAAAATTTCAAAATTGTACCTTCTGTAATGATCACTTTTTCAACTCTAACAGCTTCAAGTCTTGAAAAAAAGTTCTTTTTCCTAAATAAATTGTATGCTTTTATTTTGAAATCTTTTCATTCAGATGTTGAAACTAATGTTCAGCAGTTTGATATTGAGTGTTAACTTTTTACCTGTTCTGAGCAAAACTCTTACTTATTTTGATACAGATGTTAAATAGTTAGTATGATGATATGTTTGTCAGTAAGAACAGGAAATGTTTACAGTTACTCTCCTCCTCCTTAAACAGGCATTCATCTTTGTCCTAACAAGCAACTGCTGATGAAATTTCATGTGGAACAACACTGACCCCCTTACAAATAAAATGAATTTAAAAAAGGAAACATGTTTGATTATTCTTTAATGGAAAGGAATGGAAGACTTCCTCCCAAGAAAGGAAAAAAATCTATGTGTGCAAGGGACCCAGGTGCAAATCAGACCATTAATACCCTTTATAGGCAGAGGTTGAAGTGGGGTGGAGGTAAGGAGTATCTGCATATTCCTTGTTTAATGTCAGTTCATGTTTTATATCTGAAGCAGATGAAGACTTAAGTTGAGGATGCACCAGAAGTAAGGGTGTCCCACAGACCAATATCTGCAAACAGAGAGTTTTGGCTCATTAAGATTTAATCTAATACAGTTCTGTGATCATAAACAAGCAATGTTTATACTGACAGACACTTAAGAGCCAAGGCCTCTTTGGGAACTTCTAACATGTCTGACAATTTGGTCTGGCTGGCATACACTTCCATCCTTTCAAAATAAGAGTATGTTTCTTTTTCACAAGAAGGAAGAAAGGATCTCTTCCCTCAAGCTTGGACAAAGTTGTATTACCCATACTCTGAAAAAATGGGTGCAGTAACAGAAACTCTTATTCCCCTGCTACATTTAGCTTTTGGTCTGACTCTGTTGTGCTGCTGAGTAATTAAGGGCAGGGGATATAAAATTGAATTTCTCTATGTTACAGGAACAGCCACTCACTAATTTTTACCAGAAAGTGTGCCTTTGTCTTCAGATTGAACGCTCAAAGAGAAGCTGTGAGCAAACCTCATGAATCAACAGTGACAGGTTTACAGTGATAAAAACAATGCTCGCAGATTTTCTGTGGCAATCTCTGAAAAAAAAAGTGTTGATTGTCTGCATATGTGTGTTCTTGCATAATGTGTGAGTGGGCATGCTTACATCTGTGTATACCATACATGCTTACTTAAGAGAGCGTGTGAGTGTCCACTGTGTGTGTTTTTGTCAGAGTGTGTGTGTATGTGCATCTAAGTGAGTGATTGTTAGCAGAAGCTCGTTAACCTCAGAAGTCATTACCACAGCCCTGAGGTTTACGCCAATTAGACAGAATAAACGACGAGCGAAAAAACAAAACAGACAAATGAAAAACAAGGGGAGAAGAGAAAGTGATTACTGGGGGAAAAATTAAAGTGATTATTTTCACAAATTTAAGGAGAATAAGGGAGGAGAAAACAGATTTGAATGACATGAGGGTGAGGGAAAACAAAGTCATTATTGAGTTGAAAGCTAAAGTGATCATTGGAGTAAAACAAGTAAGACTCAATGATGAGAACTTAGAAAAGAAAAACAATGGAATTAACTCTAGGTTTAATAACAGCTAGTGTTTGAGAGAGAGGAGGAGGAAAGAGAGAAAGAGGGGAATAAAAAAAGAGTTTAGTTTTGACATCACTACTCAAATGTTGTCTTTTTTTCTCCTTTTTCTCAAGACATTTTTGTTTTTACAGCTTCACTGAGCAGACCAGACCGCTGTACACACACTCATACACCCTTTACTTTCTCTCTCTCCCTCTCTCTCACACACTCGCATACACACACACACACACACACACACACACACACACACACACACACACACACACACACACACACACACACACACACACACACACACACACACACATACATTCCCATACACACAGACCCCTAAAGGGGCCTTTTTTCCACATTGGGCCATATGGTGCAGACAGGCGCACGGAAACAATTCTCTAAAAACAACAACACACACTCTGCACTTTGAAACCTGCCACACACACACACACACACACACACACACACATACACAAATGCAGATTTTCTCTCTCTCCCTCACACACACACACATACACATGCACATACACACAGACAGTTAAACCTGCTGAATGAATTGCTGCCTTGTTCAGCGGTGTACTAATGGCAAGGAACCTGCCATGGAGATTACCACACACGCATGCACACAGACTCAAACACACACACACACACACACACACACACACACACACACACACACACACACACACACACACCGAGGCTCAGCATTGAGCATTCTAGGGCACTTATCCATTAGAGAGGTTGGTTATTTTCCTCAGTCTAAAAGTAGGAATTCAACTTAATATTCCGACAGAGGCGGTTGTAAATCTGCTCCGTTTAGCAGCTGGGGCAGATGTCTGCGAGACGCTGGAAGTCTTCAGGACCACAGAGCAGAGCTCGCCCAGTCGTTATGGCTGATATACGACTTATATTTGATTTGTCTGGCAGTGGACAGTGGGGCTGTAAAAAATAACAATAAGTTAAATGGCATTTCTATTATCAGTGGACACTGGGCTGCCAAAGTGAAATATGTTGGAGAAATTAAACCTGAGCATCAAAACATCTCTACCCAGGGCTAATACTGAATATAAGGTGATGGCGGGGGTTGATTCACATGTGTGTCAGGATTTTTTGTTTGACAATATTAAAATTGCAATTCTTTGAAAAATAAAACTTTTATTTTCAAATTCAGAGCCTTCATCCGGTCTTTGTTTATAAGCTGGATTGTAAAAAAGCTTTTTCTCCAGTAGAGTGAAATGTTTCCCTCTGACACATGTGATGTGCATTTTTGGGAAAATTTGGCCCCTGATATAGTCAGTAGACATTATCATTATCATTCAACTTTTTCAGATGGTCTGGTGTTAAAAAAGCTAACTAAAAATCGCAAATCACAAATATCAAAGAATCATAACAGAATCAAATTGCGAGACAAGCATATCATCCCAGCCCTATAAGGTGAGGAATAGCAAAGGCCTGTGTTCTCACCTGGCCCTGAATTTAACTAAATCTCATTAACAGTGGGGGAATCACTAACTGAGTACGAGTCTAAAAACAGCAAAGCATTAAAACCCTATATTTAACTGAAATTAATGCAAAGAAAACATAAAACGATAAAACAGATTATTCTGAATATGATGCTGGCAGCGTGTTTCAAAACAGGTGGAACAGAGGCATGTTTATCGCTGTGTTGCATTATTTCTTCTCTTAAAAGCGCTGTAAACATTTTGGACCCAGGAGACCAGTTTCTGGAGAAGTGAATTTGAGATGCTGTCCAACTTGAGCCAAATATGAGGTTTCAGCAGCTCAAAAGTTTGGGGTGTCTTTTGTCGTATTTTTCATTTTACGAGGCAGGCCATTTAGCACCCAGGACCCTTCGACAACAAATGATGCAATATCTACAGGATGTGGTTTAGCATTGTCTTGCTGAAAAAAGGTGATATCTGGTGGCAGTATATGCTGCTCCAAAAACCTGTACTGTTCAACATTAAGAGTGCTGTAGGATTCTAGTGGTGAAGCAAACAGCTTGACGCTCAGATCCTTTAGATTCCACATGGAGAATCCACACGAGATCTCTGTCAGTTTTGACTGTTTACTTGGTAAACGCAAATTTGACCAAACAACAGATTCCACAGATAATCTCACTTCAAGTGGTTGAAGATATGAAAAATAAGAAAGGCAACTAAGAGGTCAAAAACTGAGTTGCTCCACTCTTTCCTGCTGTATTGTAACAGTTTCAATCCACCTTTTTCTGTGAAAACTGATCAAACATGTATCCTGCAAACTTACATTAGCTTCTTACATAAAACCCTTGTTTAGGCTCCCACAAGTGCCTCCCCAGATGTATGGGCTGTCCATACCAAAGGCCTGCTGTGTTCACAGATAATGGTTGTTGGAAGTGATGTGAGCCCATGTAGTGACTTCCTCTACAGAGTCATAACTGTTATGTTCTCTGCAACTTTATACAGAGGAGCATCATTCTGAAATTATCAAACTATTTCCCAAAGCAGTCTCTCACAGAGTTTAATACATTTGTCTTTGCACTATTGTCAGGAAAATATATATCAGGGTAAAAATGCAGAGCAAAGCAGTAAATGCTCTTTCAAAGACATTTTACACAGTGTCCCAACTTTTTGATAGTTGTGTTTGTAAAATAGTTGCATTTTACTTATCAAAAATAAAAAACTACTTCTAAGTCTCAGCACACAACATGAATGCTTTCACATAATGTAATATTTAATAATTGTATTATTTCAATGAAAGCAGCAGTGAAGCAGAATCACAGGATAAGTTCATCACCTCATTTTCTGAGTCTGCTAAGACATTCTAACAGTGTTAGTCTTTCTTTGATAAATTCTGTCTTACATCTTTCTCCAAGTCTCTTTTCATCAAATCAATACAAGGCTATCTTTCAAAACATCAATATTGTAATTAACACTGTCAACACTTCAAGTTTTATTATATCAGTGCCTCTTTTTTCCCATAGTTTTTGGAAACACAGCAGGTCCTGCAGTAGTCTAAACAATACAGAACTTTTCATGTTCTATTACTGACAATTGGCTCTGAAAGGATTCAGGAGTCAGAGTCAGCAGTGTTTATTATTGCAGTCAGACGTATCCGAGAGACTCAAAGCAGCCAGAGTCAAAAACATCCAATTTTCCAGTCGGCACTGATTTGTTCAGAACTAATAAGTGACTTTTACAGGAAGTGATGTTGAGATAGACAGCAGCACCAGGACATCTGACTGCCTGCATTAACTTCTTTTCTTAAGACAAGGGAATAAGAGTTTCAACTTTAATCCTTTTGTTTTATCAGTATAACCAGCAAGACATCAGCACTTAATGTATTTCTGAAAATATATAAATATAGCATATGTACATACTCTCTTGTGTTCCTGTTGGCAAAGCTTGTGTCTTCTTGATCATATTAGCCGACAGTTTAGCACTCGCACTGTTCCACACAGCTTCACTCCTTCTACACAGAAACTGGGAACACAGTCAAACAAACAGGACATTATTCTGTGAAACGCACCGCAGCATTGTGACTGACTCACTTGCTTTTGCCTTTGATTGGCACCTGGGCCTGAAAAAAAGACTACCAGTTGGAACTATCTGCTAGCCCCCAGCTACTCTGTTTTTATTGTTCTGGCAAGTCATTCTGCTGCTGCCAGGCGGCCTGGCTGCTCAAGCTTGTCGCGCTGGCTGCTAGCTGCGACGCCAGTGCTAGCAACTAGCCCCTCAGCTCCCGGCAGCTCTGCTCTGTCTTTTATCGTCTCGGGTAGCCGAGCTGGTGCTGCCGAGCTGGCAGCAGCTCTATCAGCAGCAGCCTGAGGTCTGCATTTCTTTGTTGCAGTTCCTCAGAGGTGAACTCCAGCTCCCACAAAATCCAAAATCTGTGGTGACAACATGTCATGAAATGTGTAGTAATCCATGAAATCTGCCGTGCATAATGTGAAGTTAGGTGAAGTCAGCCAAACTCTGCCTATGACGTCACAATGTAAAAGTCTGCATGCCACAGTGGACATGCTTCAACTGCTATTCCACCAATAGAGAGTCAAAACAACATTAATGTCCTGATTGTTTACATTAATCATATTTCTACTATTATTACTGGCATTGTTTCATAAGTCAAATATATTTAAGGATGGGTACTGAATTAGGTACTTATATAGGTATATACCGCATTCTGTCCATAGTACCAGGTATTCACATAAAATCATACAGTGCCATGTTAAAATACTTAAATCCATCTTTGTGACTGTGAGGGAGTGAAAGAGTTGGCAATTTTCCATACTGAACATGAACACATTATTGCAAGTTTAAATATTAAGAAATAAACATGTTTGGGAATTGGGAAAACTTTGAGATTTTTCATATTAAACAAATTGGTATTTATTACCACATAAACCAACACAAAAGTACTGAAAATTGGAAGTGTTGAATATGATACCGATTGCAAGGTACCGGGCATCAAGGTACCCAACCCTCTCAGTATTTAGAGGGTCTTGAGTTCATTTCCTCTCCTGTGAGTCTGTATATGTCTGTCCATATCACTTCTTTCTTTCTGTCTCCACAACTTCTCAGCCCAACCAGTCGCACCAAAAGTCTGGGTCTGGTCCAAGTTTCAGCCTATCAAGAGTCTGGCGGTCCTTTCTAGGTGCTTGCTAATTACATTTTTTTTGTTGTTGGTTCTCTGAAAAACAATACTACCCAGAGGTGCCAGGAGATAACTTTCATTGTGATTCGGCTCTTTATAAATGAAGATGAATAGATGATGAAAAGAAAGAACAGAAAGTTGCAGCAGTTAACATCTGCACACTGCTGCTTGTAAAAGTCTTTCCCGTATTAGACTAATCCATATAATTGTCGCATCAGAGAAGTGTTCCTTCAAGGGAAACAATAATAAATAAATCAAAATCACACTGGGTTTTTACACACTTTTTGTCAATAAAAGCAGCCACATTTGAGCTGACTCAGCAGTAAATCCTGTACCTCAGACACGGCTGTGACTGCAAGTTGGATTTTTCCTTCCAGACATACCAGCAGCAGCAGCACACAGCTGTATAGCTCACCAGCATATGGATTAAATAAATACAGTCTGCGCTGAGCTTGTTAACACTTGTTCACTTGGCTACAACAAGCTATTGTAGCCAAAACTGAACAGAAAACACACACCCACATCTGTGAACACCCAGAGGAAGGCATGCACACACGCTGCACGCACACAAACACAAACAGGTAGCGTCACACACAAGCAAACATGCTCCAAGAGTCAATGTGGAGACATATGGGTGTAATGTATGGGTGGAAGTAGTGACGTAAACCTGATTGCATGGTAAAGACAACCTTGAATAAAGACTAACATAAATAGATAAAGAGGACAAGAAGACTTACATAAACAAAAACTTAAGACTCGGGCAATTAGTAACAACCTTATCAGTCTTTCTTCAAGCACTTCTGAACTGTGTTAAAGTCCCACATTAGTCACACATGCTTTCAGGTGGGCTCTGATACTGAATATCCCTCTTACCTACACACACCTGAAAGGCCCTGAGCGCAACACCGGGGTATAATAACCCTGTAATGCTGAACCACTTGTTGGGGACTGGTCTGCCTGTGGCTATGTGGGCACTTGCTAACCTAATCTGATTAATGGATTCCAACTCTGGCTCTGCTACTAGCAGACACAGAGAAAGATAAAGTGGTTGAAGCAATGAAAACTAGGTTAGGTCCATTGCCCCTGTATGCCTATTTACTGTTGTTAATCGGATTAATGGATTATATTTGCCCAGAAAAGCTGAACAAAAAAAAGCACCTTTTAAAAACAGCAGTGGAAAATTAACACACCAAGCGACCAACAAATGTTAGGCAGTTTCTCTTGTTTAAATCTTTCCCTACAGGCAAACGAACAGGTGAAGAGAGCAGGAATGTGCAAACTCTTGATAAAATGTGTTACTTTTATTTTTTTTAAATCCTCTTTATAGAAAAACAAGTGCAGCAGAGTGTCAACATGTGACAAGGACATATATTTACAAAGAACAAAGTAACCTCCACCACCCACCCCCCACACACCTCCTTTTTCATAACTACCTTGATGTTCAACCCACTACAGGTCTGATGATTAATTGTGTAGTTTATCTAATTTTTCCTGCATTAGCGTTGACATTTCATCCAGCCAGCAAAGTACCCTGACTTAATCAGACAATGTTTTAAGACATACTGTTAGCTGGAAGCTAAAATTGGCAACAAGCTCCTGCAACATTACACTGACTGATTATCAATCACGCAGCAAATCAGGAGCCAGGTTGGGGGAGCTGTTCTGAGTCTTGGCACTTGGTGCAACATTCATCTGACTGTCTCATCTCACAACGAGTCAGGTCCAGGCTGTACATGCAGCCAAATTTGACAAGGTTTCGGGAAGGAAAAACTTGAGGCCAATTAGGAGTATTGAGGCTAGTTTCGAGTTAAACGCATCTTGGACTCATCCCAAGATTCAGGTAAGGTATGTGTGTACATGAATCACAGGAAAGTCTTTGATCATGCGTCTGGGAGAGGAAAGGTGCTGCAGGCAGAGCAGCTTTTTTTTTTACCTAAGTAATTTTCACATTGAAAGACAAGTCGATTATTAGGAAGTGCTCTCCAAACATGTGACTTGGCTTTGAATGCCAAACACTGCATTAATGCACACGCTGTACTGCACTCTGATTGATGCAGCCAATAATTCACACTCTGACACCTGACATAAACGTTACAAATACTGTTAACGAAACAGTGTGAGCAGAAAGACATACACATGTCAGATGCCTGAATCACATATGTTACTGAGAACACACACATGCAGCTGTCACTTTGATCTCTGATTGATTCTGTGCCCTTTAAGCGAGTCATTAACGAGACAACCAATAAAGTCATCAACTGCCCTGACAGCGGGTATACCTCCTTTATTAATCTTTGTCTACATTATTAATTAGCTCCAATTGGAATTAATTAGAATCAGCTGTTGTTTGGGATTTGGGAAAAAAAATAGCAGTGTGTGCTTGTATGTGTGTGTGGAGGGGGCAGAAGTGTTATGCCGCTATACTAACTGATGAATGAGAAACCTGCGGCAGTCACACACACTCACACATAGTCACAGAATGGAACACTGACACACAAACCTACATGTGCATTTGCACGCATGTGAGAAGCCAAAGCAGCATTTCCTGTGTAGTATACAGGAGTATAGTAGTGAGCAGATGAGCTCATCAGACACACAATAAGAAGCTACCTGTTGACCCATTTTGAAGAAATAGGCCAACAGGTAACTACATTGTGTTCAGTTGTGCCTTTTCTCCTGAATCCATGTTTTTGCACTAGGTTGACATGCACAGCATGAGAAAGAAGATCCTCTGAGAGATGAGGAGAAGGAACACATGGGGTGCCTTAGTGTAGAGACACACATTTGTAAGACACAACATCACAGAAAGAAACTCCTCACTGTCTTCCTCATGTGAGTTGCATGAGAGTCAAACTTGCTCGTGGGCCTGACTCAATTGTTTCTATTCAACATTCTTCAATTTCTAAACCCCTGAAAAAAACAGGCACAATCTGACTTGTTCTAGCACATCAAAGCCTGCATAATACCACAATAAACACACACCAACTCACACAAGTGCATACATGCATGCATGCATGCATATGTGTATACACACAGTTGAAGGCATCCAAATATACACATATGTAGAAACAGTTGGACACACAAACACAAACCACAGCTAAAACCATCAAGCAGCTCAAAGCAATCCGCCCCGATGAATAACATCACTAAGCAAAGCCACCATACCACATAATGAAAAACACACTCAAACACACACACACACGTGTGCACTTACACATGCCAGTATCTCACACACACACACGCCTGCACTAATTTATCTGTACAAAAAGACTCAAAACTAACAGACTCATATGGCATGAGCACAAACGTAAGCAGACTAACCTCCTTGCATTTCCTTTTAAAGGACTATTCCACTTTTTTCCATGTATTTTCCTTTTCTTATTCAATTTTTACAAAGGATTTTAAGGAAATTATTCCACTAAATACATGTGCCTGATTGAGACCTCGGCAGGTTGAATGTGCATTCAGAGAAAAGCAAATTTAATTAAAATTTACAGCCACAACTATCAGTAGAGATACCCTTGACAAGCCACCCTAAACAAGACACTCCTTGCAGAAAACTTGTTGCATTTCTGCTTTTTCAGCAGGTTTTTTTTCCTGATTTTCAATTGCAATTAAAGGATTTTGATACAGCACACCCTAACTGTGATTAAATATGATAAATTCCCCAGGTGAGGTCCACAAAATTCAGTGTTCATGAAAAACAACACTGATAAGAACAGTAAAACAAAAAAAAAAATCTGTTTTATTCCGATTTTGCATGACAGCCAATCAACTTCAAGGGGAAATGTGCACAACTATGCTTCACAAGACCTCATTATGCAAGATTAAAAACACAATTCTAATTTACATTAATAAAATTTCAGTTCAAAGTGCCTCAAAATTAAACTCTGCAGCAGCATGTGATTCTTTTTCAAAAAAACTCCAGCTGCATTATTGGAAATGATAATAAAAGTCATAATGAAAATGTTTTTTTTTCTCAGCGCAAACTCTTCAAAAATGAAACAGTTGAGACAGCAAAAAAGAGGCACGAGTGTGTGTGAGTGAAAGAGAGGAAACGTTAAAGAGCACTTCATTGTATTCAGTGGTGGTACAGGTGTGGGAGGAAAAAACAGCAGAATGTTTTTTTCCTTTTTTTTCTGATGAAGTATGTGTGTGTGGGGGGGTGTTTACACATAGTGTAGCTGATGACTGAGCAAAAATTAAAGCAGACTTTTGATAAAATGCACCAAAATTTAGAAGTTTTTGTATTCATTTTGAGTGAGCTAAATGTTGGTGTGGAAAGAGTGCATCATGCTGCAGGAAACACTGCTCACACTTTGTTTCTCATACTCATGCAGCACACATGGAGTAAACGAGTCTTGCACACACATTATCAGTTCTGCACGAGCATGATTGCTTGACATGCACAAACATTATAAAATTATTTCAGCTATTGTTATTTTTCTCCCCGCACCACAAACCACTGCAGCACAACATGCACACACACATCATAACCTCAACTATGCATGTGCATTTCCTTTATTCTAATAATCTGCAAGTCTTTGAGCTTATGAACGCTTCAGAAACAAAAGCAGCACCTTTGATACCGAAGCTGACAGCGATCTGAGTCTTCAAACAAGTGGCAAAGCTGCTAAACCAAACAGAAAACTCTAAGTTGAAAGCACTGAAGCAGGCATGATTACTGAGAAATGTTAAGCTAACAGTCCATCAGACTTCCTTCAGGTTTGTGAGAGTGAAAAAATATTCATAACAGCAGTGCAACACAAGTTAAACAGCCAGATAAGAGTGTAACATATTGGGAGCATTTTGAGTCAACACATACACTCACTTCCTCCAACAGCGATGACTAAGAGGAGTTTTTCATAATGCGTCTCAGAGTACCGTTGCTCTGCAGAAAAGCCATTTTATCAGCAATCTCAGCCTGTCACTTGCTCCGAGTAAACAATCCCCTGCATTCACGCTGGAGGCAACAACGCTAATCAACTAAGGCCAACAAGCTGGTCGAGCTCCGTGAGGCAGAGACGCCGGAAGAAACTTTTGCTCTTTCATCTAAACAAATGAAGCATGTACTTTGAATTTCTTTTTCTGTTTCATACTTAAAAAAAAAAAAAAAACATGCACACACAGACACATGCTAATTATCTCTGATAATGAATGAAATCATATGCAATTAGCAGGATATGATCGTATTAATCTGCATAAATTAGAGGAATGTGTAAAAATTGAGAAATCAAGTAAGATGTGTCGCAAAAAATGAGTTGATGGAGATCAATTAGCCGTAATTACTCATTCTCTCAGCTTGAGCGATGCATGATTACAGCAGAAACTACCACTTAGATTATAATGTTTTGGATACACTGGCAAACATTCAAGATAAAGGTAAAATGGAATGTTTCTTATTCTGTAATTCAAGTATAATGTGTCACAATAATACAAAGTAATGATAATGGAGCTTTTTAATTCTGTCAAATGATACTTGATCCAAGTGACTGAGATAAAAATCCATTAAAGTGATTAATCATGTGTTCAGATGAGTGTTATTTTTAAAGACAGGGATTAAAAGCAGCTCTTACCTCTGCTGTTCATCAGGTTATATAAACATCATGGCAGACTCCTGGCCTTTGCATCAGCTCTATTGAGGCGGCTTGATTCAACCCAGCGTCACAGCGATCCTCCGTCCAGCAAACGTCCAGCTACTGACCCGCTGTACTCCACATGGTAATGGGAAGCAGAAACCAGGTGTCAGACTTTTATCCTTCCATTTCTGGTCGACGTAACTCCACACAGAGCCTCAAAATGCTGTAGCTAAAAACTTTTCAGCCCCTTAAACTCCACGTAGCATCAGCTAGCTTTGATGCAGGGCTGCTGTTGCTGCTCTTATGCCCTACAGCGCTATACAGCTTTGAGTCTGAGCAGGCTTGTCATAGATCCGTGTTAGAGGTATACTGCAGGCTGCCCCTCTTTCTGTCCAGTCTCTTTGTTTTTTTGGCTCTTGTTTGGGTGCTCAGTCACGCTTGTCAGAGTCCACCATCACCTTAACAACCTGGAAAAATGACAGAGAAGCAAATAACATTAGAAACGATCACATTCTGCAGCTTTTTGCTGGAGCAGACTTCGTTCGTACTTTTACGTATAGGGGAAAATATTCTGCCCAGACTTTAGACAGCCAAATTGAAAGTCTGATCAAAGGTACAAAATAAGCAAAATTATTTAGTGCCCCGCTGAGACCGCAGCCAGACAAACTCTCTAATTGTACCAATTTTGTTTTATCACCATAGTTGACAGCTGACAACGCCTTCCACATGTGAAGGCTGTGAGATGAAGCTGAGAAACAGATAATTTGATGTGTGAAATCAGAAAATATGTTTTTCAGAACTTCAGTATTTCCCCCTTTAGAAATCTCACCAAAAAGTGTCAAAAACTTTGTAACCTTTGAGAAAATACAGGCCAAAGATAACTTTAAGTCAAGCTCACTTCTAAAGTGCATTCACAAGGAATTCACTCAAATTACAAAACAATTACAGCTTGTGGAAGCAATCAGAGGCACCAGAAAGAAAAAAATAACGTCTCTCCTTTTCTGCTTTACAACACTTATTATTCACTCCATTACAATATCGATCGAGTCAGAGCGAGGAGGGTCATCAATGAGCAATTTCCAGGAATAAATGAATTAAATCATTGTCACATATTAGGCTTCCTGTGGCTTTGTCCATCCACAGTTGGATTTGCTTTATCTGGTAATTCTAGTGTTAAATGTCTTCATTTCTCAGTTCCCCCTTTTCGCTGCCCCAACCACAAAAATCACCCCACCCTCCCCGTCTGTACCACTCCTCTCCCTCGCTCTGTGCCACCCCTTCTTTCTTCTTCTCTTTCGTTCCATCCATCTTGCTTCTCTCTCTTTCCCTCTCACCACAAATCTAAATCTGAGTCTGTGTTTATACAAAGCTGGTTTCCTTGGGTCAGTCTGAGCAGTGTGTATTTGTGTGTGTGTGTATGTGTGCGTGTGTGTATCAGAGGTGGATTAGAGACAAAAGTCTTCACACATACACACTTCCAAGCAGAGGCTAAATTTGGAGCTATGTTCTTAAAGCCATTGTTGAATCTTTTCCCTTCTTTTTTTAGACGTGGAGGGGGAACCTGTCTCAGGTGGCTCGGAGCGCTCCTGACCACATCCAGTTGCAGTTTTCGACTCGTCTGGACTCCACATATAACATCAACACAGCAGCCATATGAGAGCTGGAGTGTGCCATTATCTGAAAAGGGATATCTGCTTTTTTTTGAAGAGGAAAAAAAAGAAGTGCTGGCATGCAAAGTACATTATGAGTCATGCTGAAATTATGAGTCATTTTGAAAAACCCTCCCATCTTTAAAACAGTAATGTTTTTGAGGATATCTACTTGTTTTTACAGAACGTAGAGCTTATATTTTCCAGGTTGAGGATCTGTGGCTCTTGCGACAAAGCCTCAATGAGAAGTCGTGGTATTCAGCTGCTGGATATCCACGTTTTAAAAAGTGTACGAAGAAACAGACACAATAAAAAAGGTCTCACTCATACATTGTTGTTTTTTCTCCTCAGGGCTGCAGAATATTAGCTGTGAAATTAGACGGAGCATACACACATATGCTTCCGGTTATTACATGATTGGCCCTCATAATAGCATCAGCTTTCAGAGCTAGACCGTAAGACAAAACAGAGCAAAAGGGTAAAAAAAAAAACTTGAGATCGACTTGTGCATCAGTAGCACTCACAACAGGAAAAGAAAAAGAAAAGTTGTGTTTTTTCTTCAAGAGTGAGTGTGATGCTAAATATTTTCCCCGTGGAGCTCTGACTCAGTCAGGCTGCCGCTTACTCATTCACTCAATCACTGTCTCTCCCCTCTGTTTTTCTCCTTTTCCTCCTCTTTTTCATTATTTCTACACTATGACTTATCTCACGTCGATGTTCCCAGTTACATCTGTCTACTTTTAGCTCTCCGCCCCTCTATTCCTCCCTCCTTCTGTCCGTCTTACCCATCAATCCATCACAGAGTGCTCATGTCTTTTTAACATGCTTCTTCTTCTTCTGCCTGTTTTTCCAACTGTCATTACCGCTGGGACCCCCCCACCCCTTGCATCTTTCCTCAGCTGCCACCCTCCTGAGCTTCCGACCCCCCTCTGCGAATGTGTGTGGTCCGGTCCGACTATAGACCGTTACATTGTCCCAGACAGGTTGGACTGCGCCACTAGCCAGCAGTCAGGGGGGGTAGGAGGGTGGAAGTGGTGTGGAGTTGGAGAGCAGCACTGGGGGGGTGGAGTGTGCGTGCATGTGTGTGTGTGTGTGTGTGTGTGTGTGTGTGTGTGTGTGTGTGTGTGTGTGTGTGTGTGTGTGTGTGTGTGTGTGTGTGTGTGTGTGTGTAGGGGGGGGTGTTCCTAGGGAATGTTTGTTTTTCTGTTTCCAATTTGGTCCAGCCCGAGGAACTCCACACTCCGCTCTGACTCAAACACACCATTCATGACGGCCTGACGTACATGATTACACACAAATACCCACTCACTAGCTCCCTCACACACACACACACACACACACACACACACACACAATCGCACGCGTACAAACAGATACCTCCAAAGCACACACACACTGTACTCCCTTCAGATTTATTTCCAATCATCTCTACCATGAAACATAAGCCCTTTAATTTATTGTCCTTCTCATCTTTTATTGTTCTCTGATTTGTTATTGCTAATGCCGTTTCATATGACATGGTGGTCAAACTAATTACGCTTGTTTCTTCTTCTTCTTCGTTCAGGGACTTTTTTCCTCTCTGTCCACAGGAAAAGGATTTTCTTTGTAAGATGTGTCTCGCTGCGTTTTTAGATCTAATGTAGACAGATTTAAGCTTCATGTTCTACCAATTAAAGCACAGAGGGCGTATTGTTTTTGATTACGCTCAACTGTTCCATCTGAAATCGATCATTTTCATCAGCTTTTGAATTTTCACAACACACTGCTGTTCTCTGTGTTCCAAACAAAACTTTTTCAAGTATCTCTAAGATGAAACTAAACCAGGACACACACACACACACACACACACACACACACACACACACACACACATACACATACACACGCTGATATAAGATGTTCTCTTCTGATGTGTGTTCGTCTGTTTTCAGACGTCATGTCGGCTGAGTTTGGTTCCACATTCCATCAATTACCCAACGAGCCGACAGGAAACCACATTGTTTTTTTATTTAAGCACTACAAAGGGAAATTATAGGTTTGCTCGGTTGTTTTGATTGTTTGTATTTTAAATTCACAAAGCGTGACGTTAAGTTGCTCAAAGAAGATGAGCTTAAACCCGCAGACGATCAGATCACAAGCAGACGGATGGGATTGGCAAGGGATGGGATTTATTTTATACGTTTAAAAAATTTAGCCAATTGTTTTGTGTATCCCAAGCAGTTTGGGTCATTAAAAATTAGACTCGTTGCAATATTTTTATTCTACTTTGAAATGTAAGTAGTTTGATTTATGTGTTATTCGAATGCTTAAAAAACAATAATGGAGTTCCTCTGTGTGAATAGAAAGTCAGGAAGGGTAAAGTAGGTCCTTTTGTTGTTATCCTAGTTGTTTACTCAAAATTATTGCAACATGGATTTTATATCAAAAGCTGAATATAAGGAGGAACAGCAAACAAACTCCACAGGGAGAAGCACAGGATCTGCACCACATTTTACTTTGAACACACTATGAAATTATCAGGAGAGTTCCAATGTTACAAAAAAGGGCGAGAGATTTACATCATGAGCCAATAAAAAGGAAAAAAAAAATTAAAACTAGGCTATCGATTGTCTTCTTTTTCTCCACCAAGAGCTGCACCTATAATACTCACAGAAGACTTTCCAAAGCCTTGTTGGGATGAAAACAACAGTGTTCTTTAACAGAGTGGTAAGTATAAACAAACAAAAACATGATGGCAAACTAGGGATGGGTACCAAATGAGTTACTTTTATAGGTATCAACCGAAATCCATCTGTAGTACTGAGTACCAATTCACATAAAACCGATTGGTATCATGATTCAAACCTTAACACATCCTTGTGTCTGTGAGGAAGTGGAAGAGTAGACGGTTTTCCACGCTGGACGTGAATGCAGCATTGCAGGTTTACACATAAAGAAATAAATATGTTAAATTGGAAAACTTTGAGCTTTTATTTTTGAACAAATTAATGTCTGTTACCACATTAAAACACAAAAGTACAGAAAATTGGTTCCACTGAGTACTGATACCGATTTCCAGGTACCGAGTATTGGTACCATATCATTTTAAATGTTAAAGGTATCCATACCTATGGCAATTTGGCAACACGGACACAACTAGGTCATCTGTCGTTGTTTTTGTTGTCCCCATACGCAGACATGGCATAATAAGTATTTGCAAATGGAGCTGTGATGTCATTGCTCTCATAAGACCCATGATAACAGCAAAAAACCTTACCAAAACAACGTTTGCACTTTTAAGCTGCTGAAAATGCTTTTTCTCTTTAAAGCAACCACCAAAACGGACCCATACACTTTAGTGTAAACAACCCAGAAGGGAACTCTGAGTGACAACAGCTTTCTGTTGTAGCTCCAATAAGAAGTTTTTACTGGTTACAAAACAGACTGAAATTGATACTACTCTGTATGACCTACAGATTCCGACAAACCCATCAGCAACGAGACTACTTATTTCGAAAAGTTGCCAATAGCACCTGAAACTGCATATGGAGGGTAGGTGTCAGACAAAAGCAAGCAATACTGCCTTTTACAAGAAAGCAGCATGGCGTAAATGGTAATATAATGTAACAGGTTTGTTCATTATTGGGCCAGGAGTGCTTTTTTATGCTGGTTGCACCATTAAAAATGGAGGGAAGATAAAGAAGCAGCAGTGAATGAAGAAGACTCAGTATCCTGCTAGCTAGCTAGCCTTTTCAATAGTGCGCAGTGTATTACAGCATCAGATTGTCACAGTCCTAACTTCTCACTTCGTTCAGAGAGGGCATCAAAATCTGCACTGACTGAAAGTTCCTCACAGGAGCTTTAAGTGGACAGAAACTATAAACACTATTTTCTACTCACATCTTTTGGCTGGTGAATTAAAAAACTTCTTTCAGGATAAATCAGAAAATAGGTTAAAAAATGACAACATACAGTAAAACTAATGTTTCATTGTTGCTGAATAATCCCTGAAACTCACAACACCAATTAAAGCTTATCTCAAACAGCAAACCTGATCACTACCTAGCAGTGAATTTACCATCCAAAATCTTTATTACTTGTTTATTTTCCAAGTCATTTTTTAAGAAAGATCAATTTCTTGGTTTTAGCTTCTTTAATGTGCAGAGACAATACTTAAAAAAAAAAACATATGACATCTAGGGTTTAGAAAAACAATCTGCAGACATCAAAATTTATCACTGAGGTTGTAATGACACTACAAATCTAAGCTACAAGTAGGGATCAATTTGGGTTTGTATATGTGATGAATATGACTTCAACACATATTTGAGGTCAAATAATGAAGTGCTTCATCTCGTGCTATTGCAGTTATTGAATAAATGTTAGGACAACCATCGTTCTGTAATAAATTAGTCATGACTGTAATGTTTGTTCAAAACCAGTCCCAGACTTAATGTGTCACTTTTACATCTTTTAAAGTAACTATGACATTGTGTTTGTATACTGCTTCAGCTGACCGACCTTAAAAACACCAATCTTTTCCACACTTTGTATTTATTACACACATTTTGCTTGCTTGTGTCATGCACGGTGTCCTGGCTTCAAACTGGCGTCTCAGTTATTATCTGGATGAGTCAAAAAAAACAATGAGGCTCTATCAGACTTGTTAAGAGACAAGAGCACTTTGTCACAACAGACTTCACTCTCTTTTGAGACCTTGATCAACCAGCTCTTTCAGTTGTTGGGATTAAAGTTGGCTAAAGGTGTGGCCTGTCTTCTTTATTACTGTAAGCAACGCCCAGAGTTTTCAAGAGCGGCGCTGACACAGACACACGTGCAAGTTACTGTCACACTGTCACTTCCCTGTCAAAATCATGTTCCTCTTAATAAGTCATAGAGGCTGTCAGACAATCAAAGTAATGATCTCAGTCCAGAGGAGTGAATTTAGAGAATCTGTCAGACAAAGCAGGCCTAAAGGATGAGGTTTTGTTTACTGAGTCATGTCAGAATCAGATTTTTAAAGGTTTTGATACGACTACTTCCCCTCAGCTTTTGGTATAAAACATTTTGCAGCAACAGAAAAAAGAAGTGTAGATGATTTTATGGCAACTTTGAACTACAGCAAATTCACGTGTTATGCATATCAGTTTAAACTCATAATGCAAGAATTGTGACTTTAAATGTTCTCACAACAGAACAGAACTAATCACTTTACATGCCCTTTAATTCCTCTCCGAACATGAAATTCTACACTGTAAAAATGAAAACTTAAAATTGTTGGCCTTAAATAGTTTTTTTTTTGGTTCAGCAAACAAAAAATGTTCTGTTGTGTTGAAAAACACTTCCAATTAGTTTTCTGAATTACCTATATTATGTTTGTTGTCTCGCTGTCCCTCCAATGGAGGCAAGCACACACACACACACCGGAAGTCAAGTTAATTTTTTTTTCCATATAGCGCCAGATCACAGCAGAAGTAGTTAAGAGTTCCCTTCTTTCATAAATTAGGTCTATACCTTGTTTTTTAATCCAACAGACTAAACAGCCTGATGTTGTTTATCTCATTTCTTCTCGCGAAACTTCACTGTGTGTGAAAGAGCGCATGATCTTTAGCGCACAGTGAAGTTCTGCTTCAGCTCGTTCACAGACACACAAACAAGTGCTGCATTTACACACACAGACAACCACATTCTGTATAGCGGACAGAGAGCTGGGAAAACCACCACAAGAAACATCTCCCAACACATTTTCCTTGAAGATGCAACACTTGCACCCCCGGCTGCCGACACCATCACCGCCACCCCAAGGCTGTAAATCTAAGGGAAACACTGCATTTCAAAAGTTAAGTTGGCAGAACTTCAAATTGTAGGTTTGAGGCTATAACTTAATGTTTTGAGTATGCTTTCAGCAAAGAACAGGGTCTTCAACTCAAATCTACAGGGGCCTTCATCTACATTTTCAATTTCACACGAGTCACTACCTCCCCTGTTATTATGAATAAAACGGATGAGAAGAAAGCAAATCCACCAGAAAGGTGAGTAGTTTTATTTGTATTTAAACTCTAGCTTTACAGTTGGTTGATTGATCATTACTTGTTTAGCTTGTGATTTGTATGTTAGTTGGGTGAATGCAGCTCAGAGGTTAAGTCATTGGCTCCCAACCAACAGAGTGGGGCTCAAATCCTGCTACCTCAACCAATTTGCTTAAGGGGTGGAGATGAGTGTAAAAAGTCCCCTGACATAAAAGCCTGTGTGGGAAAAGAGATTAGACATTCAAAGTTGTTTTCTGAACAAATAAAATCATAACTTTGCACATTTACTGTTCTGAATCTTTAAAATGTGAGTTGTATTAAATGTAAATAATAAGTAAACGCAAGTTTTTAGTTGGCCTCTAAACTCAGATATCCAGTGGAGACAGTTGCCTTTAGATTTTGAGTTAACACAACTTTTTCATTTTTACAGTGTACCAACTACTGCAAAAACACACTGAATGAGAAATATTAGGGCAATCATTTCTGTCTTTAATGCTTTTAAGACATTTATGGTGATAAAAATAAGTGCATCTTAAACTCCAGGTTTACACACTGCACAAAATAGGGTTTGGTCCCCTCGCCGAAGCAGAGCAGAAGTTGCTGTTCTCTCTCAAACAAGTTGGTTTGTGGCGAGTGAAGGAGACAAACGCGCCAACCACAGCCAACACAGCCTCCACATCTGCCTGCATGGACGGTGTAAATGTCCCGCCTTGATGTACGATAGTAGCAGGAAACTGGGAGCAGCATAAATCAACGCAGGCCTGTTGATTGTGACCTTGCTCTCCACAGCTAAGACTCTCATACATCAAAAATAATGGAGAACAAACTCGGCTTCAGTGCTAGTTGTAGGCGTAATGGAAGGAACTAGTAGCTGCATAAATCAACATGCTGATTGTTGACGCTTGCATTGCTGTCTTTTCCTCCCAAAAAATACGGAAAACAAACTGCAGCCCTGCCAGAAACACACATTACACACACACACACACACACACACACACACACACACACACACACACACACACACACACACACACACACACACACACACACACACACACACACACACACATCACTCCAATCTGCAGAAGTCTGCCAGGCATATCTGATGATTTTTAAACACTTGTGCACATACACACAAACATGTCCGAATGAGAGTGTGTGTGTTTGGTTTGTCTCTGTCTGGGTAAGCTCAAACATTACGTCAGTGACACACTCACACACACAGATAGACATGGTGCTGCACACTGGACACATTACTCCCTCATATAGTATATATACCCAATGACACACTTTCCACTTCTACAGAATCGGACGTTTCCTGCGAACAGCCGGCACGACGGTATAAAAACGTCTGGACAAACTTGAGACGCACACGTACATGTGCACACACACTCACACACATCGGAACATTTTCAAGCCACAATGTTGACTTTATGTTCCTTTCCAGAGCTTTCTATCTGCACGCCGGCCAAGTGAAGCAGCGTTTCCCTGTTAAACACTATCGGGAAGCAACACTGGGAGGTTTGAAGGCCGCAGTGATGTCAATGCAGGCCTGGACTCCACTCAAAAAGTGAACTTTAATGTCAGCTCTCAGCTAAATATGATCACAAGGAGTCACTGTTAGTTCTTTGACGCAGAATTTTCACAGCAGTGAAAGCAAACAGAAGCTCGTAGTGCCTCAAACACCTTCAATTTTCATTTGTGTTCTTAAAGCTCCTGTGAGCAACTTTTGGCATATGTTGATTTTAGCGCCTGTGTGAGACAAACCCTTACCTCTGATGTCTGTACAAATATGGGTAGCATTCAACAGAAAATATGACCCTGCTTTGTGTCAACACTTTGTTTCTTCACTTTTTCAAATATATGTATATAGAAATGCTGATTCTCCGGCATGCCTGTTCTACTACTTTTAGACACTTATTACAACCAATTAGAAATGCTAAATCTTGTTGCTGATTGTCTTGTTTGTTCCAGCTGCTCATGAAGAAGTAGTAACATAAATTTCAGTTACTTCCATAAGAAGGAAAAAACTTCTCAAGGGAGCTTTAAGTTACGCATAATAAAAAAGGAAAAAAATAAATAAATTCAGTGCACAATTCATAAAACTGCTGTGCAAGAAACTGGCTGTGGGAACACACTAAGACACTAGGCTAATCCAAAACCCTTCAAAACAAAAGGCATAAGACACTTATTTTGGCTGATTGATGTGACATTAGACTACCTATTTGCATGTTTTGCTGTGTTTTTCTCTTCACTGTCTAAAAAATATTTTGCAACTGACTCAAGAAGCATCCACAAACGTTTCAAGGTACGAATAAATAGAGCATTTATATGTCTGGTAAATTGTTTGCTGTTGATGGGAAAATGTTTGCATTTATCTTTCCGATAAAAAATCTATGAAAAAAGTTGCTGTCATTCACTTATAAACAAGTAAACAGTAGATGAATGTATGTGATCTCCCCATTACAGACAACAAAAAGCCACAATAAACTGATAAGAGTGCATAACTATGTTGTATTTGTCATAGATGTTAAAGATGAGAATGTGAATGGTAACAGAGAATAGAAACATGTAAAACATGTGCTGTAAAGAATCAGAAAGGAAGAAATGGCACCTGAAGAATCATCAGGTGACAAAGATGTATAAACATGAAGCTGATAGCATTAACATCAAAAAAGTGTTGATTGAACAGCTGTTTAAGAAGTTTACCTAAGACATCTAAAACTCGAGCAATTAATGACAAAATCACAGCACACAATGACCCACCTCGTTTGTAAGTGGAACACTCGAGATTTCCTGACTCACTGATAATGCAAAACTTTTTCTACCTTTGCTGATGTGATCTGTACACACATTCATGTTATGTTATCCACAACAACACAAGTTTCACAATAGGCATAAGGACTTTTGACTTAAGTGATTAGTTTCACGTCCAAGCATCTGAATGCAGGGCTTAAAAATGAAAAAACATTATAGCACAGGAAGGCTTCTGTTGGCTGTAACTGAAATAACTGAGGGGTCAAAACAAACATTGGATCCACTTCATTATTGCTTTTCAGTATTGAACAACCCCTTTTTCAAAGACCAGGGCCTGTAACCACGTACAGTCTTTACACAAACAGGACCACTGTTTTAACATTCTTTTATTAAACAGCCTATGTGGCTCGCTATAATGTTAGCTTCATGCACAACTGCCAAAAATTCAGCAGTTAACCAATTGCACCACGATGCAGAGGCAGGTGCTGAGCATCACATGTTCAGGGAACTACCTGGAAACCCACAAATGTGATTTGGGCATCCATAGTATTTTTCATAAGCAGCAATAAAATTTAAAAATGTTGTGTTGCCTGAATTTAAATCCTATCTTTTTTTTCACTATTCGTACAAATGGTCCGTTTTCATCACTGGGTCCAGAGTTTGATGCAGTTTCGAAAACTCATTTTTGTTCAACTTCATTAACATTTCTGCTGAGATCCTTCTTCCAACTCTTGACTTTAGGTTTTCTTCTGTCCATATTTTCTCCTCCTTTTTTTCTCAGTCCACGCTGCCTCAACCTTACTTACTCAAGTGAGAAACTGTGATTAATTCACCTGTTCCAATCATAGAAGTAAAGTTGATGGCCTGTTGTGCATTGTTGTTAAATTTCCTCCTGAAAACAAAGCAAGAATGGCTTATTTTTATCTTTTCCTTCATGACATGTCTGCCTTCTTAAAGCTGCTTTAAGTACCAGCAGAGATAATTCAGAGTACTTCTCTTTTTCACACGCCAGACTAATCCGGAACGGTTTTATTAGCTGAAAACAAAAACATAAGGAGCACTGCTTTTATCTCGCTCCACAACAGGCACATCCTAAAAGCTTTAATTTGAAAGGGTGTATTCAAATGCGTTGCACCTCTGGCGTATGGAAGAAACACATTTACTTTACAGGTGGGAAAGTTCAAGATGTCCAATAATATGAAAGAACAAAAGACAGCAGAGGGAGTGGCCGACTGAGGAGATCACAGGAGTTTCAGTCGATCTGTCAAGGCACGTCATCCAGGCTGCTTTCTCGAACCTCCTCCCAATTCAGCACAGCTCAGCGGCTGCACTGACATTTTTATAAGGGAGGAGTGAAATAAAATCTAATCATTTAAGTCACTCCCTGACTCCTCGCAAAGAGAGAGGGAGACTTTCTCACAGCTAGGTGAAACCAGCCTCTAAAGGAACAGGAGAACTTGTGTGTGAAGCACTAAAAAGCCCAAAAGCCATGTTGCAGAACAAACCCCATGCCCCCCACTGAGATTTACCCCCACCCCGACACACACACACCCATACAAACACACTCACACACACAGGAGCAGAGTAAATTTAACTGTCAGCCGTAAAGTTTTCAACTATAGAGAGTGATCTTTTGGCCTCTTTGCTCTCCCCACTCTTCCTCCTCCCACTCTTCAATCTATGCAAATCAGGCTCTATAAGTTCCTCATCCATCCTTCTGTCCATTCATCCTTTTTCTCTCTTGTCTTGCTTTATTTCCAGTTTACTGTTTGACACATTTCCTCTTCCTTCCCCTTTTTATCTATCACAACGAAGTTTCAGTGTCTCACACACTGTCTCACTTCCTCAATCCATTAATCTATCCATCCATCCCTCTTTCTCTTTCTCCACAGGCAGCACTGACCACAGAGCCCCCCTCCCTTCTTTCCTTCTATACCCTTCTCCTTATCTCCTTCCTCCCCAAAATTGTGAAACTGCCCTTTCCTCTTCCCTTTTTTCAGCCATTCTTCCAAAAACCCCTTCCCCCCTACTATCCACTCACACACACATACACACACACACACACACAGGCACACACTTGTGACTGTGGGCCTCTGACACCCACCTTCTTCGTCTCCTTCCCCAGAAGTCTCAAAGACCCCCAGATGTGTGCCCCCCTTAATTTCCATTTCAAAAAAAAAAGCACCACCTCCCTCTCCTCCATCACCCATGTGTCCACTTCTTTCTCGTGCACACGAAAACACACTGAACACTCCAAAAAACACTGTTACACATTCACACATATCAGTCAGAGTTCCTTCATTGTGATGAATGATATTGGAAAAAAACACGCTGACTGTTTTGAATCTCACTTATCAGATCCCTTAGAGACGAGTGTCTCCCCTCTCCGACTTTTCTTTTCCCTGTTTAAAACATGCTGACAATCAAAACTACTGTGCATCTACAACAAAGTGCATGCTGATGGGAACCAATTTCATCAATCTCTGTGGTTTTAAATGCTGGTTCAGGGCCTAAAGGTGAGGCTTGAACAGGTTTTAAAAATGTGGTTTCAGGTGTAAGAGCACAGAAACTGAGGATTTCATCATCTGACATTTACCCTGCTCCTGTGGTTAAAAGGCTTTAAAATTACCACATGGAAACTGTCAGTGTTGCCGGTGATGGTTCTAAAAAGGCATCAGTGATTAATACTTTTAGTATGTTTCATATTCAGATCACAATTTGATAGGGCAGCCCTTATAAAAGTTATAGATGAAACATGTCAGCTTCAGAAAGCTAAAAGCTTCTGTGATGGGTTTGTAACCATTTGAAACATTCAAGATTATAATAAACAACTCTCAATACCTAACAAATTCAAACACTGTCAGCAACAAGAGTGACTGTAAACAAATCATTCTTCTAAGACAGGGGTCTTGTGCCTTTTTTTAAGCTCTGTCCCTTAAGAAAACTCTTATTTCAGTCTCTGAAACACTTGTTTTCGTTGCCGTCCCTTTAAGGCTCATAGCTCCACAAACCCCCTTCCCTATGATTGGCCAACCCTCTAGAGGCCTGTCGCAGCAGAGCTGTGAGCAGACTTTGGTGTTTTGAGGGCTTTCCAACTTGTCACAAAAAGAGATGGGTACCTTTCACATCTGAAACGATACAGTACCAATGTGGTATTGGTACTCAACGGAACCAATTTTCGGTGCTTTTGTGTGTGTTTATGTGGTAATAAAGATTAATTTGTTTGATAATAAAACTCAAAGTTTTTTTAATTTAACATACTCATTTCTCAATGTATAAACTTGCAATGCTGTGTTCATGTCCAGCATGGAAAATTGTCTACTCTTCCACTTCATCACAGTCACAGAGATGCGCTTAGGTAAAAAAAACATGGTACTGTTTGATTTTACATGAATCTGTACTTGGTACTACAGACAGAATTTGGTCGATACCCTTAAAAGTATCTAATTTAGTACCCTTTCCTAGTCACGCACCAGTTCAGAGTAGGGATGTCCCGATATTACATTTTCACTTCCGATGCGATACCGATACTGCAGCATTGAGTATTGGCCGATACCGATATTAATCCGATACGATATCAGCATTAAACATGCATACTTTTATTACTTATTTTGTAGTATGTCATGTTATAAAAGGCTTGATTAAGTGATATTATTCAAACAAAGAACAGTAATCAGCAACAGTAGGTATGAGGAAAAACTGACCCATTTATTATTTACCTATGGGTAACAGAAATTTTAACATTAAACGTAAAAAATACTAGTAATTGAATAAAATAAAGAATAAATTAGAAGACCCAGAAAATAACCTAAATAAATCAAATAAAAACAGCAGGAGCGGAGTCTGGAATGGACTGCTTATATCAGAGTGCTTATATCGGAGATTTTAGATGCATTCCGATACGATACCGATACTTGTTTTTTTGCTGATATCGGACCGATATCCGATATTAATATCGGACTGGGACACCTCTAGTTCAGAGATCCTTCCGTAATGACCTTATCATTTCAGTCTTGTGACAATCTTGTGCAACTTTTAGAACTGACTGTTTGAGCAGTTTAGAAACAACTTTAGGAATTTCTACAACTTAGTAATTTAAAATCTGAACACCTTTAGTATGGACTGTTTTGAATGTCAATGTTTAAAATATGGGAAAGCATAATGTTAGCAAAACAAAAGCAAGTCAGTAGCTGTGTTGCCATTACACCTAGAATTGCGCAAAATGTAAAAATCGCAATAAAAAAATGGTAAATACCTCTCAAATATCGATAAAAAGTTTTAATGCTCCCATGAGGTGGTTTTTCAGAAGTTTCAATATATTTAACTTTGTTGCAAAAGTGCAATGGAAACACCTTTTTTTGCTAAAACGTCACGTTGTCATAACAACGCACCCCCCTCACCTTTTTGTACGTGTCCACTGCCACACAAACGGACTCTGGCAGGACGGCTGTGATTGGGCCAGAGAGCAGCAGAAGAGAGCAGAGGTCTGTGTGTGTGAGTGAGAGTTTGTGAGCTGGAGATGATGATCTTCATTCAGTGTTTTGTTTTTGCCTGATTTTAGTTACCGTGATCACAGCCGACGGTTTGAGCAGTGAATAAAAACACTTATGTTAAAGAATCGGCATCATCATGAGTGCAGCGTCCATACGGACATTATGCTTTACTTTACTCAAGTTGTGCGCAATTCTGGTCGTAATGGAAACGCCGGCAAGGCGAAATTGTTCTTTATCGAAACTTCAGAAATATTGCTTTTATTTTGCGAAAAAGTGTAATAGAAATGCAGCTACAGACTGTTATGGCAGATTTTGTAGCCATTTTCTGTCAATAACTGACTACTCATTTAGCCATAAACAAGCCTTCTTTTATGTTAGTAAATATTACAAATACATTTTCAAAGTGCCAATCAAGCAAGTGCATGCTCAACAAAACACAATGTATAGTTTCACAAGTGGTTCAATCACAGTTCAGATCTGCAGTTTCGCAAATCATCAGAGCAGCCTCAACGTCACGTTAAGAGCAAGTGAAAGTCACACAAGCAAAATTTCAAAAGTCTACCGACCAGGCAACAGGTGAGGTCAACTGCCCAAAGTCAACAGTTTCATTCAACATCAAAGACATCCTTAAATTATGGATGATAGACACATTAAACTAAAGTTTTTGTTGCAGGACAAGATGCTGCACCTCCAAATATGCCGATGAAGCACTCTTTACAGCAGTGAGAGACGATGAATCCTGCCTCTTTACAAAGTGTACATGGTGTGAAGAGAAGCCCTGAGGCCATCAGCTCAGTCTGCAGGGCTGAATCCCCTAAAGCCCAAAGCTGCTACGCCAGGATTATTTAACAGCATCACTTAAAAACCAAGCCCAACCCCACCTGCAGAGCACAGGTGAAGTGGTTTGCTTTTTTTAACCACTTCTCCCCGCTTCTTTTAGATTTGGGTCAAAATGTCAAGCTGGACTGGAGGCGATTGGGAGGGTGTCATATCTCTCTGTGCTCTTTTCCTTTCTGTCTCTCTGCAGTGGAACAGTAAGCCAAAGTTTCTGAATAAAGTAACACAACAGGCAAGGCTGTCCGTTTATGAATTACAGTTTCTAAATCCACCCATAATCTGTTTTTTAATGTTTTTCTTCTACGGTCCAAACACAGCCAGAAACAGTATAAAAAAAACCTGCAGGGTCTGGTGTGGCTATTCACTTAACAGAAAAAAAAACATGTTAGTTGTTTAAATCATAGTTTTAATTTGACAGGACGCCATAAAAAGTCTGCCCCTTATTACACACGCGCACACACATAAACGACGGACACACACACGTGCATGCACATTGAGTGAGGACAAAGACTACTTTGAAAAGTTACTCAGCCACCAGATGTTTTAGCCAGATCCCAGACTACAATACTAATGGGGCTGTGTGTGTGTGTGTGTGTGTGTGTGTGTGTGTGTGTGTGTGTGTGTGTGTGTGTGTGTGTGTGTGTGTGTGTGTGTGTGTGTATAAGCAGGAGAGAGAGAGAGAGAGGAGAGCCAAATAGTTTAAAAAGCAGCAAAAATGAGTCCCCTTCTCCTGCAGGTACATATTGCTAACAATGTTGCAAAAATGAAACAAAAAACCACATATTTTACCCTCAACTGCACAGAAATACAAGGAAAACACACAAATCTACAAATAAAAACTGCAGTTTTATGAATTATTATCAAAACATGTCATAGCTGAAAGGATAAATGCTGTGTGTATAAACACAAAAAGGAGCACAAGCACATCAATCCACGAAATAAAGACGCGGTATGTAGCGATTATGCTATGGGACCCTGACACATGCACACAGGGGGAAAGGGGCGCAGAAGAAAAGTACCACATCAAATCTTGGAAGAAATATAATTGTGACTGAGAGTGAGCACAATAGCAAACAAATGTCGTTGTATATTTACGCTTGAAATGAAAGTTCAGTGCAATCTACGAGCAAGTAAATCAAGTGTTTTGACAGCGCTTACAGTATGATCAAGCACACGTGACGCTAACAGTCTTTCCTGTCGTGCGTTACAGTAAGAATGAGAAGATCTGGAGATAAAGCAACAGGGTGTAGGAGAAGGAGAGAAAGTGAAACACGGACAGAAATGGCTGCAAATTTGTCAGAGATGAAATCTGACTGCATCTGTGCATGTGTGCGAACACAATCTTGGTTTGACTGTTGACACAAAAGACAGTTAACCACCAGTACAGAAATAAACAATCAGTGAGTCATAACTAGGCAGCGCTTGGGACAGATGTGACTTCAGTGGAAAAAGATAAGTGCTGATAGAGTGTTGCAGCAATTGATAGCCTTCAGATTACAATGCTGAGCAGTGTGGAGGTGAATGCAGTACGAAAGCTGACAATAACAAGTTCTGAATTTCTGATTTTATCACAGAAAGATAAAAAACACTATCACATAGTAATATAGAGTTTATGAACACAGCTTTTCAATTTTCAAAAAGTGTAACATACTTGTTTTTTCCTCCTACAAAGAACCAGGTGATTTGGGGTCTCATCAAATGTCCTCTTTCGGCTGCATCCTCTGTTCAAAGCGAAACAACTTTTACTCATGCAGCTTCCTTGCTTTAAAAAAAACCCTGCCTGTCCAGCTCACGAAAGTCTTTCTGAAATTAGGCACAAACTACTTCAAACAATGCTTTGGTACTTCTTCTATCTTCATGGTCTGGTCAGCTTGAAGGCAAAGAGGCTGAAGACATAAATCTCTTTCAAATTAATGCCACTTTAAACTTTCCCGTCAATATTTTTTGCCGGCTGACTGTTGGGCTCTTTGTTAAAGTTAAGAAAGTGCAGATGGAGCCGCACTCAGGGGAACACTTCAGTGCAGTATACAAATACACTCACAACACCGCAGCTTTGAATGCACTTTTTACAGCTAGCAGAGCACGTGGCATTTCTCTGTTTCTTCCCATTATTCTGTGTCACACAACATCCTGAAACTACAGACAGTTGTCAATGGCTGTTTTTAACATATACTTTCGAAAAATGATCTCACAACTCTTGGATAACTTTCTGTCTCCTTAAAAAGGAATGAAATCCTTATTAAAGCAATTTTTTTCCTGTACGAAGGCTAATTTTTCTAACCTGCAAATAGCTTTTTATTTCATATTGTGTTTTTTTTATTCAAAACAGAAACACAGAAGTATCAAAAATAACTGAAAATACCCTCTTGATTTCCAATATAAAAAGTAAATGAAATTGGAACTTTATAACCTGGATATTAATTTGTATTGATTTTTTAAAAATATTTTTCTGTTTTCTCTTTTCTATTTAAATTTTAAACAGAATTTCGTCAAATTTTAGGCAAACACTGAGCCTCAACACAACAAAATAAAGCTGGAAACAACCAATTTAATTTAAGCTGCAAGTTTATGTTTTAGCGTCATTTTCATTAGTTTCTTACTCCACTATAAACTAATGAAGGGTAAAACAAGTTTTAATATGTTCCTCTGTTTTAAATTTTGCACTTTAACACAAGAAATGTACTACAGATTAAAATTTAAAAAAGATTGTGGTTAAAAAATAAATATTCTGGCAGCTCTGTGGTGTCCCAGTGATGTGTGTCAGCTGTGAGTATATTTGACGCACTTCACTTACCAGCTCATTCAATAAAACAGCGATGAGAAGAAGGAGCACTGGATCTCATTTAGATTCATTATACGCGTGTTCAAAAATTAAGAAGTGCATCCCTTCATGATTCTCTTCAATTGTGAAATTGATTTGTCTGTAATGATTTTTGCCACAGGATTTTGCCTCATTATTCATCACTGTTAAAACATTTTCAATTTGGTCTTTATCTCCCATCATACTAGGCTTCATTTCTAAAGGTGAAATCATAAAAAGGAAGGTTATGCTGGTTATTTTTACTACAAGGACCAAATGCTAGTGCACAATATTAATTTAATTAACTTTTAATAGAGTAAACAGGCTCCTGGACTTTGCTTTGTCTCAATAAGGACCTACTAAGAGCCATTTTTTAACGCAGAGCTGATACACACAAAACAAACTTTTCTTATTAAAACCTCTGTGACAACAACATTAAAAACACATGCTGGTTTTGTTTATTCACACTAAATCAGATCAGACTTCCAAGACCAAACACGCTCGGTATATTTTGTTTCAAGATATGTACCGACCACTGTTTATAGGAAAGCTACATATTTCTCATTATGACAAACATTCACAAACATTCGAGCCCTTTTTTCGTGTCCCTCCAAAAGCCTTCAAACCTTGACAACAAATGCAGAGATTTACATTCTAGGGATAACCAGCACACAATGTTTAGGACAGAGGCAAAATGTGTAACTTGCGGTTGTACGATGGAAGCATAAAGACTGATCAGTCGACCTACGCACATGTAAGGAAAAACCACTATTGTGTAGTTAATTAGACTTCAACGATACTTTAATATCAAAATACAGCAAAGGCACATTTGTTTAATTTTAATTAGAGGTAGATTTTTTTAAGAAGCCTAGTAAAACTAATACCTTTGTGTCCCACACAAGACAACACTCACACGAACAATGACTGATAACTGAACGTGTGCTCAGGAAGCATGTGCACCTCAGTGATGAGTCAAAGCAGTCCAAACTTGAAATATGTCACGAAAAAAGAAAGTGAGTCTCATGAGGCAAATAAGAACCAGCACAGGGGTCAGAGTGGTTCAACACATTTCTACTGCGCTACACTTAACAAAATCAGTTTATGTTAAACAGGAGTTTACCAGTACTCACAGGCTGTAAGTTACGAAGAGCAGTTAGTTGTGGTGAGTTGTTTCTTTGGTACATCCTAAGTCTCACTGCTGCCTGTGTCATCACCTTCTACTTTATGCCTAAATCCTCTCAACCACCGCTACTTTATCAGCCTCCACTGTATCGTGACAGAGGGATTATTTACTCTCCAAGATCAAAGGAAGAAAAACTGTCCCATATTTAGGATTTGTCTATCCCAAAAATACTAAAAGACATGGAGGGAAAAAAGAATCATTTCACCCTAAACCAGGACCATGTGCTCGTTATCTGAAGCAGGCCGTCTAAAAGACAGACTTAAAAGTCTAAAATAAACCAAAGACATTAGAGGCAAAGTCAAGCCTAAACAAGGCTGTACAAACCACAGACAGAGCAGGGATGACATTTTGGGCATTTAGCAGACACTCTTTTCCAGAGTTACTTCCAGTAAATGTAATAGAAGAAAAGGCTTAAATCCCTGTATCGCCATCGTTACAAGAGGCTAATCTGAAGCGATGAAAGGACCAAAACAATGCCTCCAGATGGTAAAATGAGTTTAAAACAATTGTGTCCTTGGGATATGAGCAAAATAAGAGACTGGGTAATAAAGGAGAGTGAGCCACAGAGACATGAGCCAAGAGAGCCAGGAGCTTTTCAGAAAGGTTCCTTTTTTTCCTCCTTTTAAATAAACTATCCGTGACAAATGGAGCTTTTCCTTTATCTGAAATGCAGGCAGGGCCGAGATGAATAACGGCTGATTGCTCTAATAGATGCTATCTTTTCCTGCTTATTGGAAACAATGATGGTTGGGACAGTTCATAAATAAATAGGATCAGAAATAAGAAAGAGATGGGAGTTGTGCATCCACATAAAGAAAAACAATTTAAAAGCTCAGAGAAAGGTCATTCTTCCCCTACAGATCTTTATCATAACAGAGTATGAGTAATTTGTTGAAAATATTACAGGACTATAATACTACAGGCATGTAAATTGCCAGCGTACAGTGTTTGAATGGAGCTTTTCATCTCATACGGCACATGAAAACATACAAAACAGACCTGAAGAATAACTCCAAACTGAAATAAAACAGCTAAAATGAAGACTCTAAACGTCCCGTACCACTTTGTTCACTCGAGCAGCAGTTAGTCAGGTAAGCTTAGTAAATATTAAGCTCAATATGACTTTATAATGACATCCTCACTTTAGTCAGTAACAGGTCTGTGGATAGAAAACTGTGTGGGCTAACATGCTAAAATGCAATGTTTTCACACAAAAAATATATGACAAAATATAATCTTCTTGGAAACAACGCAAAGACTTGAAAGAGAAAATGAAGCCAGCAATGAATGACAGGCTGAGGAGTTATTAATCAAACTCCTCTGTAATAACAGATTTTAGCAGGTAATGTAAAGGGGATTAAATACACCATACGGCCCTAGAAGTGCTACTGTTTCATGTAAAAGAGGTACAGTTGCACTTTGGCAGAGGTTTTACAAACATTTCAACCCTGTAAACTTTTTCAACGTCGAACTGTTTGACAGCGAAGGTGAGTTTATGAACTGTGCTATGCAGGGTCTTAACTGTTTCCAAAAAGGTCTGTTTCAGTATTTATGGCTCTTGTTGTAAGACATTTTTTTCTTGCTTGTTTTGACTTTAAGTTTTTGTAATTGGTGACTTCACCTTTTTTCAAAACTTCAGCATTAGTTATTTTACATAAAACTATAAAGAAACAACAAACTCTTTTCCACCTTAATAATTACTTATCATGTCCGCACCTTTACTAGAGGAGTTAGAAAGTTAACGCACAGCATGCATTTCCCTGCGTATAGCATCGCTGCGTCCAGACTTTTCCTCTCCACCTCAAACTTTTTTCCCTTCGCAACGCAGCACTGCTTTGAAACAACCAAAGAAAATTACATGGCAGCCCACAAAATCACTACAGTTGTTCCTCGTGTCTTACAGAACATCCAACCATCAATAAAACACAGGAGATACATTCCAGCTAGTTGAACAGGACATTTCTGACTTCCCTCGCTCCATGTGTTCCCTCTCTCCACCTCTCCCTCTCCACCTCTCCCTCTTTCCCTCAATGATTCTGTCCTTCTCTCTCAAAACTTTCTCTCTTCCCAGTTCCACCGCAGAGATTTCACATATTGCAGCCATATGAGTAAGCCATGGCTGTCTCCACAGCACAGACACACACACACACACAAACACACACTCTCACAAGAAAAAGTGCTGTGCGCTCTCCCACACATATACGGGAAAGGGTTTTACAAGCAGAGGTTCTCTTTAGGAAGTCGTCAACTGTTTTGACGTTTAATAGCGGCTACGAACAAGGCCGTGAGATACAATAATATCCAGTGTCTGGAAAGAGGAAAAAGTTTTGTTAGTTGAAGAGTAGGATTCGTACAAGTGTTAGATCAAGTGTTTTATTACATTCTAAAGAAGTTTGTTGAATGTTTTTAAAGTTTAATGTGAGCATATTAAATTATTTTTATAAGACGATTAATTAAGATAATATCTAGAAATATACCTGACTAATAATAAGGCAGACTGCTCAGGGATGTAGTGTGTTGCATCTATGAGTTATGAAAAATACATGGTAACATTGATGGAAAAGCAGTTCAGATAATGTTAAAAATACACATGGATTAAAATGTAATTTATTGAGATTTAATTTAAAAAAGCCTTCAAACCATCAAACTTCTGATAAATGTCTGAAAAGTCAAAAGGAAAAACTTTTCAGAAAAAGTTAAACACCTTACTGTGGGTCACAAAAAATCACTGTATGCAAATCTTTAACTGATATAGCATCTTCTGTAATAAAAAGAGTACAAAAAAAATAAAAGTGATTTTGTGAAGTCTTTTTTATAAACAAATATGCAGGGCATACAGTGTTGCCTTACATCCAAAAAGTTACGGGTTTAAAAGCCGAGACATAAAATCACAATCTATCTGGTGCAATAGTAGTGCTAACTGTTGAACAAATACACTTGATCAATTGTATTTTTTCTCAAGTCATTCCTCTAATCTTATAAACTGAGGAGTTGCGTGTATTCAGGTACTGCTGAGAATACAATCTTGCATAAAATTTGCCAACTTGTCAGAGAAATCGCTTCCCCGGAAAACATTTTGGTTGAATACTGGATTTGAATGATAGAGAATGAGATTAATACCTGTCAAAAACAAGGTCTCTATTTTCTGATTTAAAATTTAGTGAAGTGATTTAGAAAACTTCTTCCTGACACTGTAGTGCTAAAATAGAGATAAAGACAGGACAGTGGGGTCATACATTTTTAAGAACTTCTGAAACAAAACAACAAAGTTCAGAAACTTAGCATACTTCATCCAAATTTGTTAATCACCAAATGAGAGAAAAACAGACCACTTGTGAACAAATCCAACAAGTGTTTGGTCATATCTCACAGGCCTGCTGAAGTGTTAAAAATTTACTGAGGTTATCTGTTGAATAAAAGTCGTCCCTCACATAAGCAGTTGTTTGGGGGCCAAATTTGGAGAACTGTGAAGGACTATGTAAAAAGCTTCCTTGCAGTGTGTGCCTCATTGTACTGGCTTCACATACTCTTCTCTCCCCACTGAGTTGTCATGCCTACCCGGCTCCCTTATCTCAAAGGAACATCACAGTTACTTACAACAGAAGGGAGGGAGAAGGGGGGCAACTTTTTCAAAGTTGTGTGGAAATGCAACTCAGACTTCCCGGCATCACTCAGGAAAAGTTCCACAACAACAACAAATAAATAACGGTGCGACAACTGAGCTAATAAGTTGGTCTTAGAGCTGATAAGACAGGATGTTAGGGGGTATCTTTTACGACATTTCACATCCACCATGCGCTCGCAAGCTCCCTAACAATGAAAGAGGTGCAAAAACAGCGCCATATCGGGTGTAAACCGCTGGATAAACACCGTTTCTTTGATCTTGAGTTGCAACACTTGTCAACTTTTCTCCTCCATTCAGAACAGCGAGCATCTAACTGTGTTCATCTTTTATCTCAAGTCTTTCCCTCTTTCTCTGCGACGTGCGTCACTCGGAGGATCAAGAAATCTGAACTTGGGTATCAAGTTTGCAGTCACTAAAGTAATGAAAAAGTTATCAATGAAAATAACAAAAAGTTACACTCAGTAGTTGCGCAAGTGCTACTTTGGAGTGGCGTGATAACTCCAAAGTCGGCGTGTTTTAGCGTTTCAGTCAGGGTGCCACTCATCGTAAATTAATCACAAAACAAGAAATAAAACTTATCAAAAAAACAAACCTACTTGAGGCGAGTAAGTCACTCCACGTCCCCTTGCTGTTGCCTTCAAACTCTGTCTGAAATCAAAGCAGTAGCCGTCCCCAGTAGCCCCCTCAATTTGTATTTGTGTGGCGTTTGGGTGTCCTAACCTAAATGTAAATTGCCATGTGAATTCAAAGCGGTGCTGCTCTTTTCCTCTCTCTCATTCAGCAGATCTTTCCTTGCCGACGCCGCTCAGGCCGTTAGTTACATAAGACGCAAACCGACTGCCGTCGTAAAACTACCAACAGCTAGCAGAGCAATATTTTGTCTCCTAAACGCACCACTGATAGCCCGGCTTCCTTTTTAAAGACGATTTTCCCACTTGTCTGCGAGCATGCATTTCGCCATCTACAACTCCAACCGTGCATCGCGGGTGCATTTTTTTTAACCGTTTACAATGTCACTGCACCAGAGAGGGCTGAAGGCTATGCATGGTGTGCATTTGTGTTAGTAGTGTTTCTTTTAGTGCTGCTTACCTGTTGATCAAAATAAGCATTAGCCTCTTTTCTCTCAGTGTGTGTCTCTTTCAGCAGCCTGTTAAGATGGTGGCTGGCTGGCTGGCTGGTTCGTCTCTTTGTGGGCTTTTTGTTTGTTGATGATGTCGGACGGGGCGACTGTGTCTTGTGGCTGTCTCTTTTTTCTTTGGTCTGAGAGGGAAAGAGAGATAGTTAAGGCTTCACGGAGACACTGATACCGACTGATAAGTGAGTTAGGTTGGCTGTGGTGTTGTAATATTCCGATGTTATAGTTTGTTTTTCAGCCACCTCAGAGCCCGGATTTGCTGGTCTCAGTAAACCAAAGCAGAGCAGCTAGTTATCTGTTATTTTTTGTTCAGACTCGTGTTATCGCTTTGCTGTGACAAGACCTCTTTGCCCGTCTCTCTGTAGGCTGTGGGCATTACGTCAGAGGAGGAAGACACAGCAGCTCTATTAATATCAAGAAGCCACCCGAAGACTGAGTCTTAAAGTGACACACACTATAATCTGACTTATTTACACAGTTAATAAAGCAAATCATCTACTCATCGTAAATAAATAACTTTGACTCTTAAAGAGACACTTATTGCCACTTAGTTACAATTATTAAAGAAAACTTTTACACTTCATATTAGATACAGACACAGTGTCTTATGAATATTTTCATTTTGAAAAGTTAAAAATCTTGACTTATCCACTCTTCATCACTCATATTTTCTTTTACAAACAGGAACTGACACAACAAGTGAAACTGAGTTTCAACTACCATACTTTTACCTTTTTAACTATGCCACTCAGTATAAACAAAAACATAACTTCTCAGTGTGGTAGAAAAAAAACATTTTTTTTTGGTTTAGTTTTCTAAATATGATGACAAACTAGTTTAACTACATAACTAGAATAAAAGAATTTTACCCTTAAAGAGAACCATTTTTGTATTCACTACACTTGGAATACGTATCTAGCTACTTATCTAAAGGAGGTGGGGGCACTTCATTGAGAGAATGGGTTTGTATTATGTAGCTTTCAAAAGGCTGAAACAAAGTTGTTACATAAGTAATTAAAATTAAAAAGTTTGGTTAAAGTGTAAACCTTGCAATGAGGCTTCAATTTCAAGTATTAATAAGAGGAATCACCCATGACCAAAACAAAAAAGGTACAGATAATTTAAAAAAAAAAAAAAAAAAAAAATCTTCAAAGTAATTTTTATTTCAATCAAAACCTGCAATTCCATCGCATTCTCTCAGCTCTACCACACTATTGCATCTCCACCTTTGGCTGATGATACATACATTACAAGCTTTGCAGTCGGCATATGTGTCTCCAGGAAAAACATCACTCCACCTTAAGCAGTAATGTTTCAGCATGAAGTGTTTGCTTGCCATACACATGACAAAATGTGAATTGCCAAGTGCTCAACTATAGCAAAAGACAAGAACAGCACTGCTACCATTTTATCATAGACTTGCTCTATAGCACACCTAGTGGTGAGAAACACAAAGGAAGCAGTGATTTCACATGTCAGAATAAAGAAGCTAAAAAGTCATATTACTTCACTCAAAATTGCATTCCTGCATTAAATGCTTTACGTACTTAACATAAGAATACATGTTTCATTCACTGAGTTGTGTCTTCAACATCAAATGTCTTGCTAAAAAATGATAAATTAGTAGGACAGCAAAACTGTTTCAAAACCGGTGCAGGTTGTATTTATTTATACCTAATAGACAAATATGTGCCATTGTCTATTTACACTCTTCCCTAGCTTTTAACCTGTAATAGGACCATAGAAAAAGGAAATATTTTAGCACAGTGTTCACAGGCATGTAAAATTTAGATTAAAGTCTCTCAGCTACAGAATGCAGTGAAACTCATGTTAAATTTCCACATTCAAATATTTTCCATTACGTCATCTGGCAATGTGATGAAAAATAAGCTTTTTAACTGAGACAAAATGAATGTGGGTTTCCTCTTCACTGAAAGATCAAGGTTGCATAAATTTTAATAACTTTCATCTGGTATTACTAATTTAACAACTGGGCATTTATAAACCGGACCAGCATTTTCAAAACCTCCCAAATGGATTTGTAAGATGATGTTTTGTCCAGGCAGCAAGAGAATCAACATGAGACTCTCTATGTTTAAAGTATGGTTATTATCTTCTGTTTGTGTTTATCTGAATTATTCCTTACCAGACTTAATCATTCTTGACCCTGTTGGTAGGTTGATAGGCTGGCCAGAAGGTTAAAGGTAAGGCAAGAGTCTTAGATCAAAATACAGTACACTTTTATCCAGTTGTCTTTATATCTGTGTGATTTAGCTTGAAAATGTGTCACATCAAGATCAATATCCTACACAGTATTCTGTGTGCATAGCTTAACTATATGCCACAGTGATGCAGACCACAAGCTCTTTGACTGTTTCCTGTATTTACAACATTTCCAGAATCACTGCACAATGGTTTTGCTTCTTTTCAAGCTTTCTTGAAAAACATGCAAATATTTTGTGATGGTGGAAACCTGTAACACTGAAAAACAATAAGTCTAAGCCAAACAGAGATGGTCACATTAATCAGGCTGTTTTGTGGCCATAATGAAAAACAATCAGAGAATAGTTGCCAAGAATGTTGTGGGGGACTGAGTGACATATATAACGAACATGTCCTTGTAGGCTCTGTATGAGACCAGGCTGTTGGCTAAGTCTCTCACCCTTCCCTTCATAGTTTTCCCCTATCACCCCACGGGAGGATGAGACTCTGAACTTTTTATGTTTCTTTTCAAACACTGCCCTTCAAAAGCCAAAGGTATGATTTTTTTCTCTACTTTTTTGCCTACAAAGGCTATCCAGCAGCCCAAAGGCATACACACTGCTGAATCCATCACCACCTCCTGAGTGGTGCAGGCTGTAGACAGACCAGAAAGAAAAAGAAATAATACACCTGCCACCTGCCCCAAGTCTTGTACAGAAACCCCCTGCTGACTTCTATTTGAAATGCACCTTTTTCTTACTTTCCTCAATCATATACATCAATCATTCATGAAAGCAGCGTTTGTGTTAACCCGTTCCATTCTTCATATTTGCAACCTATATTTTCTCGATGGTTAAGAGCAACCCCTTATTCTTGAACATGGCATAATGGAGTAATATAATTAGCATCACATTACTGTATTGCTACTTGAAATAAAACACTACCTCCTGAGAACTATACAAAAGCATTTAGACTGGTCACAGCAGTGACAGCAGACCGTAGAGCAAAGTCAGAAGCTGCTCACCTTAAGGTTTATCGAGTAGATGAGAAAATTGCATAGCATGACAACAGAGATTAAGTAGCTGCATTGCTATATTATGTTCTGTGGCTAATACTTTCTGTATTTACAACCCAATGCTGGATGTGTGGAAGTTAAAGTAAACTATTTGTAGAAGTAGAAAACACAGATGAAATTTAAAGACATGGGAGGGAACGGTGTAAAAAAATTGATAAAGATTTCAACACTGTTGAAAAAACAGATACCTAAAAGCTCTACTTAAATACAGCAACAAAGTTCTGGTTTTGGAGTGAATCATACGCCAGGAATGACAATTCAGTACTTGTGCTACATTTTATAATATTGAAATAAACATAATGATCTTTGATTATTACATCACTCACAAGCAATCCAACCAAATCCAATCCAGCTTTATTTGTATAGCACCTCTTTGAAACTAAGCTACAAGGTGCTTGACAATAAAACACATTACAGTTAAGAACACATACATAAAGCAATAAAGCAATCCATAAAGCAACCCATTAAACAATGTAATAAAAGTGAAAGGTCAATTAAAAATAATACAATAAAAGTGAGTTTTGAGGAGAGATTTAAAAGATGATAACTGAGTTTGCATGCCTGAGATCCCCTTGGCAGGGGGTTCCAAAGTTTGGGGGCCCGAACAGCAAAGGCTTGGTCTGCTGGAGGATCTCAGGCAACAGCCAGGCTGATAGGGAGTAAGGAGCTCACAAATATAAGCCTGACCACTGAGAGCTTTAAAAACAAGCAGTAAAATCTTAAAATCAATTGAGATTCAAAGGAGGGTAATTATATCAACCTCTGATTTGCAGTCAAATTCTGGACAGCCGGTTTTTGATGTCGGACAGGCAGGATGTGATGTTGGAAACATGTGTTGAACCAGACTTAGCAGGTTGAATCAGTGCTACTGTAAATATGGTAACCTTAACACACACTGATCTATTGCACACTTTTTTAAAGGAAGTGCAAAAATGGAACTCCTAAAGGTTAAAATGTCAGAAGAATTAATGTCCAGCATCCACAGCTGCAAAATAGAAAGTAAAAAAGAAAAACTCTATATTTAGCTTCTAACAGGGTCACCAAGAAAGAAGAATTTAAGTCCTTGAATACTTTGAGATACAAACAGGCAGAGCCCTCTGCAGCCTCAGATCAATGCAGTCTCCATCTTCACTGCCAGACTCTGTATGCTGTAGCTGACCTTAATCACAGAATACAAAGAAGATGATGAATATGAGTGTATACACACAAACAGCAAAACATATCCCAGTAATCAGCATTATGCATAATCCCTGTGAGAACAAGAGCTTTTGAGTCAGCACATCAAAAAACTTCCTTCATTTAGTAAGTATTTACACTTTCTTGTTTCTGGAGTTTGTACACAAACCTGCAACTCTGTTAGCTTGAAGTTCAAGGCATATTTGAAAGTGTCTGTTAGACTTATTTCTATTAGAAACTGAAAGCTGTCAAAAGACTCAGGAGGAACACCTCACTTTTGCCGTCCCCTTGAAAACTAGAAAATCTGCTGGAAGTGTAGACAGCCCACTCACTTCTACAGGAAAAAAAAAAGTCAGAGTATCCATCAAAAGTTGTCGAAAATTCTGTGGTAGATTATGTTGAATTATGGTCCTGTCAGTAAAAGTGAAATGAAACAACTGTGACTGACAGACTCCAAGTTTGTGCTCCTGTGTTTAATGCTCTCTTTGTGACTGTCATTTTAGATTTGATAGTTTGTCCTTATAGTTTTTTCTTTGATAGTCTTTGTATTAAATAGAAGGAATAAAAATGAGACTTGCCAGCAGATGGACTGACTCTCTGGTAACAGATGTTTAATGACCTGGGAAGACCTCTATTTCATACCACACAAACATTTAATGGGCAGTTTATGATGCTTTTTGGTTTAAATGTTACTATACACATGGTTTTACTCTGTCTTTCATCTATTCATGTATTTATCTATCATTTATCCGTCTATCTATCCATCTGTCCATCCATCTCTCTAATAACAAAGGAGTTTTCCTTCTAAGGTAGTATGACAGTGATTTCAGCTCATGTTTGACTCTGTTGTAAACCCAAGATAAGACAGTTGCAGCAATTGTCCAGTTCTCTGTCTATCTAAGGACATCTGGTCAGAGAGCAGCTGCCTTGATAAAGCAGGGCTGTCTCTGAGAGACCAAGGTCACAGAAGATATATCAGTACTCAGCCACATATTACACACCATTATTCTATTTCCACCGGGCGTCTTCAGAGGTAACACATGGTATGATAGAAGTTAAACTGCAGAGTTTATTTGGAATTTCACATAAAGGATAAGTGCTGAAACCCATCTCATTAATGTTACATTTGGATAAAAAATACATCACTGTGGCGTGTTGAAGGCTTTCCCATTTTGAAGGTTCTTCTAAAGAATGCGTCCGTCTTTTCCCACCTGCAGAGGACATAGCCCATGTCCCATATTCCATAATTCTTTGTGCGCCAATTAAAATAAAATGGTAGTATGTGGTTTCAGCACAATAGCATGCTCGGCAACTAAAAGACAAACACAGTGAAACTTTAAACTGTCTCTGTGATGTTGGTGATGCTGTAATCAGTTGTGTGGAGCTAGCAGTTAGAGACAAACCTACACATTGCTTTGCAACAGGGTAGGCGTTACGTGATGTTGGTGTATGGACGGGGATGATTGGTGACATAAAAAGAGAATCCACCATAGACCAGGCATTTATAAGCAGCCTACAAAGGTTTGCTCCTCCAAAGGCTGCAGGCCCAGGATTGGGACCAGGTTTCAACCTCTGGATGCAAGAAATGAAATAATGGAAAAGAGCAACAAAATTATAAATAAAACAAATAAACCACTTTGTTGCGTTTTGACCAACTAAAAGTGTTAACAGTATGGTACCAGAAAAAAAAGATGAAAAAAAGTAGAATGTGACATGAAGAGCTTGTTTCCCTAATGGGGGGGGCTTCTTTAGTATAACTCAGCACTTAAGAGGGCACAAAGATCACACGTTCCCCCAATCACAGACATAGTTGTTCACTTGACTGGCAGATAGGCATTTGTAGCTTATAGTAGGGAGGCTCAAAATCTGCCTCTTCACCTAACACTACCTGAGAGACGCTGGGCTGGGTTGAGTTCAGCATGTCCAATATGACTCCAGACGGCACTGGGTGTCAAAATTCTGTTAGAAACAGATGGGTGATGTCACTGAGACTATGTCCATGTGTTATACAGTGGATGACTGGGACACAGCTATGGCCAATTTCATACAGAAGAGAAAATATTTACTTTTAACCCATCGTCCAATGGCAATAAATGAGTCTGGTTGTCAGAGTTGCAAATACTAAAGAGACATCTTTCTCTATAATTTAGGTCCTATACAAGTTACCAGAGGAAGCACCTTGTTAGTGCAAACTAGACACACAAACTAGAGGTTTGAGAGGAAAAAAAGAAAAAGCTGATCACAAGGTCTAATTGTTTTTTTTTTTTGTGTGTGTGTTTATTTGTTATTTTCTTGTTTTTCCATTTGAACAACCCATTTTCAGGATTTCATTGGGTGCAATAGTAATGATGTAAAAACTTCCAAAACTAGGCCCTGTTAACAAGTGCAGATACACTTTAAGGTGTTGACTTCATTGTACAAAAAATAAATGAAAAAAAAAAACTTTACTCTTTTGTATCCCTTGATATAAAAAAGTTTTCTTTTTAAGTCGAGAGCTAATTCAGTTTTTTTTTATTTTCTTTTTGAACAGTTTGTTTGTTCACTCCTCATAATCAGTGGACCAGAATTGGAGTTAAAGTTGTGACACTCTTTTCTTCAAGAGTTTTTGAGTTTTGTGTTCTTACATTTTTTAACTTGTTTGTTTTGTATTATTCCACACCAACTTGTCTCGGGGTGTTTGCTGATCTTTTCCAGTTGGTCAGTGTGGCTTACTGGCAGACGCCCGTCTACTGGACCAGCAATTACTTGGACAAAGACGCTCCTTCAGTTGCTTTTCCTTTGCATCTGCCTGGTATATTTTGTTAAAGGTCATCTTTAATTTTGGCTTATAAATAATCTTGGACTCTTTGCTTTTGTAGACATATTGAGTTATCTACTGACAGGGAAAGCTTTGAAACACCAAATTTGGGTTTTACCCAAAAGTTTGACATAGCTTTTCCATGGTTTGTACCTTCGTCCAGTGAGTCACTCTTTATATTTTCCACATTAAATTCATTATTTGTTGTCAAACATTTGACCCATTCATGTTTTTCTATGCTGAGGTAAATTATGTTTTTTTTCTTTAACTATCATAACTTACTCATACCCATGACACTGAGATTCCACCTGCCAGTAAAATGACTGTTTACTCAAAGCTTTATTACCTTTTTTTTTAGCTAATATATTAACCTTAAGATTGGCAACAGCAAACAGCAAACCGAATGTCCATATATATATATATATTTATATATATATATATATATATATATATATATATATATATATATATATATACGATGCCTGGGATTTATTGTCCATATTTTTAAACCTTCTGGTCCAATCTTCAGCCTAATTTTAAGTATTACCAATTTCATTTTTTGTTCCCACAATAAACAATGCAAACAAAAGTAATTTGTTGGAGGGAGGTGACACTGGATATGAGTAGCTCCTACTTTCCATCATAGAGGGGTAGTATGACGATCAGCCAACCAAGTTTCCTTTAGCCAAGCTTTCCAAAGGCAAGATTTTCTTGGTGATCAATTTTTGCCAAGTACTTTATCTTCTTGGAGCTATTTTTGTACTGTAGAATTTAGGCAGAAAAAGAGATGACTCTTCCCCGTGGTTGTCGAGTTAAGGGACCATAGCCAGGATCATGACCACAGGAATCATGGGATGAATGAGCCAAAATATCAGTTATAATTTCTTAGAAATTGAGCCTTATCACCAGAACATGCCATTATTTTATTGAATATTGCCCTGCAGGGTTGGAAAAAAAGACACTTTGAAACAGAAAACCTCAAACGCTTTCACATCACAACTTAGTTTGTTGTGAAGTCAGCAAGATACCAGGGATAAGAGCTGAGGAGCTCCCCAGAATCAGAGCTGTCATCTCTAACGAGTTTGCCCTTTTGTCCAAATGCAAGCAGATTTATATCTTGATGTCAGCTCACCTTAAGCAGAGAAAGACTGTTCAAGTCAGACTTCATCATCTTCAATCACAGAGTCCGAGGTACAGTAAACTAGACTTAAGTAAAAGTTATGAACCAAAGCTGTCCTTCTCAAGGTCAGTGCACCATCTAAATGGGGTTCAACGGAGAACTGAAGCTGTCCAAAGGGGAAACTTGTTTCAACCCTGAGTTTTGTGTGCAGAGATTTTCTCTGATTTTTAAATCTTTTGATAGTGTACTGTAGATGAATCCCCTATTATTTGTTTAGGCAGTTTCTCACAGAGCAATGCACCTACTCCTATCTTTGCCTCTTAGAGACTGAAGCATCATTCAAACTTCCATGTCTTTTCACTGAGTTTTTGGCCTTATCTCCCCACGTGAACTCTGTTTTAGGTCACGAAAAAAAAAACAATAATAAAGGTTTGGGAGAACACCTTTAAAACTGAAAATTTTAAAAATTCAGTTTGGTCGGTTTTGGTGGGAACAGCCAAATCTGAACTTTAGGAGAATGCTGATGTCACTACCTCAACTTTGGCATGGCAAATGTTGCTTCCTATATAATAGTAGGCAACTGCTCTGCTAAATTCTGTTGGGTTTAATTGCACATTTGCAAGAAAAAAACAGATGTTCTTTGTCATTGCACTGCTACATTGAGGTGAATTATTACATTTTTTTAGTAAAGTACCCCATACACAGTTTGAAGAACTGTTTACATATGCTGTTTAGCCAGTAACATGCACATTAAGATTTTTTGTAATGAATCAGAAACAAAAATCCACCTTAAGAACTATTTGTTTTCAAAATTATTTCTGTTAAACGTCTTTTCCACATGCCATGTATCAGGCAGCTGTATCAGCTGTGTATTATAACAACAACTCCTAAAACACAGTTTCAAATTTAGGTCAACAACAACACAAAATAATAACATTGCCTGTCTACCAGATGGCAACACACCTGATGACTAACAGAGGCGTATTATCTTTTGGCTTGCTTTGAATCACACCCAAATCAGAAATATTTAACATCTGACTCATCCTTTGTTTTGAAAGATACTGTCCTACAAAAAAAATGAATTAAAAAAACGAATGGAGACACAGTTCTGGGAGCGGCTTTTTAAGTGCTGACAAGCCTACAACATCTTTTAAGTGATACCCCTCCCAAATTGTATGACCATAATACATCAAACATTTAATGATGTCTGTTAACACAGACATGGCTATTAAAAGGGTGGCACCTATAATGAGCGCCCAGTCAAATAATAGTACTTTAAATGTGATCACAATTGAAACATACATGTAATCCCAGTAATCAAACAAGTTATCTGACATCGAATTCCAAAGTAAAACAAATACTTCATTAACAGGAGAAAATACACTGGGATAGGTTGTCTTCACAATTTGATTGATGTCTTGGCAGTGTGAACACTTCCACCCAGGCCTGGAGGGATCTTCTTGAATTAACCAGGTAGTCCTGTTTTGGTGGATTTTTATTTTCAGTAACTGCAATAGTCTTGCTATAGGAGTTGAGAAATAAAAATTGGGAACAAGATTGGGACAGTTGGTGGTTTGTGGCCTGGCATGAGGTGAAATCAAAACCAGGCGCCATGGGAAAGTGAACATCAATTAATGATGAAAGCATCCTACAAAGTTATCTGCCTTTTAACTCATTTAGGTAACATTTCCCTCCTAAAATAATCCACTTAAGACCATCTGATGACCTGAGTGCCAGTGAGGATGTCTACCTTATATCTACTTTAGATAAATATTTTAAATCAAGTTATTCCTTCTTTGTTTAGATTTTGCAGCCTGTGCAAACTCCCCCCCAAACACGTATTTCACTTTTTCTCCTCTTCTTTTTTCAAAACCAAAGCACCACGGATAAGACTCAACTTCATGAGCTAGTTTCATATTTAATTTTTGCCCCCTTGTTTTTTTTTCATTTGTAAGATCTGGTTATTCCTTCCAGCAGCTTTTCTTTTTTCTGTAAAAGTTGAGATGAAGAAATTGTTGTGTAGTCCACAGAAAACATGCTAATGAAGAGCACTGGCGTCAGCTCAGGTCATCAGTTTTCATCACTATGTTTCATTAGGACATCCCTCCACTAACTTGGAAAGGGGAGCTGACAGCTTTTTTTTTTCTTGTTCTTTCGTTGAGCAGGACACCACAGCTTGACTGCAATATTCTGTTTACTGGTCTATTCATGGCAACAGACAAACTCAGTGGAGGGTATTAAAGATACACAAAAACGTCTTATGCCAATAGGAACGTTTTTCCAAAACGCACTAAAGTTTGTGTTTGGTCCAAAAGGAAAGCAAATACTCAGAAGTCATGGTTACAGTAAATATCAAGACACAAACAATCACACTTTCTATTTCATTTCGCGTCTGAGTGTGCCGAACTGTCAAATACTCTCTTTTCAACGCTGTTGTGGAAAACATACAGTCCAGTGAGGAACAGATGACTCAAGCTAACGGATAGAAAAACATACAGCGTTTACAGAGGCTTGTTAGAAAACTACAAGCTGTGAAGTGAGACATAAGTGTGATTATGGCCTTTAACACCTCATTTCCACTTGTGTTCACAGATCTGTGAATAGACATGTGATATCTCTCGTGTGAAACAAAAGGATATTTTTTTTTTTTACAGATTAATAGAAGCAACAAATTCTACCTGTAGCTATCAGGAAAAGGTTGAATTAGTCTATTAATTAATAAATAAGTTCATAACAAACTCAGAGCAAAATTCATACTTTATATCATAAATCCATATTTTTATATTTTAGAAGACTTATTAGAACCAGTTCATGGTACTAAAATTTGGTGAACAAGTTCTTTCGAATGATTCAAGCTTGCAAAGTTGTGGCCTTTAAGCTGGTTAAAAGCATGTTTGCTAACTTTTACAAAAGAGGTAAAATTATGATAAGAAAGTTAAAATTATGGGAAATATCAAAAGAATAACAAAAGATTGCTATTATGACAAAAGGTAAAATTTATGGCTAAAAGTTCAAAACTATGACCAAAAGGTCAAAATAATGAAAAACCCCAACATTATAATCAAAAATCAAATTTGTGACTTGAAAATTCATCAAAGACTGTAACAAAAAGGTCAAACTATTAGAAAAAATGTTAAAACAATGACAAAGGTCAAACAATGGTCAAAAAGTCAAATTTGTGACAAAAAAGCAAAAATATGGCCAAAATGTGAAAGTAATGCAAAAAATTATAATAACTAAAAAAAATGGCTAAAAATGTCAAAATCCGACAAAAGGACAAAATTTAGTTGAAAAAAAAGGGGCAAAATAGCTGAAAAGTGATGTTCAGTGCTGACATTTTTCTCATATTTTTCACATTTTTCCATTTTATCTTAAATTTATTATACTTTATTTTATATATTGTATCACTTCTTATTCTGTATCATTGAAGTAGTTGCTTGTTTCATGTTTTATTTTTTTTATTTTTTCAAATATTGTTAAGCACCAATACACCAAGTCAAATTCCTTGTATGTGTAAATGTACTTTGCAATAAAACCTAATTCTGATTCTGATTCTGAGTTGAATTCCAGATCAAAATTTTATGGATGAATATTATAATCACAGAGATTCTGAGTGGAGTTCAGGTACATATGGCATATAGAGTTAAATTTAAATTGATGTGTTGCTGTTTGCAAAAAAAAAAAAAAAAACGCCAAACATAGAAAGATCTTGTGAAAATCAGTCTAAACGACTGAGCATAACTTTTTAGCTGCCAAGGGTCTTCCAATGAAAACAATGTAGATTGACAGCAAGAGATAATGGGAGTTTTTTAACCTTTGATAGAAAACTGTGCTGATGTGAGTCAGACTCTTGATCAAGGACTAGAAACCTGTGATGGACTTTTTGTTGTCCCACAGAGGCATGTACGTTTAACACGTCTCAATCTGTTCATTCTGAACATGTCCTAGTGTTATATTACACTGAAGCCTGCTAGGTCAACCTAAAGGTCACAGACCTTTTCAGGAGCAGAGTACCATCCCCTCAACCACTCGTAAATTCATTCTTTTAGTGCCAGTAGACAGCTGGGGTGTCTTCAGGCTAGAGTGCGAGCACGTGACACACAGTGCGGTGTCAATCCTCCTCTTCAGGTAAGAGTTTATGAGTAATGTATTCACTGGACAGCCATTGATGATAAAGTAAATTGCTTCATTTTAAGGGTCCTTTCCCAAAGGGAGAGGGCACTATTTTTTTAAGGTTATTTGGTTATGTATTTATTTATTTTATTTTGTCACCACTTGTCTCTACTGTTCTGGAATTTCCTTTTGTAATTGTGCTAATATCTGTTAATAATTGTGTTAATTTTTACGTTTTTGTGTTCACGTCCTGTTTTATTTCATAATCCAGATGGTTTTTGATTGTAGTGAGTATTTGTCTCCCATTGTTCTGTTTGTTGCCCACCTTTTTCCATAAACACCTATGCTTCTCTTTCAAGAAGCCTGACCTGTGTTTCTATCAAACGGCAACCTCTGGAAATGCAGAAGTGCCAAAATCTGCTGTTTCTCGAGTGTCCGCTTAAGGCTGGATCCTAAAGTACAGGGTTGAATTTTTTTCTAACTCTGCAGTTCAGAGGATGTAAAGATCGCAAGCTTTCTCAATCAGAGGCCCAGCTCAGGTCACATAACTGAAAGGTGTCCTATAGCTGTATGCGAAGCCCTTTGCCCCTACCAATATAGCCGCGATAGCCGATTTGCTTCTTTTTCCATTTCAGAAACAGACAAGTGACATCGGGGAGACTACATCCATTAATTATAGTCAATGGTTTTTCACCCACTCTTTGCCACATTTTTACCGCCCAGGTGTGTTCATGCTTCCCATTCTTGTATTTCTCAGGTTTCTTGCCTTTTTCTGAGCTTTGCTTGGATTAAGATTTACATTTGCTGGATTTGCCTGCCTTCAGTCACCAACTTCCTGTGTTCAACCCCAGAACTGTTAGGTAAAGAACTTTATCTAGGTTTTCTTTTGAAATGTTTACACTGGTGTCAGCAAAATCTGAAACCTGTTTGCACTTTTTAGAGGTGGAGGAAATTTGCAACCCAGTTGTAGAGAGAGTGAAATGATCCTTTTTAGCAGTTTATTATTAATATTTTTTTCTTTGAATTATATTATTTATGAACTTTAAGTCACAGAGATGAGACCTCTGGACTTTTCTCTGCACCTGAGTCTCCTTTAAGCTCAGTGTTAACACAGTTTTGTGGAAGTCTAAAGTGGCTGAAAGTAAACCTCTGATGTTAAAACTGAATATTATGACAGTGGGTTCAGTATTTTTGCTGTATATGCTGCCTTGCAGAATCCTCTGTGACAGACTTCTCCGGCCTGAAGCAGCAATAGTATTTATTCAACGTTTCATGACAGGCATGACGACGACACAGCTGCATCCATGCGTGTGTGTCCTGCACTCGCTCTTCATTCGAGTCAGACAATAGGACAGTTATACTGGTGAAACCACCAGCTCAGGACCAGCTTGCTGCTCACATTTTCCATCTCACCATGTTCCCTCGCTTCGGCTCTTTTTCCCCTTGTCTTCTGTTACTGATCAGGAGAGACCAGGGGTGAGGGAGCATTCGTTCATACGAAGCAAGCTGACTTTATTCTCTGTTTTTTCGTGTCTTAAGCTCTGAAAATACTGGATTACTTATTTAACATTCAGTTTCTCTCCATTTTTTCAACTTTATAAAAATGTATTGACTGTAACGTTAACTTTATCTTACTAATGGATGGATTAAGTATGAAACTATCTGACAATGTCAAGTTTTGAAGGAGCTCCAGCCAGACTAAGTTTCTTATGTTGCTCTAAGTAACATGCTGTTTTCATTGTTCAGGGACATATTGGGATTTGTTCTTAAAACGGCAAAAATCAACATTCAGACAAATCATCTTGGGTTTATAAAACCCGATGCACTTTCTGTAATTGGCCTTCAGAAATTATTTCTATAATGCGGTCTTCCAGATGTGTTTATTGTTCTGACTAAATATTGGATGTGCTTAAGTTGGAGTCTATTGTGTAAGTAATCACTCATGGCTCGTTTGATCATGTTTTATCTGCCCTGAGGCCTCATTTATAAGAGCGTTTCACAAACAAGTTTAATCAAACCAATATGCTTCCAGTATGTCAAAGTGATTCTTGTTTTAACTCTGAAGTCCTCATGGAAAAGGTCCCAGAGCACAGGCACTCACCCACTTCATCATTTGCAGTTGAAAGACGCTGAATGCGTATGGAGGGGAAACTTAAAACGACTCCACTGATAGCTTTGTTCGGAAACGGAGTTAAATTATCACGATGATCCAACACAAAGTCCAATTCTTTCAGAATAGATAACAGGAAGAAAAATGAGTTGTCACTCAAATTTAAAAAGGATTGGGGGTTAATTCCTGATATACATTAGTATTAACTCCAGTGAGGAGTTTTCTATTCATGTACTTTTTAAATAAAGTGAAATAGAAGAAGTAATATTTCATCCTCAAAGTCTCAAACTTACTTTTCATCCTTTTATCAAGGTTTGTAATTTTAACATTTTCCATAAGTCTGTTAAAAACAAATCTTCTGATATTGAAATGAAATCTTGGCTTGATTGCGAAAATAACATCTTTATGTCGGGACACTTCCAATGTACAGTGAGTTTATATATAGTTGTATATAGTTCAACATAAACACATCCTTAGGCATATACAAAAGAGAGACTGGTTGATCCACTTGTCTCGCTGTGCTGGCCATTAGTAAGCTCCTACACGATTCTTCTTAGAGCTTAAAAGCTCAAGGACATTTTTCATTTTTCTTTTAAAGTTTTCACACGCAGCTGTTTACTTTATGAACAGTCTTGAGTCCTTCTTGCCTGCATTGGTCAGAAGAGGAACTTCATCTATCTTTGGCCCCAGGATCTTTCTCTTAATGTCCGTACCAAAGGTCAGAACTGAACTGGGAAAGTTTTCTGCTCCTATTACTAGAAGCAAACGACCAGAAGGGCTGGGAATGAAGAAAATGGCCTTTGTGAGTGGTTTAACAGCGCTTTTGATTGACTTGGACACATTTGGCTTTCGTTGTTTTGTTTGATGTGATTGTGGTCCACATTTTTAAATTGTTCTGTTTTTAACGAATCAGCGTCATCTGTCTTTTATTACATTTATGTGAATGGCTGCACCTTGTCAGAAACCTGAACCGTACTGTTCGTTGTCTTAGTCATGGTGGTCTTAAAAAAGTGATTTTAAATCTCACTTATACTGATGGTAAATATTTCTGTATTTTGTTCTGTCTTTTTGTAGAGCTGTAACAGTGTAAAGGCTCAGTTTTCAGTGACTTCTCCTCTTTATGGCTAAAGTGGATTCTAAAGATGAAATCGATGGAGTGTGAAAGCTTTAACCTCCAGGTCTAACAACGGGTCAGAGCAGATTTGTGAGAGAGGCAGCAGGTCTTCTTATGTTGTCCGTCAGTGCATCATGCCAAACTACAACTCTGACACTACGCCAAGATAAACAGTACAAAATTCCAGGAGGCAGAAAACAAAATCAAATGAGGATTAATAAATCTGACCCTCCTCACGATCATAGCTCTCATACATAAGGAGCACAGGGCTCAGTCAAGTGTACTGTAAACACGGTTGATGAGGGGAACAATGGTATAATTCATAAATGTACACAGGAAAGCGAAATGGCGTACACACTTTAAGGCACAGCCCAAAACTTCTGCATACACACCCATACGCGTGCAGGCAAATCTAAACACAGTCTAATGCAGTCCTGTGCACTATGGAAAATGTATACGCGGAACAAATTTGATTCATAAACGGGCAGGTTTCAATTTGAATCCTCGCCCGCTCTCTTATGGCTGGCTGCTAAAATAGAGCTCAGCCTGTGGAACTGGAGAGAGGGAGGGGGGATCAGCATTCGAGCTGATTTGAACGATAGTTTCTGTGTGGAGCTACAAGGCTGGTTGAGTGAATATGAGCAACCAGCCAGCGAAGCCAATTTTATACATGGCTAAGTTTTCTCTTATACTATGTACCTGAGTGCGTACACAGGCACACACACACACACACACACACACACACACACACACACACACACACACACACACACACACACACACACACACACACACACACACACACACACACTACAGTCCTACAGGTGAACACAATTTCTTACTCTGAGGGATTTTAGTAATCTTTTTATCAATGCGGGGACCACCAGGGCAAGAATGAATACACAAATTTACCACACACACACACACACACACACACACACACACACACACACACACACACACACACACACACACACACACACACACACACACACACACACACACACACACACACACACACAATGCTTTTATGCCTCTGAAGCATGTGTCTTCACCTAATGAGGATCACTGTGACACTAGTGATTAAAAAAAGTGGTGTCAGAGTTTGGCATAGCAGCGTACAGCCACCAACTACTTTTTCCTCCGTTTCCAGATGAGTGACCTTACACTGGTCCATTCCAACCCATCATCATACGCCACTGGGGGATCTCAGTACTGACTGGCCATCGTGACACAGTTGATTTGCTAACGATGAGTTCTTTAAACTCTCAGGAATAACGGAATGAAGCGAGTAGTGTGTCTTAACATTGACTTCACATGTGACTCTGGCAGGAATGATTTTATTAGTGTTAAATGTGAACATGTATAATTTGTGAAAAGCAATAACAGGAAGGTTAGAAATAGGTCTGTAATTAGTAATAATTAATGAATCAAGTTTGTTGTTTTTCAGTAAAGGGGTAATAATAGCATGTTTGAGAGAATTGGGGAAAACACCAGACTTGAGAGGAGCATTCGCAATATGGAGCAAGTCAGTTAACAGGCAATGAGACACATTTAAACAGTTTTGTCGGTAAAGGGTCAAGAAGTTGTCTGATCACCCCCTCAAGATCAGAATGTAAACAGGGGAGAAATTGCACATATTGACTCGGACACACATGGGTTGATGCAAGGAGCCCGATAAAATGTTACTGTTGAATCATTTTAAAGTGTTATTTCTTATGGTGGAGATTTTCTCCATGAATTACATTGCAAACTCTGTACATTTATTTACACAGAGGAATTCCTCAGGAATTAACCTGGAAGGATTCAACAGTTTATCAACTGTGGAGAATAGACAGCGAGTATTATTTTTATTGCTGTTTATCATTTTTGAGATATGTTGCTGTCTTTAAGTTTTTATTTCAAAGTTATAAGAGGTCAGTGTACATTTATAAATTTCATAATGTATCTGAGGCTTGTAGTTTTGCCATTTATACTCTGCTTTTTGACAAGCTTTTTTAAGCATCCTCACCCTTTCCCCATTTCTCTGAGGAGCCTTTGGTTGTCTGTTATTTTCCCTGGTTTTAACTGGAGCAATTTTGTCAATGATGCGACATAGAGTTGAGTTGAAATTGTCCACTATCTCATCACATGATGACATGATGGGCAGATGGTAGTTCATGTATTCCTGGATAAACATTTCAGTGGTATTAAATCCCAGATTTACAAAATGCTTGTTTGATATTCTGACTTCTTTGTCATGCTATGGTTTGCAGATCATGCTAAAAAAATATGCAGAAGTGATCTGAAATTGCAACATCCACAATATCAGTAACTGTTATAGCTGTACTGGGACCTTTAGAAAGAATCAGGGTGAGGGTGTGACCATGTTTATGGGTGGGCCAGTAACATGCTGTGAAAAAAATCAAGTTTTTCTAATACATTTAACAGTTGTTTTGCATCCAGATTTTTTGGGTTGTCAATATGAATATTAAAGTCACCAGAAATTACAATGTATTCATAGTTTATAGAAATTGTTGAAAGAAGTTCAGAAAGTTCATCAATAAAACTTTTTTTTTTTTTAGTTTAGGGGGATGATACACTGTGAGTAACAATGTGGAAACAGCAGCTTAGACAACGACAGCTAAACATTCAAATGTTGTAAAATCCCCAAGACAGACAGTTTGGAAATTTAAGTTTTTGTTATAAAGGAATGCAATTCCCCCACCCTTTCTGTTACTTCTTGTACAGTGTAAAACTTTGAAGTCAGCAGGTGCTGTTTCAATTAGGTCTTTATCACCTGTTGCATTAAGCCATGTTTCAGTGAGAACGAGACAGTCAAGCTTTTTTGCATGTATGAGGTCATGAAATGTTTTGTTTACCAGAGCTCTCACATTCAGAAGTGCCATTTTGGGGCTGCATACAGGTATGGTGGACTCTGACCTATAGGTAGCAGTTCCAATTTTAATTCGGTTTACCAGGTGAATACCATGATTGTTCACTGCCAGTTTTGATTTCAGAGACATCTTGCTGCTGATCCTGGAAGGAATCAAACTCGGATAGGTGGATGAACGGCTCAGGATATAGTCAGGAGCATTTGTGTTGGCACCTCCTCGCAGGCTCTCAATGCAATGCATGTTGTTTTTAAAAGCTGGTAGTGTAGGAGCCTGTGGTGACCACAAGGGGGAGCATTGTAAAGCGGAAGGTAGGGTTGAAAATAGTGGAGGACCATTGACGCATGCGCAAGGATCCGTGGACCGTCAAAAGTAGTGAGTTTGGTTTGAGGGAGTGGACGTCGATGAATTGTTTTGGTTACCTGGGAGCGGAACACATGGATGGAAGACACCATAAAAGATGTTGCCTGATAGCAGTGTTGCTCCTAACTAGTTCGGGTGAATACCATCTTCTCTAAGTAGTTCTCTTCGGTTCCAGAAGAAGTTAAATTAGTCAATGAAAGAGACACCGTAATCAGGACAGGTCTTTGAGAGCCAGGTGTGCAGCGCCAGCAGCCGGCTGAAACGCCCACATTCGCGTCTACGGGAGGGTATTGGACCAGACGAATGTCTCTCATGGATATTTTCAGTGTTGTAAACAGGTGGAAAACGTCGCTTTTTAATAACTCGGACTGCTGTTTACAGATGTCATTTGCGCTAACATGGATTAATACTCTGGTGATTTCATTTTTTTTTTATTTTTTTTTTTGGTAAGTTTTTTAATAAGTAACTCCGTTTCTCTGTCAGTAATGTCACGCACGGAACTCGATCGGACATTCCTGATGATTGAGTCCCCAATAATAAGGGTTGTTGGTTGATCTGGATGCTCACCTGTCGCCATGGATCTGGTTTCCCCGGATGGGCGATTCCGCAGCGGAGCTGCAGACCGACGAGCTGGGGCACCTCTCGGGCCCAAAAGCGGTTTTGACTGTGGCTGAGCTGGACCGGCAGGAGACTGCTGGTTGTCAGTGGAAGGGTGTAGCTCCAGCCCCAGCACCTCGAACTTGTTGGACAAACGGATGAACCCAGACGGAGGCACCGGCCCAGGTGGAGTACAGGACTTATTCTGGCCATGGCTCTTCTTGCCCCGGATGACAGTCCAGGATTCCGAAGGAGCAGGTGTCGAACATCAACGAATCTTCGGCTTAGCACCGAGTCTGGGACAGTCCTGGTCTTCAATGTGGATTGATCGCACAATTAGCGGTGCTGACTCAGCAGTGACGGAGGGTCCAAGCCAGGGGAGTGTTGTGTTGTCGGCCGAGCGGGACGCTTCTGCGGCCACACAATCCGGTAACCGTTCCGCCTCGTGGATTTCATAGAGACTGGAAATCCGACTTTCAAGATCAGCTATTTTTTGTGTCAGCCGGCTGGACCCAGCACAATCCGGTGGTGAGGTGAGTGGAGGCATAGTTTGTACGCTATACCAGACTGTTTGTTGCTTGTCAAACAGTTATGGCCTACAGTAGCCAAATTACTGTAAGAGAACGTAAAGGGAACGTTAGCTTTTGGTTGTCTAAAGGTTAGCTAGAACCAAACCAAGATCTAATGTTAGGAGAACGTTCCCCCTTGGTTACACTGAAACCCCACAAAACTTTACGTTCCCTTAACGTTAAGAGAACCGAAACCTTCTCCAGTGGTTGCAGTCCTACACAACATTGGGTTAGTTGTTGTTTGGTTGTTTTTTGGTTGATCTGAGAACAATGAGTGACTGTGCTAACAAAAGGATCCTCTTCATTGATATTTCACTTTTAGGCTCCTAATTTGCATGTAGCCCATGTAAAGTGCCTGTCTATGTGACAATGACAGCCTGGGAGTGCTAGTCAAGACTAGATGGGACATTCCAGACATTTAAAGTGCTATAAGCCTAAAGTGTGACTAAAGAAACTGGAAAAGGGACAAACATTTTCTTTTCGCATCATTATCTTTGTGGAAATGATAATTTACACATTGCCACATGAATGCTGTCAGAGTTTGGACCAATGTTTGTTGCTTTTAGTTTTGAATTTCACTTGTTTTTAGCTTTAATGTGCTGAAAATGCACTATATAAAAACTTGTATTTGTGGTAGGCACAGTGTGCATTTTGTCATACTTCATAGTAAAGGAAAGCAATAAAACTAGAAGGTGCCCAGGCTCAGGCCTCGGACCCTAATGAAGTGTGTCTTGGGAAAAACTGCTGAAAACATAGCTCTTGTTTTCCCATGAGCCCTTGTTTCCCTATGCCACTGGTTAACCGGCTTTAGGCGGGTGGTTGACTCCTCGTACAAAATCTCTTAGTCCTGACACAAAAAGGCATTTTAGCTGTAAAAATTGTGATTCACCGTCAGAGACCACAATTGTAGGTTTGGCGAAAGATCAGCACGTTAAACAGTTCAAAAGTGCATTAAAACTAACTAACTATCTGGTAGCAGCCAAACTTACTGCGTCTTACTGGAAACAGAAGGTAGAAAAAGTGGAATACAAAGCAACAAAGTTCGACTACTGCCCATCTGTCATGACTGGAGAGCTGGATTTTTTACTTATATTGCAGCCAGCCACCAAGAGTAGCAGTTTTTTGTGATGACCTCGCTTCAAGCCGAGCAAGATGACGTCCATTTTTTTTTACAGTCTATGGTTTTGACCAATCAGAATCTGGCATTTAACAGCCAAGCAATTATCATGTAATGCAGGTATTGGCACAACAGAGCACTTGAATGCAGTCCTCTTAATCATCAATCATCAGCACACATCAGCTTCTTGAATAGCCTGGCTACAGGATTTTACTCCTAAGATGAGTGGGGTCATTTACTTAGTTCAGTGACAGGTCTGTTTTCTAGTTGATCCCAAATGTGTAAGAGTGCATAGAGTTGCCATGCAGGTTAGTCAAGAACCTCCACATAAAAGTATTAAAACTATATGAGTTTTGATTTATACAGTTTTTCCTGACTGACCTAACTGAGTAAAAGAAGAAGTTTGGAAAACAGCACTTTCATTTAGTCAGCATTTTAGCATTGTTACGAATTGAGGTACTTAGACAGATACATATAAAAATGAAAGCCAGCTAACAGAAAGAGACATGTAATCAAATTGATTGGATATTATCACCCTCACTTTTCCCAATTCTTATCCGCAGATTATATGCCAAATCAAGTAAAACTTAGTTTCACATCACAGATAAACTATATCGGCCAAAGTATGAGTGCCCTGTTCTCCCTCTGTCTTCCACGCAGGGCGGGGTTCCACAGTCAGGAAACGGTCCCCTCTGCTTTTAGCTGGGGCCCTGCATAGGGTATGTGTGTAGTGTCAGGGTGTGGTGTGCCCTCTGCAACACTTGGATAAGTAAAGAAATATTTTTCGTCAGTTTTTCGTCAGAACAAAGGGAGTTTTTACATCTAAATATTGGCAAAAAAATTGTTCCTAAAATTCTGCCCACACGCAGATATTTGACATTTATTGTGGGTGTAAATTACCTCTTAAATGCGCTTTAATTGTGCCAATGTTTTCCGAAATCCTCTCAAACAGAACTACTGAATTTCATCACTCAGATGTATTGACAGAGATATTCTATTCTTCCCTTTTTTTGTGTGTGTTTGTGTGTATAAGTGTGTCCAGACGGACGTCAGAGTGGTCAGTTCTTCTTGGCTGCATCGCCAAGGGCTGGACCATTGTGGTTTTGTTTGAGCTCAACGCCAGAATACTGGGTCTGCTTGCTTGTGCGAGTGTGTGTGTGTGTGTGTGTGTGTGTGTGTGTGTGTGTGTGTGTGTGTGTGTGTGTGTGTGTGTGTGTGTGTGTGTGTGTGTGTGTGTGTGTGTGTGTGTGCATAGAGTCGGGCTGTCCTCAGGCTAAAAGAAGCACTGACCACAACAGACAAACAGATCAACTGATAGACAAAAAGAAATATATAGAGAGAGAAGGAGAGACAGAGACCGCAGAAATGGAGCAGGGCCTCCCCGTGAAGTGAAGTTTCCAAACACAACAACTCCATTACACAAAGACCTTCTCTGCGTGGAGGCCCAGACCTCCACTGGTCCTTTAATGGCACATATGCTTGTGCCTTCATCCTCCAGTCAGTCCGCTGATGCTTCAGGACCTTTTCTGATGTGGAAAAGTTCCCAGAATGCTTGCAGTCATAAAACAATGAATGAAGCTGGTTGTGTTGTGTAAGACAGAGTGCCTTGCTTGAGGGCACCTTTTAGGACATTTTTAATCATTTTTTTATATTGAAGTTCTATGAAAGGAAAGGATTTAAACTAGCAGCGCTAAAACTTCATTGTAAACAGGAAGGGGTCAGAAGTGTACTTAGATCTAGGAATGAGCAAAGGGCAGTAGTTACAGATATAAAAATTGGAAGCTATGCTTTGGCAGGATTACGATGAGAATACTTTTGCACAGGAAGTTATCGAACATCAAAAGCACCAAAGTTTATGATGATCAGGTGAGGACATTTTACACAGCAAAAAAAGGTTTCACATTTTATTTGAGATACAGTGCAATGCATATAAAAGCCTTTGATTATTACAACAATTAAACAAAACCAAAGAATAAATCTGTGTTAGGTAATATTTACAGCACAAATATACCTTGTTTCCTTAAGTCAAACACAAATTCATATCAGCTTTAAAACCAAATTAAAATAGACTGCTTATTAATGTCAAAGCTACAACGTCGGTTTAGTCTGTGATGTTTTCCATTGTCACCTTTGAATGCTTTGTGTCAAAGCTTCAGTTTAACTCATTTTACAGATCTTCTTGATAAGACAATGTCCATTCAGGCATATGTCCATCATTCTTCCCCTGTTTCAGGTATGATATTAGGATACTGCATGGCAAATACAAATTTTAGTCTCGTGACCAAAATAAAAAAAGGGCGTTTTCCACTGAGGAACTTTACCCAGGCACTAGGAACTTTTAAAGAAACCCCATGCATTTTGACACCAGGATCCAGGGACTAAATCTAATGTAGGAGTTGTTAATCACCCTGAGGGTAGTTTATTCCAAAGGTCTAGGAACTTTAGGGAGCCGGGCCTGCACTGTCCACAATAACAGTGCACAGTCCTGTTATTCATTTGGGGTTTAAAAACTCTTGAAGCTTCAGTTAAATTTCAAGAGTGGCTCTTAAAACTGCCAATCTTTAACTAAGCAAATCAGGGTCTTGTCCTGTTTTGTATTTATGTGTTAAAATATACTCATCGGATAAGTTCAACGATTATTGAAAGCCATCTGAGACAGATGGACCCCACTCCGAGTGGAATTTTTCAGGCATTTTGAAATGATTTTGCTAGTAGTGCATGCTAGTACATGTTGAATTTCCTCCATGCTAGCAGGCTAAATGTGATGTCACTCATGAAAATGCCAGCTCATCTTTCGGCTTCAGTGGTGTCATCTTTCTTGAATGGCCTTCTACTGGCCTGGTGGTGTACTTTTTTCTATGGCTTTGATGAAAATACAAACAGCAATGATCTTGAAGGAGTAGTTCCAGAAACTTCTAAGCTAAAAATACCCAACAGATCTAGTTTCTCCTGCATTTTGTTGGAGTATTTTGGTCATAGATTATATTGGTTCCGAACAATACTCAGTTTCAGCACACAGTAACTGATTTTTACTTGTTATTAAGGTCATAATATTGCTCATAGGTGAAATGAAGCCATCCCTGCTTAAGTCGATTCACCCCTTCGTGCCTGAAAATCAGCCAGATACTGTCATAGCTTGTGGCTTCAGAGCTGACCAGACACTGGCCCAAAAACGAAAGAGGCCACTGCACTGCTAAAGACATTATCGCTTAGAATAACCCTGCTCTGTGTGTCATAGATGTGGATGTGTGTGTAACTGTTTTGACCCGCAGTTAAAGATCTGAACATGCAATCGGCTTCTCTGTGGTAAAGTTTCTTCTTTTTGTTTTCAACGTTTTTTTAATGTTTTCATGCAATGCCAACAACTCAGCCACCACCCCTCTGCCTGTCTCATTCTTTTCTGCCCTTTTTTCTCTTCATAAAACTGTTTTTAAGCTTTGTATATCTTTTTTGCCTTTTTGATGAGGTTTTGCCCTTCTGTTGTCTGTTTTCTCATTCCCCGACTGTCTTTCTCGACAAAGAACCTCGGTGACCCTGAGGACAGGCCCTCTTTTATGGGGACACTACTCAGCATAAGAACTTTGAAAAGCTTTTTTGTCCTGCTGAGAAGTTGTTTTTGCCAATGTGCCCTCTTAGTTTAAGTGTTGTTCAGGGGTCAGACAAGCTGGTGGTTCACAAAATTAGTTTATAGTCTTGGAAAATCAATGAGCCTAACTATAATTAAGCAAGCTCTTTCTATCATGAAAATAAGATAAAGAACAAATAAAAAAAGTGCTCTTTCTCTACATGGATAAATCAAATCCATGCATATCCAATTGATTGTCTACAAAAAACTAGTAAAAAAAAGTTTGATGATTTTACAGCTTATTTGTACCCAAAAACACACATCAGGTTCTTCATTATTTCAAAAAGGGTTTTATTCAACCCCAAATAAAAATGAGAAATGCAGTTCATGTTGCTCTCAGAAGTTAGTTAGTTCAGTGAGTTCATTTTGTTTGATGACCGAGTGGCTGGATGAAGGATTAAGCTTTAAAAGAACATTAGTATGCTGCAGTTGCTAGTTTAAAAAAAAAAAACTTTTGAAAAGTCAGAACTGTCAGTGGTTTGTGTTAATTAGTTATTTCAATAGAAATTTATAGGTAAAGAGTTATCATAAATAGCAATAATAGTTTACTTAGTGAGGCTGTGAGGAAAAGTGATCTTGCAAAAGTCTCCCTTCTAGATATATGCCTGGTCATAATCCATGCTCAAAATGAGATTATCAACCCCAATATAGGTGATTTCAAAATGCTACTTTCAGCTTCCTGATCAAGTCGAGCAGGACTGGATCGATTTACGGCATCAGTCTCTTTGACAACGCCACACCAGCTGACGAAGTTTAGTTGTGTGAAGAGAGATCTGTGTTTTTCTCTTCTGAAAACAATTTCTTGTTTTAATTTTGTAGTGATGGTAGACATGGGAGCCTAAATGTCAGTCAGAAAGAAGGAAAGAGGAGCAGAATAAAGCTAAACAGGAGAGTGATACAGCCCGAGCTACAGGCTAACACAGCGACTTATGTGTTTGTGCTAATGTTCATTCCAACCCACAGTCAGCAGTTATTCTGCAGTGTTCTGTTCAAACTTGAGAATCTATCAATAAAATGAAGAATGAGGTTATGTTAGCTCTGCTTAGTAGATGACTGGCAGGACATAACCAGGGTTCACTGACACATTACCCAGGCTGTCAGTAGCGCTAATTATAGACAGCTAATGAACCACACACAAACTGACAATGTTTACTTGTCACATTTCAAACAACAGCGCTACATAACTGTTCTGATAAGTCCCTTTTCTTGGCGTATTGTATCCAGTGAAAAGTTGTCTTGAACAATAAAAAATTGATCCGATCTCCATTTAATTCCAAAACAAACACGCCTTGTTAAAAGTCATGACTTCACAACAGTGTGCGTGAGATTCTGGGCCAGAAAGTGGCAAAGCAGTCCAAGTAAAAAAGATCCTCCTCATAGTATCTTTAATCTTAGACCTTCAGGTGTACGAGGTATTCATAAACTAAACCACGCTCTTTAGAATATGAATTGTTATAAGGACAATACGTTGGTGGTCTTATCAGTGTTGGCTGTAAGGAGCAAGTGATCGACATCACCTCAAACATCCATATTGGTCATCCATAACCAAAATGACAACACAGATGTTCTAGCTCTGCAGCAGAGAGTAAATCAATCTGTGGCTTGGGTTTCTTTCTTTACACTTAACCTAACACAGACTCCCTGAAAAAGATAGCCAGAAAGACTATGGAGAGAATTTCACTCCTTTTTCATTTATCACAATCCTTTGAGAACATGGCTTTCCAATAATCTAGCATGAAGTGTTTACATCATCTGCGGACTTCCCACAACCAGTCTCAAAACAATCAGATCAACAATAACCAATGTCTGAAAATGCACGTGATCCCTCAAAGTGCAATATGCATGGCTATCTGATGGTTTGTCATGATTTTTACAAATGCCATGACAGCTCCATAACACTTCTGTTACGCTTTTGCCTGAGATAGAAAAGTAATATCGGCATCAATCTTATGAAAGTGTTCATTTCCCTCCATAAAATACATCATTTTGAAGAAACGGCAGTAGAAAAATAAGGATGATCCTTTCATATTTGCTGTTAAACGATCAGCGGTGGAAAAGTCTGACAATATACAACAGAAGCTGGTAGAGCTTATACAAAAGCTTACAAAAAGGAGGAAGAGGAGGAGGATAAAGAGTGAGTGAAACAAACGCTGCTGATTCCTTTGTGGGGCTGTCTCCAGTCAGATGATGTTACCGGGTTACAGGGATGACATGCTGACAGTTGAGACAGTCAAGTATGAGTCCAATTGTCATCTACCTTAGGGGGCTGAGGAGTTGCACATCTAGTGATGAAGGAAATGAAGTCATCAAGTGGCTCACAAAAGAGATCAGGACAAAATCACATCACATGCTCACAGATGTGGACTAGGTCAAAGTGCAGAGAAGACCTGATTACTTAAGACTTTGAAATGGGAACGAGAGAGTGAAATGCAGATGATAGGACTCAAGGCATATGAAGAAATAGTCAACAGAAAAAATGAGAAATGCAAGCAAGGTTGTTGTTTTTTGTCTTCTAGTAAAACCAAACAGTATTTTGAAGCACAGCAGCAAGCAAAATCCTCAACACACCACTCAAGGCTGACAAATAAGGGAAATCACATCCCTGATTGACATTCAAACTCCTCACTTTAAGCTTTGTACATGTGTTTACACAGGTATGTGTATTTACATGCATTCAAACAAACAGCAGGCAGGCACAACAATGAGTGTTGCAGCTTCATTCATGGTATTCAGAGTGTTGGTTTACAGCAAGAGACATTTTAAGGCAAGAGAAGAAGAGAAGGAATTCTCAATGATGTGTTTTTAATGAGTAATACTATTCATTTAACCTTCCATTTACTGTAGGCACGTTGTTCACCAATAGACAGCCTGCCTTTAGCAAGAAAGAATATAGATTAAAAAGCTGTGATGACCTCACTCAGAAACCTTGAACAAACAGTAGGTATACAGTGCTTTGCTTTAATGGGTGCAACAAACCTGCAGCATATTCCCCTGGTGGTATTTGATCTGCTGCACATTCAGACAGCTGCTGAATAAAGCGCTGCTGACAAACACCAAATCTCTCACTATGACTCAAGGTTTGTTTGTATGTCAAGCTTGCCAGATGAAGCAGCTTGAGGCCTACATGGGGAGCAAACAGGATTCTGCTGTAGGACAAAAAAAGTAATGCAAACTCTACATTGTTTACATTTTGGAGAAAAGAATGAGACAAATTAAACTTGGGGATTTTTTTTCCTACAGACCTTAAAATGATCCTTTATAACTTAAGATATTTCCCACAGGGATCTTACAAATTCAAAACTTTTGGGGCAACACTGACAGCACTGATTCTGCCAAACATCAAGAAGCTTTATTTGCATGAACACCTTGAACCCTTAAGTTTTCATCTGCAGGTTGAAATGTAACATATAGATACAGTTGGGGGAAGCGATTAGTTGCAATAATCCAATAATGATAGTATTGATGTTTTTAGAGCAATGAGCAACATTAGCATAAAGAAACAAAAAAACGCATTATTACTTGAGAAAGTTGTGTCAAAAATACAATGTACTTCACATATATTAGATACTTTACTGACTTTTTCACGTGATAATATATAAGATGATCATATTTTTTAATCAAATAAAGATGTTTTGTGACACAAGCTATGAAAATAATAATAATAATGAGCCTTGAACTTTTCTGCTTGCTGTGACTAAGTTCCTTGTTTGTTAAAATGAAATTGACATTCTGACTTGAAGTCAGTCAAGAACAGTCAAAAAGAATGATGATTTAGTACACATGGCTAACTACAGGTTTGCAGGTCAAAGAATTGTTTTGTCAAGGTTAGCAATTTTTAGCAGTTTAAAAAACCAACAGCTTTCTGACAGGTTAACATCTGCATGTAAGAGCTTGTTACTCAAGCTAAGTCATTATATGCAGCTTCTTTATTTTCAGTTTTTCTATGATGGAGCATTAGGGAAGATTAGAGCCACTACAAGATTAATCTCGTGAATTTATGAGAATAAACTCTAATTTTAGTCTAAGCCACCTGTGCCAGCCTGTACTGGGGGACTTGCATTGGCCTCTTTGCAGAGCCGGCCCTTGCTCCAGTGTGCAGGGACCTTCTGCAAATTGCAACACTAAACAACAAAGTGGTATAGATGTATTCAATAACTTCACCCAAAACAGCTGTAGTGTCATCAAAATCATCATTGTGTTTTTTTTTTTGTTTTTTTTTTTGCATTTAATTCATCCGTTATTGGTCTGTGTGTGTGTGTGTGTGTGTGTGTGTGTGTGTGTGTGTGTGTGTGTGTGTGTGTGTGTGTGTGTGTGTGTGTGTGTGTGTGTGTATTATACAGCTGATAACGTGTTTATTTATGTGCTTAATTATGTATATATATATATATATATATATATATATATATATATATATATATATATATATACAGTCAGACTTGGTAATGTTTGTGGAGTGAGGTTATTTTTATTCCCATTGAATTAAATTCAGTTCCCAAAGCAGTGCTACACTCATTCTGTTTGAGAGTCTGATTTAGAGCCTGACCACTGATGTTTTTGCATCTGAGAGCCATTCTACCTTTATTTGTTGGGACAAGATTTTGATTTGATCGACCTTTAGAATAAGTGAAATAAAGCTCAGTGAGCTTTGGCTCTGCTGCGTTAGGTGAATTTCTCACACTAGACAGGGAAGTGCAACCCGACCAAACAGCTCGGAGCAAAATCCTGTCTTTCTCAATGCTTTCACCTCTTCGCTTTCATCCTGCATGAACTCATACAGCCTTTTTTTCTCCCTGAAAGTCGTACAAGAACAGAGAAGCTGTTGTGGAAGCAACAAACATGAAAATAGTTACTTCAAAAATAAAAAGCCACACAGTAAATAGACAGACTTCAAGTGAGAATGAAGTGAGAGCACCTTTATTTTCACTGTGATGTATGTCAAGATCATTCACTCTGCCTCAGGTTAAAGAGTGTTAACATTTAATGCATACTATAACACACCAACTCTCCTTGTTGAAGAATGACCATGCCTTAGTTGCAATACTGTTTTATCTTCCTTTAAATTGTTGGTGGATAGATTGGAGTTTGTTGACACTGATCCTGTGATGAGCATCTCTCCCAGAGATCTTCTTCCGATCTGTAATATTTTTTCATCCGTATCAGTATCTATCTATCGTGGCTCTAAGCTTTCCTCTGCAATGAATGTTTTCGACAGTACCTTACAATTTTCATCAGCCTGATTGATGTTTTGGAGGAAGTGTTACACCAACACTAAATCAACAATCTGCTCTGTGTGCATTTGTTATTGTGTTTTCATGTGAATATCAATCAGCAGTGTTTTGCTGGTAAAGATTTTGTTGAAAGTTTTCTCAGTGGGTATCACTGGTGAGAGATGTTTTGAGCTTGATTTTGGTTGAATCTCTTTTAAATGAAGCTTTGTTTCAAACCACAATCTAGAAATTTAGAGTCACCTTCTTTTCAACATAAACAAATTCTGATGTCTGTTGTACATTTCTCCCTAACTCACCCCTAACCCCTAATTCACACATAAAGAGTGAGCACCATGCTGTGCATTGCCTATAGCAGCTGGATACCACAAGATCACAGGAGAGCCATGTTCCTGCAGGAATCCCACCCGTGACAACATACTTACATGGTAATTTATTTGTATGCTAAACTCACATGGCCCTCCCAAAGCTTCAGCAATTTCAGTCCATGCCTTCTCCTTTTCTGTTTCCTTAAAGAAAGAATGTATTGTGTCATATTCTGTAGAATTATGAAGTTTTTACCTCAGAGATGAACTTTTCCTCAGCCAAAACATCAGATTCCCTCTGGATCAGACCTGTTGATGACCTCTGGCCAGGTGCTAGTGACGTAGTTATGATAAACAAGGATGAGATTTACAATCTGGAGCCAGATGGCGCTTTACTTTGAGATGACCAGATACTCTGATTGTTTTTGTGTCTGATTTTCTTGTTTGGTATGATCTGCTCTGCATAGATCTCTGCAATGCACTCTGGCAAAAATTGGACTGCAGCGCATGCTGTGTGAATGCAATGATTGAGTGGAGTGGTTTTTAGGAATGGCATAGTGCATGGCGTAGAGCGTGGCGTAGAGCGTGGCGTAGAGCGTGGCGTAGTGTGTTGGCGTAGTGCGTGGCAGCTGCTCAGTATTCACACTTTTTGTGTGAACTAGGGGTTATTTACACATTAAGTGCCAACTATATTTAAAATGTCTGTTAGGGGGCAGACCATTTATCTGTGCCACACAGTCCAGCCTGTCTCTCCTTTACAACAGGACCAAGCGGCAACCTCCTGTCTAAGAATATGAGACAAAGCTAAAATCTGCTGTTTCTTGAGTGTCAGCTGGAGGCTGGCTCCGGAAGTAGCGGAAGTCACAAACACACCAAGCCAAAAAAAGCCATTTTCAAAGCAGAAATTAACCTATTTACAGCCCGGTTCAAAATACATCTCTGTCCGAGTTGCTAATTTTACTACTGGCACCCACTGTACTGGGGGTGAATTTTTTTCTAACTCAGCGGTTCAGATGATATTAAGATCGTGAGTTCCCCCAATAAGAGGCACAGCTGAGGGTCACGTGACCAACAGGTGCCCTATGGCTGTAGGTGAAGCCCTTGCCACTACCAGTATGGCCGCTATAGCCGATGTGCTTCATTTTCCGTTTCAGAAACAGACTGATGACGTCGGCAAGACTACATCCATGCGCTAGCGATGTGCTCGTCTCTCTCATTCAGTAAACTCTGTTGAATGTAGTGGAAAAAGAAGAGATGTCATGTCCTGCCCTTACCCAGTAAGTATGGGTTCACCATCACAGGGAAGGATCCTCATCTCATCTGTCTGATTGCATGTGTCTCAAGCATGTCCAGGAGACACTAGTGCATACTACAACATTCGAGGACTGTCAAGTTTTTAGAGCAATGCTTCAGAGTATTTGTGTCCCCACATGCTTTAATCGTACAGCTGCTACAATGTCAGTTCTAGCATCTGGCTTAAATAACTAGTTGGGGAGTGGCAAGTGGCTTCGTGACTTAACAGTTTTGTCAATTCAGGTAGAAATGTCTTTTATTAAATAGTCTTGTTGCTATATCTCCCTGTTACATCAAATCCTTTAATTACCGTGTGTTACTTTAATTTTCTGTCCTCTGCTTCCTCTGTTTCTTACCAGCTTTCACCTGGTTGGTCCTTTCTTCCATGTACACTTGTGCTTTTCTTTACCTTTTCTCCAAGATAATTAGAGTTTCAGTTCAATGACTTAAAATCTTCAAATTGTAGTTCATTGTTGTCCATGTTCTTTGTTTGATTGTTTTTTAATCATTTCATTTGTCAAGCACTAAAGAGTCTATGCTTTCTAAACTGTGTTGAGACCTGTAAATCGTTCTACACGTGAATGATGCTTTAGAGACCAACTTGCCTAGTTGTCTCAATATCAAACATAAAAAGGGTTTTAAAGTCGGGTTTTTTGGACAAATGTTCTCTTGTATCTTTATTCAACTTTTGAACTCAGAAAAAAAAATGCAGTTCCTTTAATCTATATCTTTAAAGACAGAATTAATTGGAAGAATATTTCTGGAGCAATGATTTTCTAATCACAAGTAATGTCAAAGAAAAGCCAAAGAGTGTCTTGTTCTCATTCCCCAAAGCACCCAGACAGTAAGATATATTAAATAGAGGCCTTTTAATTTTGACAGGAAGTTATTCAGGTCAGTAGTGTGCAGGATTCCTTCAAGGCCTAATAATCTTCTCATTTGCTTTGACTCTCACATCCACTGATACGCTCCCGTTAATCAAACATACCTATGTAAATGTATCAACGCACCTCTGCTGAGCTGTTAGCACTGATCAGCAACATTTGTGAGCCTCATGCTCATAAATTAGGCTCATTTTACTGCAAAAAGCCGGTAAAGTGTTCCCCATAACACCTTTAACATCCGCTCACCAGCAATCATTAGCATGCTGGCAGATATGAATCCCATTAGTGCACTATGGCATCACCTAGTTTTTCTTTTTACATCACCCTAAGTGTGTCGGTGTGTCGCACATCAAGAAGGAGTTAGGCTGTGAAATTATGACATGAAGATGAAGGATGGGGGGGCATGTGTCCTGTCTACTCACATTAGTCACATGTCGTTTTAGTTACACAAGAGCAGTTTGTTAAGCAGGAAAGCACTGATACAGGTGGGCACAAAAAAGTAGAGCTTTTTTCAGTGTGCACATAAAACAGTCAAGTAAATTCATTTATCAGAGAGCATCTCGTAGCGGTGTGGTTTTTTCTTTAATCTTCTGAAGATTCTGTTTTGGTTAGAATTATGATAGCTCACCGCAGGACAAATATCTGATTAACGATTTGAGCATGTTGGACTCTGCGTGTGTGCGTGTTTGCACGTGTGCGTCACTATAAATCATATCTGGTTATGATGATGAGGCAGGCAGGGAGATGAGCGATGAGAAGGAGAGAGGGAGACATAATAAAAGAAGGAGAAGGAGAGAGATGGGGCCAGATGCATAAACAGAGAGAGCTGGATGGAGAGAGGGGAAAGACAGAGAGAGGGAGGGTGGTAAATGGATGCAAACACAGGGGTCATAACTCATACCAACAAACCAGCGGCACTCGACTGAAAAATGATGACGCTTCACTAACATTAAGTTACTAATCACTCATCTACGTGGAGTGTGCGTGTGTGTGCGTGCATGCGTGTGCACAAACATTTGCTTTGAAAGACTTCACATTAGAATTCTAATTTGTCATCCTGTGTGTGTGTGTGTGTGTGTGTGTGTGTGTGTGTGTGTGTGTGTGTGTGTGTGTGTGTGTGTGTGTGTGTGTGTGTGTGTGTGTGTGTATTTTTTCATTGACTATGGAATGTCTTTAAATCTATGTTCTCATTTATCATCTTTATAATAAGCAGGGCCGTTGTTTTGTTTGCATAAATGCGGTGACCAAAGTCAAACACATTTGAAACAGCTCACAGTTTTATACTGATATACCCTCAATGCACTGCAAATACAGTGCAAGCTAAATCATACTGTATGTAGATTCACACCATGAGTTCATCCATTACAATGACTCAAACCTGCAGAAACATCACAAACCACAGACAAAACCAGGCCATTTTTTCTTAATAAGGATTTTATAAAATCGTGGAGGTATGGTGTGAGCAATGAAGTCCCATCAGAGCATCAGTGTGAAAACATGATTCCTGGGCTGCAAACTTTTGAGCACAGCGATCGAGTTGTGCAGTTTGAGACTGAGCTGAGTCAAAAAAAGTAAGTCAAAAGTATCGCATGGTGTATGCCTGGCTTAAGTCCCATGTTGATGTTGTTTTTTAACTCATCAGTAGCCAGGACAGAACTTAAAAAAGTGATTCAACCAATGATTTAACACAGCTTGTTGTCTTTTCTGATTGCAGTTTCCCTTCCTCTTTCTGACTTCAGGGGTCATTTTGTGTTTTCACAGCTTTTAAGCTGATTGCTTATAGTACCATTCAGTCTGAGCTTCATCCTCTCGCGGCTCTGTCAAAATTACAGCTGTTTTTTCATAGTTATCTTAATGTTTGTCTGAATTTGTCTGAATTCAATTATTTTTCACTACATTACAATAATGTCTCCAGGTTGTTTTGTGTGTGGTCAGGCTGGGCTTTCTATCATATCTGAAAGCCATTTAAACCCATCACAGCTCACGTGGGCTAGCTCAGGTAATATTGCTAGCTTTTCCTTTTAGCTACTGTTCGATCATAACTTTGACTGACTGGGTCACCAGCCATTTAGGCTTTAATGTGTTGTGACAGAACGCCCCCTAGGCCCAGCGATGTGTTGGTGCTAGCCCTGGTGTCATGATCCACAACTTTGGCGATTATCCAAATCGTTGTGAAAAGCAATGGCCACCGCACTCACACCACCTACTGATCCTGTTGCATATGGATGAGTGTTAATTTTTTTTATTTTTTGTGCAGATAAAGTTTTTGTAATGTTTCAGTTTAGTCAGCAATTTTTTATTGTTAAAGTCACATCTGACTGGTTTTGCAGGAGTTTGGGCAGTAGAACATTAGTATGCTTTCCACTATTAAAGCTGCATGTTGACAGAGATTGATTATACTTGGTACGCATGCTGAGGGAACTCACTATCATCTACACCTAAGCTTGTTTTGTGTCATGTGGTCTTGTGCAATCTGGTTTCTGAGTCACATAATAGAGTACCTGTGTGTGAGAGTTTGGGGTAGTGTTGGTGTTTGTTCCTGAAGGCTCTGACTGAAGCCCCTAGGTCCGCTCCTGGTCATAGATATTATCTCCACACATGGTTGCTAACTATATCAGTTAGTAAAAAACCAAAGATTTAGAAACATGTAGCCTGTGCCATGCAAATTACTTTCATACTGGAATATTGAAGCAGGGGCTCTTTGTTTCAGCTCTTTGGATTTTGTTTTTCAGGCCAAATTGAAAGTGGCGTCCTGTGGTAAGTTACCGAAGGCCTTTAGCTCCGAGGGGACGGTTGTGTAGCCAACCCTGCCGTTTGACCTTCCTGTTGAAGTGAACAGTGAAAAGATGAATCTGTCCTTCAGGAATCAATAGAGAAAACAGAAAACAAAGTGAACAGAGCCCTCAGTGTCCACAACACAAAAACTGCTCTTCAATTGTTAAACCCTGGTAACCTCTGTGTGCTGGGTGATACCTCAACACATGTGAGTGTATCTGTGATGACTGAGGCTATCTGCAGCAGGGCGGATGAGCACTGACTCTATTACGAGCTTTATCTAACAGTGTGTGTGCATGTGTGTGTGGAGAGTCTATATGTATGCAGTGTGTGCTGTTGACAGCTGCTGATCAGTAACCTGTATGTTGATTGCAGTCTAATAGTCTGTGAGGGGAAGATGCTGAGTGTGTGTGTTGATTGCAATGTGTGTGTATGTGCCCAGTGTGTTTGTGTGTGTCTGCTGATTGCAGTGTAATGCAGATCAGATGAAGCAAGAAATCGGCTTTTTGGCTCCATCAATCATCTCTGTCTCTCTCCCTCCCTTCTTTCCTCTCTGGCTCATTCTCTTTCAGTTTCACCGTCCCTGTCGTTCTCTCTTTCTTCTCTTTCAGTCTCTCATCATCGCCCTTTATCTTTCTCACACACGCTTTATGAATTTGCCATTGAACCATTGAGTTTGCACACAACACAGTTACGGCTGATGGTGACAGGTGACATTTTCCACTTTTTATATTTTCCACAAGAGCAAAACATCAAGGGTATACCAACACAGGCCTTCAATTTATATTCAGAGTTCAGACCAAGACCGATTGGATTCATTAAGGTGACTTTGATTGATTTCTGTACCAAGCTTTGTGTGCACGTAACTACACTTAATTGTGAGTTCTATTCAGCATTAAACTGTACAATGTTTTTTTTCTTTTATCAGAAGAAAAGTGTAATTTGGTGTCTTTAAAAAGAAATAAAGGTTCATTCTGTATTTTCCCTGTGGGCTTCTGCAGTCAAAAGAGTTATTACAGATGCATTTCGTTAATCCTTCGTAAGTACAAAGATAAGAACATTGTGGGAGCATTTCCCTGAAGATTTTGACGAAGCCAAAGGTGGATGAAAATTATAATAACAAGGGAAACAAAAGTTGCTACATTTGTGATTGAAGCACCAGGAACTGGCAAAGACAGCCATGGACCAGTTCCTGTTTTGAATAAACCTTTACTAGTGTCAGTTTAGACTACCTTAGAAATAAACAGTGATTTTACCCTAACTTTTGAAAAAAACAACAACATTTTTTTAGTTGATATTTACAGTTGTTTCTGAATAAGACACTGATTCTTTAATGTCAGCCAGTATCTCAAACAACAAACTTGTGACAACACAAAAGGTTATGCATATTGTAAAAAAAAAAAAAAACAAGAGACAACATAAACTTAAGATCACAATTGCATAACAGGTACAGCTGACATTATATTTAGTGTCTAGTTCACACATTTAACTTTTCATTTGCTAAAAACAAAACCACAGAGCCCATTAGGAGAACAGAAGTGTCCCTTTTAGATATGTGCCTGATCATAATCCACACTTTAAAATGAGATTATCAGTGGTATTGCTGGTTACAGATCATTTTAAATTGCTACTGTTTAGCTTCCAGTTCAGGTCGAGCAGGACTGGATTGATTTACGGCAAGTCTAGGTCTCTATGACAACACCACGCCAGCTAACGAAGTTTAGTAGAGAGAAGAGATAAAACACAGAGAGATCTGTGTTTCTCTGCTGAAAACGATTTCTGTGATTAATTTTGTAGTGATGGTGGACACGGGAGCCAAGCTGTCTGACAGATTAAGGACAGAGGAGCTGAAGAAAGATAAACAGGAGAGTGATACAGCCCGAGCTAAAGGCTAATTAGCTTTTAGCTTGAGCTGTTTTACTCTATAACACAGGGGCTAAACTGTTTGTGATAATGTCCATTCCAACCCACAGTCAGCAGTTATTCTGCAGTGGTCTGTTCAAACTTGAGAGTCTATCAATAAATTGAAGAGTGAGTTTACATTAGCTCTGCTTGGTAGATGACTGGCAGGACGTAGCTAACCAGGGCTTACTAAAGTTTCACATTATGGACATGACTTAGAGCACCAAGCTGCCAGCTGTTCTAACTATAAACTAAACTAAAGTAATTACAAAATGACAGTGTTTACATGTTGTCATGTTAGCCTACAGATATATAGAAGCCCCGGGCTGCTGACAGCACTACACATAACTGTCTGCTACGCCTGCTTGATGTCACATTTCAAACCATAGCGCTATGTAACTGTACTGATAAATACCTTACCTCAGTGTGTTGTATCCAGTAAAAAGTTGTGTTGAGCAAAGAAAGTTTGTTTTGATCCAATCTCCATTTAATTCCTAAACAAACATGCCTCGTAATTAACGACAGTATGTGGAGACTCCAGGGCCACAGGGTGGCAAGGGAGTGCAATTAAAACAGATCCTCCCCGTAGCATCTTTAATATTCTTACTTTCAACTACTCAGAAGTTTAACTAACATGTTGGAGTGAAAGTGAAGAAAAGACATGAGGTGATAATGAAAAACACATCAGTGGGTGATAAAACCTTTCTGACCCATTTGTTTGATCAGATACTCATCATTCAGCTTTGCCTTCCCACTGCACTAAGGCAGGGCTGCCTTTGTGTATTATGTTCAATCTAAGTTAGTGTAGAAATACAGATGGACTCACTGTTCATGTCATCTCTTTATTCAGAATTCAGTATGAGTCAGTGAAGAGATTCTTTAGTATTCATACAGAGTTATTTATCTGTGATTAGTCATTTGCTGTTGTCAGAATCAATAGAGAGACAGAGCGAGGGTCAAAGAGAATCAGAGAGAGAGGGAGGAAAAGATACTGAGCGAGGAAAAGCAGTGGCATCAAACAAATATAGACATAAATTACAGGCATCTAAAGATACTCAAATGCTCTTGATCTGGAGTCATGCTTGATAGGAAGTTATCCCAAATCAACAGGTTGTATAATCCTATCATCTTGCCCTCATTGTGTTACATGACCTGACTTGATACTTTGCTTCTTGTGTTTTAAGTTATTTAATTGGTTTCTGGTTGTATGATATGCCCTTTAATACAACAAAACAAAAGACTGATGTGCATCTGCTTAATGAAAGCTTTCTGTTAAAATGCATCTGCAGATTTGTTGGCTCTCTGTTGCAAATAAAATGACCACAAAATGATCAAGAGATGAGAGTCTATTGAAGTGGCTTTTTTTGTCTTTACAAATGTATTTCAGTAAAACAAATTAACTCAAAGCTTATATGCTTAACACAGTGTTGAGTTAGGCATGCAAGCAGAAGTGGACACTTGAAAAACCACCGAGCATTTCAAAGAGTCACACGAGGATTGCCACAACATCAGTGGAGCCATGCAAAGCTGCAAGACAATCAGCACGTATCACAAGAGCAAAGGCCTCAGTATTTTATTTTTAAAATGTCTCGTTCCTCTTTTTAAGACATTTTATATCTATAACAGCATAAGATTTGCAAGTCTTTTTTTACAACAGGGCAGCTTGCATTCAAACACGCAGGTGTTAAAGGGAGTTGCAACATGGCAAGTTGTTAACTGCTCTTTAAGGTACAGCATGTTAATCACAAATAACAGGTTTGGCACCACAGATATTATTCCATTAAAAAATGCAATACTTCACCTGATTAAACCATTTTAATCTATGAGCAATCCAATTATTTGCATGGCTCTGGGAAATTCTTGACTTTGATGGGTTAAAGCCTTTTAATAATCTTTGTTAATTCTCAGAAGTATTTTTTTTTACCAAAGAAACCAAGCTCAAATCAGTCTGCAAAAGAGGGAACCTGTTGCATTTTACTTCTGCCTGTTGACGCTGTGGCAAAAATGTTTGTTTCCATCTCAGGAGTCAGGAAATAGTGTCAGTTACTGAGCACAGATGTAAGAAGAGCCTAAGGAGCAACTGGACCAAATCCATCTCTAACAGAGAAAAGTGGAGCTGAAGCCTGTGAGGCGACCAGGGCATAGCAGCAGAGAAATAGAGTTGGCCAACTGCATATCCTGTGAGAAATGCTTCTTTGATACCAAAGTGTTGTGGTGGACATCTACGCTGGTACGTGACCTGAAATGGAAACTTGTATGACAAATGAAAAGAGCATTTGAGAGTGCACAATTATCGAGACAAAACTTTTTTTTCTTTTTTTCTAACTAATAAGGTTATGTATCAAGCTGTATATGAAGTTAAATACCCCCGCAACTGGGTGGTTTCACATAAAGATAGATAAATGAAAAAATTAAAGTCTGATACTGCACAAAAAGTCAGTATGAATATGATTTTAGCATTCAACTACACTGTAAAAACAAAATTCAAAATTGTTTTAAACCACCTGAGCCAAAAATAGAGAGAACACATTGATGTCTGTAGCTTAATGAGTTGCTCAGTACAATAAAAGCCATGTTGTCAAGTTTAGAAATCAAGAGTGTTTCCTTTACAGAGAGACCAGGTTTTTGTATGTACTCCAAGAGGTTCAAGAACAGTGTATAGTTTAATTTGGGTATCCCTTTTACAGGCATTTTTGGCACCTTAATTGTAAGATTAAGGGGTTAATTTTTTTTGTTCATTTATTTCATTAGTTGACAGTGAATAACACCTAGAATGATGCAAAGTGAACTGTCAGGTGAGATTCCTGACAGGGTGACCAGGACGGTGCTTTAAGTTAAGATCATACTCACATGGCCTCTTCTACTTCTTCATCCTCATCCTCTTTTTTTCTGACATAACCATTGATATATTTACATGGTGATTCATAATCTCCTGTTCTTATTTGCACATTTGCTAGAGTTGGAAAATCGGACCTTTAGCAAATCATTTGTGGCAATCAGCACTACATCAGCTCAAGTCAGTTTAAAGGAAAATTGATGGGCTCTGTGTATGCATCTTCTCTGACTTTTGTGAGACCGTAGTTTTTTTTGTTTGTTTTTATAGGAATAGGACAAAAAAGGAGTTGACTTTGAGGAGAGTTTTTAAAGGTCAAACTATCTGGCAAGTTGTAAAAACCTTGGTGTGACACTTGATTCCAGCTATCTGTTGTGCTAGCAGGATAGCCCTGCCCCTATTGGCCTAACCAGCCCTACAATGCAGTGCAGTCAAGCTTAATCTTAACAGCAGACATGAAAGAAGCCCTTCCCTGCTTGCAAAATTTGCACTTTGGGTCCTTGTGAAATGAGCGAGTTATTCCTGCAGATCAGGCATGTAAACACAAAACAATCTGTGCTTTAAATATAAGTTTAGCAGTTTTATTTGTATCTAGTGAGAAGACAACACTTTGGAAAAAGTCCCTTCTAGGTTTTGCCTGTACAGTAGTGTGTGCACACAGTAGACTACATCTACTGGACCAAATCACAGGATCCTCATGAAAAAAAAGCATGCATGCATGCACAGAGAAAAGGGTGCACACACATTTGGGCACATGCACGGTGATGTGTGCATCTGATTTAACCGCACTCACAAACACACGTAGACAGAGGGATTAACACACATACACACACAGGAGAGATAAGGGCTGTGTAATGGAAGATAAACAGAGACAGAGGGCAGGAGGAATAATTAGAAACATGAACGTTTGGTATTTGTGATGATGATATGATGATATACGAGTCGTGCTGCGTGCCGGCCCTTCCAGAAGTTCTCAGAGGTCATTATGGAACATTCAAGAACATTCCGTCGCATTCTGATGGGAATCCCAGATCTGCCAGCGTAGCTGTCAATTATATCCAGATTTTTAAAACTTTACTGGGGCCTCAATGCCACATCAATACAGCAATAATACCATCCCTTCATCTATCTCTGTCTCATTCCCTCTGTCCCGTTTCGCCCTGTCCCTCCTCCCTTCTTTCCACACACTGGCACAATAGCAAGAACAATGCCAGGGTGCCACCACATCAAACATCCAACACAAGAGAGAGAGGGAGAGGGACAGATGAAGGGAGAGACAGAGAATTACAGTGTGGGTCGAAATGTGATTGTGCATCAAAGCAAAGCAGAGGGAAAAAAACTTCCTCTTAAACTGATTATATATCCATGAGAAGAGAAACCACAACGTCTCCGTCGATGTGTTGTACTCTTTTTCTGCATCTTTCTCTGTCTCATGGTGCCAACTGTCTACACGCCACCAGCATCTACTTTTACACATCACTATCAAAGCCATTCCTGAGAGACCAAATCACAGTTTTTATTGTATTTGTATCGTCCTTTTTCAGTCTGCAGCACTATTCATGTTCTCAAAACGTATCTCTGTCAGCCAGCTCCCAGGTTGTTGACATCAAAATTTAAACTCTAGCTACTGGTGATACCAGTAGTTAAAAAGCACAAGTTATTCAACATGACTAAAAACTGTCCAGAACAAGATCACATGCAGGTTTTTGAAAAAGTTTATCATTTTTCTCAAGAAAAAAAACGTTTGGCTCCTCTGAAAGTTGCTAAAATGTATTGCTTTTTAATTTCTGATTTATGAACATAAGAAGAAAAAGATTTACTTCATTAATCCCCTTGGGGGAAATTCTGTCTTTTTTTTTTTTTTGACTCTGAATCATGCTATATATACACACACACAACACTTTTTTTGCACAGAAACATGCAACAGTTAGAGTGGTCAGAGTGATGCAGTTGCACTTTTGGTGTGCACCTGAACACTGTGAACATTTGGGGGATTTTGGTGCCCTGCTAGGGGACTGCAACCGGCAGTGCTCAGGAATGTGGGCCTGCGAATGGGCATGAACCGGCGACCCTCGGATCACCAAGCCAAGTGCCTACAGACTGAGCTACTGCCGCCTCATGTTTCATTGTCTCATTACTCCACTATATATGACAGTAAATCACTAAAATTAAAGTTAAATAACATGCAAACAAAAAAAATGTAATAAGAACAATGAACTGCCACTGAAACAGCCTCTTGCTACATCTGTGTCAAGCATGAAAAGTTCTGACAGAAAATTAAAGCTAATGGCTAAATAAACGTCACCAATGCAAAATTTATCTGTTCCTGGAAATGGAAAAGTCATTGAGACTAAGTTAGCTGAAAAAAATAACAATAAAAAAAGAGAAAACACACACACACACACACACACACACACACACACACACACACACACACACACACACACACACACACACACACACACACACATCTTGATTCAAACAGGTTAATCAAAATTTCAGGCAATAACCAGGCAGATATCTCCGAGGACAATACATGACACCATGTCCAGACCCCTGTCCCATCACTGTCCCTGTTGTCATTTCAAGTCATTAAGAAAACTCAGATGAAATGTTTTTTTAATTGTTAAGCTCAGCAGCAGCTGTGATGTTAAGTCACATCCCCCCTCCTTCGGAGGCCGTAGAATACATCGTTCAATTATTTATAAATGTTCCCTTCAGTTCTTTTAGACACATGTCCCAGTTGTTCCAAAGAAACCCTCTACTGAGCTAATTCCCTGATCTAATCTGCTGTAATGAAATTCACATTTGATGACTTGATATTGTAATAGTTTTACACACACACACACACACACACACACACACACACACACACACACACACACACACACACACACACACACACACACACACACACACACTGCATGTGCTACAATGTTATTATGTGTCATTCATGTACTGGGAGGATGAGTGCATTTGTAAGTTGGTCATGCTTCAGGTTGGTTTGACTTCCCTGCTTTCTGTTCTGCCCTTTTGTCTCACTCTTCCAGTGTTTGTTCCCTCAGTGTTTGGGTTCTCTTCTTTGGTCTTGGAGCATAGCAGTTTTTCCACCACAGATCTTAGCATTAGCCTTTCATATTCTAAATACTAAAATAACAATACTTGATGTCCATACCAAACCTTTGTAGATTTCAAACCTCTACATATTCATATGTTGTAGAAATCTTAAAATCTGTGTGTAAATGCTCAAAACAATCTGTTTTCAAAGATCCTGATGAGACTTGCTGAAAAGATGAACTCATCACCTCAGGATTTTCTGACTGGTTCATAACACAGAGAGGGTTTGGTCTCAAACACCCAGGTCTGCCCACACCACCCACCCCTCCAGAGGGCAAAGGGAAGAGGGTTTGTAGAGCAGGAGCCTTAAAGAGACAGCAGCTTAAACAAAGCCTTTCAGTCAGATGCTGAAATAAGCATTTTCTAAACCAGTGTTTCACAAATTGTGGTCCACATAAGACTAGTGGTCCACCACAACCAAAAGCAAACTGTGTTTTTTTTTTCATGGAACATTAAAAATATAAACAAAGACAACATATATGATGTGAATTTATAATACATCAGTTTGCAATTCGGGCTGGTTTTCTGTCTTGATCTGTGAGCATTTTCCAGGTCCTTGGTGTGAAACAAATTGAGAAACAGTGTCTTAAAACACCAGTGTAAGAAAAACAGGGATTCTGTGAGCTGTAGATCAAGTAAAGTTACCACCAGGTACCAGAGAGACAGTATAAAGACTAAAAAAGTAACATACCACCACTTTAAGGTCCAGATTGAGCTGGTCAGCAAGAAGTTTCCCGGCCTAACTCTGTGACTCTTTTAAAAGCTCCATATTCATGTCAAAATACTATTCCTTTGTGGCTGGTTGGGACAAAGGATTTCTTTTTTTTTTCATTTTCTTCAGAGGCATTGTGGCAGCCTCTTAATGATGGGTAGGATAGCCAGTAACTATTATTCCTCTGATAGAAAAAGGCCTTTTTAAAATACTATTCAAAAAGCAGCTCAAATGTGGAAAAGTAATCCATGACATGTGCATGAAAAATACTTACCGTATTCCAAAAATTGTACTTATCGGCACAACCACAAGCCAGGGACACACAACTTTGTTCAGCCAGATGCACAAAGACATATTTGTGTTCATAAACCGCGCTCATCCATCATGTTAGCTAATGTCACATGGGTGAAGTCTATGACGACACATGATGTTAATTTATCATTCCTCCACAGTGTGTGTGTGTGTGTGTGTGTGTGTGTGTGTGTGTGTGTGTGTGTGTGTGTGTGTGTGTGGTGTTCTCTTCCTTTTTTCATCCCTCTGTCATCCCTCTATCTCTCTCAGCTGTGTATCATGACATCATTGTTTTTGACAATGTGTGTAAAATTAATGAAAGATTCTGGCTTGTGTGTGTGTTCTTTCATTTCGTCATTTGGTCAGTGGTATGTGGATGCATGTGCTTGCAGAAGTGAGAGCTTTTTCATTAACCTCAAATCAAATTAAACATTTTTTAAATGTTGGTTTAAAAAAGGAATTCTCAGAATAACATCTTCTTGATATCATAGAAATTTCTGCCTGTAAAGAGCTGCTCTGTATCAAAAGCTACATGAAAAATGACTTTGTTCACTCTTTCAGAGTGGAAAATCTCATCTTAATTCTAAACTTTCTGTACCTCTATCAGTTTATTTTTCTGTAAAAAAATACAACCTTATCTTTCACCCCTTCATGCTCGTTGACTTTATCTCTCAGTGAAATGAAACACATTACCAGACTGATGTGCTGATTTAATCACTTTTGAATTTACTTGCTGATATGCATTCATACAGCGTATCTCATCTTGTGGATTCAGAATGATTAAGACCTCAGCTAACAACATTTTGTCACTTGCTATAAAGAAAATTCAAGGTTTATTTTTTTTATTTCAGCATTTTTAAATAAGAGCACAAAAAACTCTCTCACATATCCTTTAGTCCCTAGAGCTGTGTGTTATTTCTTTTTTCTCTGACTAAAATGTTTTTCGCCAATAAAGCATTTCATTCTGACATGTGCCAGTTTCTGACAAATCCATAGTATTTGTACTCAAAAGCTTTTTAGCAGCATGGAGTGCTGCAAATGTCCATCCATCCTTCCATCCATCCATTCCCTGTGCTCCTTATCCTGTTCAGGGTCAAGACTGGCTGGAGCCTATATCAGCTGTCTTAGAGCAAGAGGCAGGGTACACCCTTGACTAGTCGCCAATCAATTGCAGGGCTGACACACAGTGACAGACAACCTTCCATGCACACACGTCCACCCAGTAAACCAACCTTCCTGCTGTAAGGCTGCAGCACTAACCATTGCACCACCTTGCAGCCTGAAGTGACAATGTGTACACACACACACACACACACATGTATATGTGTATATGTGTATATATATATATATATATATATATATATATATATATATATATATATATATATTAATTAGGGCTGGGCAAAGATTAAAACTTTTAATTGTAATTAATCGCATGATTTCCCTGATTAATCATAATTAATCGCATTGTGAAAGTGCCATAACATCTAAGTATCAGTAAATCGATACAGTAATAGTTAAATCACATATTTAGTGCAAATCAAATTTACAAAATGTAAATACAAAATTAAAGCTTATTGCCACTGTCAGGGCCTTAAAGTGATACACCAGGATGGAACAAGTTGGGTCCTATCACAAGGTTTAGGGCAGAAATTACCCCTACAGCAGTGTTTTTGTGCAGCAGAAGCCCAGGGCGCTCGCACCAAACAACCCCTCCCTGCTCCTCTGCCGGTTTCCTCTGCACTCAGACGGGGCCATATTTTACTTGACCAAAAACACAAGTAAATGGACTCCCACCGAAAAACTCTGATATCGGTCTGCATTCACGCTTTATTTAGAGAATTTTCAGCGTGTTACTTTCACACAAAAACACCACTAAATAAGGCTCAAGTTCTCATCGTGTCTCTTCGTCCTGGCAGACTACCTGCGTTTGTTTATATCTGGCATGCCGTGCGCGCGGACTAATACACTAAGCGGTGAGCACCTTTAAGTTCCGTGGCGTTGCCCCTCTTCTCCATGCTTGTTTTGGTTACCCATCGTGTTTTTCCACCAATTTCACTTCCGGTTCCACCACGGTCAGCAACAGACATTTACAAAATAAAAGCATGTGAGCAACATGCACTAATGTGCGATAAAATATTCAACGATGTTAATAGATTGACGGGTTAATGCGAAAATAACGCGTTAACTTGCCCAGGACTAATATATATATATATATATATATATATATATATATATATATGTATATATATATATATATATATATATATATATATATATATATATATATATATATATATATATATATATATATATATATATATATCAAATTATTTGGGAAGAAAAACAGCCTAGTATTTACTACTGTTATTTGGTGTTACAGAGTCAGACCATCTCGACTCTACACAGAAACAACGCAGGGCATGACATCACTTTGCTGCAATGACACGATTGGTTGAATGCTGTAAAACAGATCAGAGCATGGCGGGAGCTTAACGCTGGGAATGCACTGTATCAGTGTAGAAGTATCGGCTCAGGACTCGGTATCGACAGATACTCTTAATTGAAATGACTAAATAACTTGGACTCCGGGGCAACAACAACAAAAAAATGGTAAGGACATCCCTAAATAAAACCACAGGAAATCACACCGGGAGCACAGAAACATGGGGGCATTGATGAGAGGTCAATGATAACTAAGGTGATGTACAAATACAAACACACAAGGAAAAAATTACTACAGGATGATGTCAGACAATGCTCTCGGGAAATATTGAAAGAAACAGCTCCAGAAAAAGAGTAAACAAAACACGAGACGTAATAGATGGTAAATAATCAAAAGGTAAAATATTTGTGGACAGCAGAGCCTTTGTTTTGAGCTTAAAGTATTTGTATGTATGTTCATTTGTTGTTCTGTTTATCTGTCCACCCTCTGAGATGCTGCTGCCATATCTGTAGTTGTAGAGGTGACGACACTGATTTGCAGGCTGACAGCATCATGCCAGTGTGTACGTTATAATGTCAAAGAGAAAGAGAGGGGAAGCATTGTGATGATGATGATGATGATGATGATGATGATGATGATGATGATGATGATGATGATGATGATGATGATGATGATGATGAATAAGACTTGCAAGGGGGGGGGGGGGTTACATGTGAATATGAGGGAGTAAAATTTCAGGTGCAAAGAATAAAAGAAAGACAGATGACTCAAAGTGAGGAGGGAAGGATGACATGATTACAGGCAAGTGAGAGGTAAAAATGAAATCAAAGGTATTACAAAAAAAACAGGAGGGGAAGTGATGAGAGGAAACAAGGGAGAGAAAGAGAAGAAGAGTACTCCAGTCGGAGGTGTGAGCACGATTCACGATTCCCAAGTTGTCATAGGATAGAGAGGGGAGGAGAGATGGATCGGCTATAATCGCATTTTCTGTGGTGTGTGCACGTTTTTCATGAATCCCATGTTGCTTTTTGGCTCCGGGCAACAAATTGAGGGTAAAACCAACAGCAGAGATGAGAATGAAAAATTTAAGATAATATTCAGAGCAAGTCCCAGAGGAAACCTGTTCTCATCCGCGGCATAAGCAAGTGGAGGGAAGGAGGGCAAGTGAAGGAAACACTGGAGAGGCGTGGGGCATGGAGAGATAGAGGGAGGGAGATGAAGTAGTGGAGGAAAGAAGATGAGGAGGGTTTGAGGCAAGGGACAAAGAAAAAGATGATGAAAACTGTGAAGACAGGGGGTGCACATTGAATTCACCTGAGGCAGGGTCTGGAAGAATTCTGCATGAAAATTGCATATATGACTGCAGTTACACAGAAGTCTGGTGTGTTTTTATGAATGCTTGAATCCTGCCACTGCACACTTGTTGCTGCCCTAATCACTATCCTCATGTGATGAGGTACAAAATATGTACCAGATTCTCTTCGGTATCCAAGTAAATTAGCTGGGTGTTTTCCAGCTGGGACACAACATGGTTGTTGTGTTGAAATATGGATCCAGATGGAGATGTGACATCAAACTCAATATGGTGAGGGACAAGATTCCCAACTTGAGGGGCTAGCGAGGATGCTGGCCAGGTCTGCTTTGGACCATAAAGAGCCCCAGTGGTCTCTACTCTCTCATCATGAATATTCATGCACAGGAGGCAGGTCAGGTTGGCTGTTCTCTGTGCTAATGTCCAGTCAGCTTTCACACCAAATCTCTTCTGATTTCACCTTTTAACTTTTATCCAGAGTGGATTTCTGTTGGTTTCCCAGCCAAGTTTATTCATGAGAACACATCAGCCCTGTTAGTAAAGCCTGGGTTGTTCTGTGTTGAAGTGCTCACCCAAAACAAACTTCATAATCATGGCTGTAAATACTAACTACTAGAGAGGCACCCCGTGTATTACCATATTTTAAATCAGAATTTTCCAGTTATTTGAATGTCAAAGCCCAGAACATTTTGTGTTGTTTTGTTGCAACTTTGGGTAAAAGAACAGATGGTGGATGAATTTATTGGATGGTAGGTCAACTGGCTAATACCTTTGAGCCGGCTTTCCACAACATTAGGTGTGACAAGTAATATGCAGTGTTGGGAATAACCAGTTTAAAAACAACAGCGTTACTAACGCCATTACTTTTTCCAGTAACGAATTATGTAATTAATTACTATTCCAAATGTTAGAACACTGTTACCATAACCATTAGTGACAGTGACATGTAGCGCTTTACTTTGTGTCCAACCTGGCTCACTCACAAGAGAGGAGCTGCAAATAAATGTGGAGAAAGGCGGCAGACATATGAGTAATGATAAATACAATCATGTTGACACACTTTTTAACAAAGAACTGATGCTTAAGTAAACTTTTCAGCAAGAAATATCACACAGCCACCTGTGAGTGTCTCTAAGTGACCTTCAGTCACAGGGAACCTCATGCACCTGCACCATCTTTGGATCAAACCAACTAGAGGGAGAGGGGTGGATGCTTTTTGAGGTTTGAATTGGAGAGGCACGATATCAGTTGGTATCATTATCGGGATCGGCCGATGTTGGTCATTTTTTTTAACATATTGGCATTGGCCGGTGTGTAAAAGTTGGCCGATACTTACTCATCAGCTGGCCACCATGTAAACACCAAAACTAAAACTACGACAACAAGTTTGAAATTAAAGGGAGATATTGAAAAATTCAGTTTGCACGAGTTTCAGTTTGTTCATAATTTGATCATCTCATTTTTTTTTTTTTTACCAATATTGATATCAGTAAAACATCAGTTATCGGCCACAAAAACAACATTAATATAGAATATATTGAATATCGATATCGGTCAGATTTTTCGTATCGGTGCATCCCTGCTTTGAATGTAAGGCACAAGTAGAACAACTTGTTTTAACCTGAAAAATATTAGAGGTGACAGGACCATACTTAAAAATAAGGAGGTAAACAGGAGAAAACAAGTCAGGAGTAGAGTGAGACAGGGTAAGAAACCAGTGTCTCCTAAATCAGAGTATTGGTTGGTCTATCTGACCTGGCTCGCTCAGCCAGACACAGGACAGGAGCGACATTAAGGTCATTCTCAGGATGGAAGTAAAAAGACACTACTTCAACGTCATAGGTGTAAAAGGCAAGAACATACATGTGAATATTATTCACCAGAACCAAACCTGCTCAGAAACTGCTAAATTTAAGGTTTTTCAAAAAGTAACGCAATAATTACTTCCCCTTGTAACTATTGTATTTATGAAGGAGTAATTCAGTTCCTTATTCAGTTCCTTTTTGGGGAAAGTAACAAATGCCTACAATTAATAACTTTTTTAAGTAATTAGCCCAGCACTGGTAATATGTCACTCTGACTTTTCTGGATTTTTCCCTCCTCAAACCCAAGTAAAATTTCAGCAGGAAGTCAGAGGGTGATGTATATCACATCACTAGTGCAAACCCAGACAACTGGCGCAGAACCATTGTCACAACAGAAATAGCAAAAATGCCTGTACATCACTCCATTTTAAAACTTCTGCAAAAACTATGCTTGAAGAAAAACAAAACTCGGATACAATCAGAACAAACTTTTGCCTTCTAAAGTCACTCTGCTGGAATCTCAGCCTTAGTCCTCCACTGACCCTTTAGTCCTGTGTGTTTATCCATGAGTGACTTCCACTGCCATCACAGAACTGCTGGCTCATGATAGGACCCAAGAACTGCTGAGTCAGTTCTTCTTGTGGCTCATTTACTGCTAACAATATTCTTTATGGCTCAATTATGACTTTGCATTTTCTTTTTTCTCCTTCCCTCGGTTCTGTTTCCTTCTCCTCCATCTCTCTCTTTCTCTTCTCTCTAGAGCACAATGATGGCTCTTTTGTTCCTCATCACTGACATAAAAATCATGATACTAAAGTAAGTTAATGATAACAGGGATTTATGACAAGCATAGAACAGGGTAAGTGACATTTTAGTCTTTATATTGATATTTTTGGCATCTCATTCACGCAGAGGTGACACACAGCGGTTGTCTTGAATTACTGGGGTTAATTTTTTCAGCAACATTAAGAATTATTTTTGTTTGACGTCTCTGCAAACAACAAGTTCTTTCTTCATTTTTCAAATATTCACTGTCCTCATCATTCATTTGTTTTATCTTCAGCAGTTGCCCTTGGCATCATGGGAAAGATAAATGTTTCCATGGGATACATCTCAAAGCCCTTAGTTAAAGCAATCTTAAGGATTTTATTTTGGCCTCTGGGGGGCAGCAAAACAAGTTACTAACACCCACAGACTCCGACATGGCCAGAGGCTGTGGGTGCACGTTGCTGCTGGCACTGATCCAAGGAGGATGAACCCAGTTTGAATGTTGTGTTTACCAACAAAAATCCCTACAGACCCTAGCTTTAAAGGGGACATATCATGCTGATCCGGGATTTAATACTTACATATAAAATAATAAAGTTGAAAACAAGACCTTCCACCCCCTGAATTTTCAAAAAATGAGATATTGTATTTTTTCTGATATCCTAGAACGAGATTTGATGCCTCTGAAAATAGGTCATTGACAGTTGGCCGTGAGATTTCGACCTTCATGACGACACGAGGATCCTTCCTTTTTATTAGAGTAATCTGATAAAGCAGCTCCTCCTCTGTGATGTCAGTTAGTCACACAACCGCCACCGAGGGATACACCCACCAAGAGCCGAGTATCCCCCCTCAGATGCTGGATGCAGGGACTCTGCTCTGCTGAGCAGCTTGGCTTTACATGGTGAATTAGCAGTTAAAACGCTGTAGTTTTAGCAGACGTGGTAATACTTGTGAGACTGTGATATTTGCATGCTTGTTCTGACATGCACTGTGAACCTGGACCACAATAATGCTGCGGTAATAACATAGTGAGGAACTGACGGTAGAGGCGATCTTTACACTACACTTTCAGCATGATGGATAAAACAGACAGAGAAAAGTGAAGGAGCAGGATGGAGCCCTGTTATAGAAATTAGTTTATTGGTGAAGTCTGCCTATATTTCCACATATAAACTATACATGTTACTGTACCGGTTTGACTCACCACACTGAAGCATCCTGAGATGATCTGTGTCAAGGTGGATTTTCTTCCTCCTGAGCTGCAGAACCGTCCGGGTCTGACTCGGGGTCCAATACAAAAGGACGTATCCTACACTCTGCTATTTTATTAGTGCTATCAATGCCTTACGGTGACGTTTTGGCAAACAGCAAACTCGCTCAGTCTGCTCCATTCAATGTGGCGATTTTGTAAATTTTGTAAAGACTGGCATAGTGAAAAGGAGAAACAAGTATGATATTTCCCCTTTAATCTTCAGGTGTCTATAGTTGCTATCCAGGTAATAAGTGTGATTGTGTATAGTGAGCTGGTGGTCGTGCAAAAATAGAATCTCTCCTGGAAGTGAAACCAACTTGCTTACTACACATTATTCCTTATTTGTACAGTTTGTTCGGCAGAAGCTAACTGCTCTGTCTGTGGTTTAGCACTCATCCAGGGCGGTTTACCAGAATGAGCTTTTGGGGTTGACTTAAGCAGATGAGTAGAAGGTCTTTAAACCAAAACAATGGACAGGAAAAGTTGCTTTGGGGCTCCAAAGGTATGAAAGAAAATGTGAAATATGGTGAGAAATACAGATCTATAAAACTATATTTTCATACAAGTTCAATAAGCAGATATCTAAAAGTCAGTGATGACAAAAAGTATCTTCTAATTTGAATTAAAGAAAGATAGATTCAGGGTAGATACACACATCCACACAATGACATACAAAGTATTACATTTTCTTTGCAGTAATCTCCTGGGTTTAACTGTCAGCATATCATATCAGATTGTCTCGATTAAATGAGTGTTTGTGTGTATCTGTCAGCATAAAGCACTGATAATGGACGTATCTCCTATCAGACAGAAGGGAGGTCTGAGTAGAAATGTCTTTATTCATTCTGTAACATAATAAAAATCGTCTTGTTAGTGCCTTAATACAGTTAGTGAGAGCGAGAGGGAGAGAGGCTGGATATAAAAGCTTTGTAGATTTCTGGTTTAAAGGTCAAGCGATGCACTTGAGGCTCTCCTGGGTTGAATTTGCATCAGGACTCCATGTCCTCTTGTCTTCTATCTCTCTGCCTGTCTTTTGTAAATGTTGTTTATTAGCTGTCATGAAAGAAGTTTAACCCCACTCCAGCTCTGTCTGCTGCCTGTGTTGACTCAGATTTGATTTCCTGTGACCACATAAAGCTTTCAGATTATCGCGTCTAGACTAAAAAGCGTGTTTGTTCTCACCACCGCGTGGTAAATATGGAAGCATTCCTCAGACCAGTTCTATTTCTGAGCTGAGACTGTTTCCATAAATGAGCTGAGTGTCTCCTTAACAAATCATGACTCAGCCATTTTAAGCAGAGATTAACTCTCATGGTTACATTACAAGGCTACTGAAAGGCTTTGGTCCTAAATTAGAAATGCACCGTTTGAATGAAGTGTTTATCAAATAGTATTCCAGAGTTGTTTAGAGTGCTTGAAGGACAAAGCTGTAGCTTTTTTATTGAGTGGCTGCTGTACGTTTTATAGATAATGACTGATGAAGTGTAGGTAATGAATATTTACAATAGTGAAATGGATCGCTTAAATTCTTGCCAATGCCTCCAGTGATTTGTTTAAATACAACTTACTGTCAATCATGCTATTTGCTGGCCGTGGAGCAGGAAAAGTAATTAACTAAAAGCTCAGAAGCTTCCAAATTTAAAGACAGCTACTTGTTGTTGTTCATATACCGTGCATAATTATTTTTCTCAAAAAAATGCCTGAATCGTGAGGTCCCAATTCCCCAGCTATTTCTTCCTTTTAGGAGCACAAGATTTTTTCCTTGATTAAAAACATAATGGAGTTCTGAATTTTCCAGGTTTATATATATATATATATATATATATATATATATATATATATATATATATATATATATATAATACAAGGCACCAATGAAAAAACTGATATTGTAGACAATCCCATAAGCAGAAGAAACCTAATATTCCAGGCTTTCCCCTTGAGAAAAAAGGGCCTCAAAGAAGTACATGGTGGGAGAACAGAGACATATTAAGAGGAAGATTTAAAAAAGAAAAAGAGAGAAAAGAAAAAGTATGACTTTAAATCTTCTGAAAGCCAGGCGTTAAAACAGGTGAATGCTACTTGAGTCAGACTTATCTTATCCTGTATTTGAACTCATCACAGCCAGGTAAGATAACTGCAAACATTTAAAATTTCGAAAGGCATCAAGGTTTTTTTTAACAACCTCCTTACAGAGTCTATATTTGTATTTGTCGGTTAATTAATGCTACTTCTGTCTTTCCTGTAGTAAAATCAAACTTAATAATATATGGATGAAAACTCGGTGACATCACTTATTGTTTCTGATTTACAGTTTTAAAGCCTATTACTGATGGCTAACATACCGGAAATGTTGAACTGAACCTTGCTTTGTTTGAGTTAGGTTGATGTAAAGGGGCCTGTTTGCATACAGCTACAAGATGCCCACCTGTCAGTCAAGTCAGCCATGTCCTTACATGGGCAAACCTTGTAATCTAATAACTCAAAGAGCAGTAAAAAAAAATCTCAATGTACAGTGTGTGCAAATAGAGGTCATTTTTAACCATAAAACACTGTTAGTGGACACAGGCCCTTAGCTGTGGTTGCTCGGTTGTTTTGCATTTGGCTGCGATATAACCTTTGATCTTTGTTTGTTTGTATGAGAAATGCTGCTCCAAAAATGTGCACTAGTGGTGTTACTAAAGATGCTGCAGTAATCAAAGGGTTCAATATTTTTCTTTCATCAAAACTACATTATTTGTGTGCATGAAAACAGCACCCCAGAACATCCGTGAATTTAGATTCATAATTAGTCTGAGTGCTTTTTACCCACTAATGGATTCTCAATGGAAGTTTCTCTAAGTGCAGCAAAAAGCACAGTCTTAATCTTTGTTTGTGATGTGTGCACGTGCCACATTTGATACACACACACACACACACACACACACACACACACACACACACACACACACACGACTGTAACTTGAGAGAGAGTGTATTGAACAAGGAAAGGGTGAAGAAACACAGAGGGAAAGAGAGAAGCCCTAATTGCAGAACACAGTTGTTCATCCTCACTGACTGGAACATCCTAATCACTTATCACTAATTACACTTGTGTCTGCCCGTCGTCTCACGAGCTGCCTGTTCCTTTCTGGCTGCCAGGCCCAAGGGGTAATTTACTATTTGGCTTGTTGGCAAACTGTTCAACTGACCGACCACTTGTCTGAATGACTGATTGGCAAACTGGCCTATTCTTGATTGGATGACTAGCATGCTTACAGCCTGGTTGATTGACTGGGTGACTGACTTATTGACTGGCTAACTAACTGTCTGTTTGTCCAGAATGATATTTATAGAGTGCAAAGGGAAAATGTTGCACTGGCTGAACTCTACCTGGCTGTGCAGTGAGAGAAAGTGAATCACTGGGCAAACATTTCCCCTCTGACAGCTGGATGGATGGATGTGAAGGGCATAATGGGTGTAGCTCTGCAACGAGAAGAAGAAATGCAATGGGAAAATGGAAATGGAAGATTTGATTACCTGCTGTGGCAGTGCAAGTGAGAGTGGTATAATGTGCATTATCAATAACGTCAGAGAGCCTAGCAGCAAAAACAATGAGGTAATGGAGGTTAGGAAGTAGGTTAAAAGATGTGATTAGTGCAAATGGAAAGGACACTAATAAATATTAATTGTCGCAGACTGTTGATGTGGGCAACAGCTGGAGACAACGACCACACAACCCTCAGTCTACAATCTAATCTAAAGTAGATCTAAAGTAGATTACAGCAAATCATCCCTAAAGTGAGTGCACACTTTATTGGTGAGGAAATGTGGCATGATGCTGTCTGTCTGTCTGTCTGTGGTCCTGACACAAATGTTTGGAAGGTGGAGGTCGCTGTTTAAGTACTAACTAGTCTGATAACCAGACTGATGCATGTACAGAGGGGCAAAAAAGTATTTCGTCAACCACTGATTTTGCAAGTTCTCCTACTTAGAAAGATGAGAGGGGTCTAAAATTTTCATCAGAGGTACACTTCAACTACAAGAGACAAAATGAGAAAAAAAAATCCATGACATCACATTGTAGGATTTTTAAAGAATTTTCCAAAAAAATGTATTTTGGTTTCATCTGACCACATGATATCCTCCCAATCCTTATCTGGATCATCCATATGCTCTCTGGCAAACTTCAGATCAGTCTGGACATGTATTGGCTGAAGCAGGGGCGACACGCCTGGTGCTGCAGGATCAGAGTCCCTCTGGGTGTAGTGTGTTACTGATGGTGGACTTTGTTACTTTGGTCCCAGCTCTCTGCAGGTCATTCATCAGGGTCCTCTGTGTAGTTCTGGGATTTTGCTCACTTTTTTCATTGTCATTTTGATCCCACACAAGATCTTGCGTGGGGCCCCGGACCGAGGGAGGTTATCAATGGTCTTTAATGTCTTCCATTTTCTTACAATTGCTCCCACAGTTTATTTATTCACACCAACCTGCTTGTCTACTGTAGATTCACTCCCCTACAGTTTTTTTTCCTGGTGTCCTTCCACAGCTCTTTGGTCTTGGCCATGGTTAAGTTTGGAGTCTGACTGTTTGAGCCTGTGGACAGGTGTCATTTAAACTGATAACCAAATGCTTATTTTCCACCATAATTTACAAAAAAATTCTTTAACAATCCTACAATGTGATTTTTTGGAATTTTTTTGTCCCGTTTTGTCTCTCATGGTTGAAATGTACCTCTGATGAAAATGACAAACCTCTCTCATCTTTTTTCAAGTGGAAGAACTTCTAAGGGTTTTCTGAAACACCAGTGTGAAAAAAAAAAAAAGAAGATTTTTTTTTTTTTACTGTAATCATGTAGAGTTCCTACAGGAGTACCATAGGGATGGCACAAAGCCAGAACAAAAAAACACAATAGTCCCTTATTAAGTTCTATTGAAGTCAAATGTGGGACATTCAGGTGTTAGAATTGACTCTTGATTTGGGTCACTTTAAATTCAAAAGTAATCAAGAACTTTGTGACTAAACAGCTACCTCAAAACAAAGCCCCTGATGGAGTGCAGCGTGTTTACATCACAGAACCACACACAAACATCAGGTTAGGCAAGCGAACATGCACTACTGAACGCACAAATCCAAGTAATTCCATGCAGACACAAACATTCTGAAACATGCTGGAGATTTTTACCACACACACACACACACACACACACACACACACACACACACACACACACACACACACACACACACACACACACACACACACACACACACACGCACACAAACTGATGTTCAGGAACTTGGATTGATGCAGTGTTAGAAGAAGTCCAGATGGTGTGTGTGTTAAACAGTGCTCCCTGCAGGGAGGCACACTAACAAATATGCACACGCTAACGCACACAGTAAACAAACATTATCATATATCTTTGTTCAGCTGACTGCAAATTAGTTCCTCAAGGACTTCATTCAGATGGTTTGCAAAATCATAGTTTAGTGCTTAACTTACGAGGGCCTGGGATATTCAGTTGTCAGCCTCAACATATTGCAGCTACAGAGAAATCCTCAAATCCAATAAAAACGGACAAATCTCATAAGTTCTGAAGGTCTTGCAATGCAAATGTAGGAACTGTTCTCGAAGATGTCTTTAGTTGGGAAGTTGTGATGAGAAAAAAGTAAACAGCATGGCCCTGAACACAGACACGTATGTGGAAAAATCCATACTTCAAAGTCACTTTAACTCACGCTTTTTTTGTTAATTTAACAACATACATGTTGGATTTGCTGTTTAACCCAAAAGGTGGCGTTGTCAGGAAATAAGTCCCTTTAAATCCCTGTTCATGACTATATTTTAATTGTATTTAACAAAATTCCAAATTAGTGCTGAGCTGGTCTTGGTGGTGTGGTGTTGCTAACCGCACTTGTATGCTTAGCTCATAAGTGGTATCTTCAGCTTAAAGGAACTTCAGTGATACATCAGTGTCAGTGAGCTGTCTGGGTTTTCTTTTTCTTTCTTTTTTTTTTTTTAAGGTAAAATTTGTGACTTAAAGCTAGGTGTAAATTTTAACAGCAACAGCAAAAGGAGACAAAATTATACTGTGACAGCAGAACTACAGTGTGCCAAAAGGGTCATAAAACATGTGAATTAAAAATAAACAAAAACCCAGATGAAGTGTTAGTTAATCCATGCATTTACAATTTTTAAAAATTCGTTCATAGATAAGTTTAAGACATTTTTTGTATCAAATCAATTATCTGTTCATCTAGAAGGCACTTGGATTTATAAAATGAAAGAAAGAAAATTTTGAAAAAAAAAAAAAAAGTAGTTCTTGCCCCCCCTTTTTTGGTTCAAAAGCAGATGTCTCATTTACAATACCAGGAAAACCATCATACAGCTACAAAAGAATGCACCCTCTACTTGTCAATTTGTGTACAGCCCCAGTAGCTTAATGTCAATTGTTTGCCGTATACGCTGTCAGCTGTTTTGCAAGCTTTTCTGAAGAGTCATGGCTTTTATTGCACAGTGTGATTTCTACATACAGTATGAGAGCACCACTCATTGTAATGATTTGCTGCTGCTCTGCTGTTTGTTATAATTACACTCATTTTGCAGGAAAAATAAAGGAATTTTTGAGTGTTAATCAATGTGCATGAGATGTGATTCGATGCAATTTGGAACAGTGCAGATAAGATGATGATTTCTGATGTGGTAATGTTTTAAACATAGCTGGATAATGCATACTTTAACTGCCATAAGAGCCAATGAATTAGTAACATCTGCCGGACATCTTCCTTTAAGTTGCATAAAGAGTTTCTTTAGATGGGTGGGTGATGTTAAGGGGAGGATTTTTTTCCTTTTTTTAATTTTCAAAATTCAAAAATGTAAATATTCCCTTCAGCGCAGATGGCGTAATTTCATACATCAAGTGATTTTTATGCACCATGACTCTCATTACTAACAAATAACACATTGGCTTATCTTAAAACAAAGGTGATTATATTTGAATTTCTGACTACTCAGACTTTTTTGTGCTGGTTTGCAAACACAAAAAAGGCACCAGCTGTGTTGATTTCTAAATATGCAGGCTCCTGCAGGGGGACACTGTGTGTCTCTCTACAAGTCGTGCAGAACTGGCTTAGCCTAATTTTCTGCTCATTTTTATGATTTACTGACTTTTTGAGTTTACTCTGGCTTTTGTTAATAATAGGGACAAAGTGCTTGTTTCTGAGCAAATTAAGAATAAATATGACCCTGAATTTTTCCACTACTTTCTTACATTGTGAAATTAAATTAAACACCTCGGGGAAAAATGTATTTGACATATTTTATATGTTGTTAGTAGAAGCAGGTGTGGAATACAAAACTTAGGCAACGGAAGAAACACAAAGTGCATCTCAGTTTCTATGCAAATGAGTTGTCTTTGTTTTGGTTTGATTAATTTTCTTTCTTTAAGTGAGAAAATAATAGAAGAGACTTTATCAAGCGACAGGTATCAGGGGAAAAAAACAAGTAAGGAAACAGTTATAGATGCATGATGTGAGAATAAAAAACAGCAGAGGGGAAAAAATCAAAGTGAGTGAAGCAGGAAATCTTGTGACAAGGGAAACGTACAGGGGCTGAATTTTTTTATAAATGCATCGCCGCAGAATTTGCCTGTTTGTGTCCGAGTCATGTGTGTAAATATCCCACATTTACTGTGACATACTACTACGGTAGTTTCAGTTTTTTGTTGATAAGACCTGCACTAAAAATAGCATGACAAGGAGTTGTTTTTGGTGGAAAAGAGGAGAATCTGAAAAGTCTGTCTGCTCCTTGTAAATGTTTCCTGGGGGACTGCAAAGTTAAGCAACAGAGTAAGAGAGACTCAGAGAAGAAGAGAGAGGAATAAAGAGGACCAATGTTCTCATACTAAACTCTTGCAGCTTTTCTTTATGAGATACGAGCTTAAGAAAGATTACAGAAGAGTGAGACAAAATAAATTAGACAGGAAGGAACAGAAAACAAAGGGTGACTTGTTTTCACCAATAATCACCTGTTTTTTTAACGATCAAAATCTCAGAGTAGTTGTTAAAAATGACAGCCGTAGCAGTATAGCAGCATATTGCTCATTTGAACCCAGCCCTGCACCGCCTACACACACACACACACACACACACACACACACACACACACACACACACACACACACACACACACACACACACACACACACACACACACACACGCGCGCGCGCACACACACACACACACACACACACACACACACACACACACGCGCACACACCTGTTGCTTGTAGAAATAATCAGTCACAGCCACCACTTATTGAATTGGTGTGTGTGAGTTTGCATGTGTGTGTTCTTAATTTGTCAGAATATACAGCTCTGGGCAACATATGCTGCAACACTCTGGAGACAATTTTTTGGATGTTAATAAGAACTTTTGTCAGAGAAATCAAAGTGAGACAACATAAACAGTATGAGAAAAATAAAACCTTTGACACGAACAACTCCATGGAGACAAATGAAATATTTTCATAAACAAATGTGCTAAAAACACAGAAATAATATGAGAGGAGTCCAGCAAAAACAATATTTAGGAAATAAATCTGTTGGATGTGGAATAATTCTCTGCAAATTACCTGCAAAATGATTTTTTCCTGTAAGTAAAACAGCAATCAAAACAGTCTGGTCAAACAGGAAAGGCTTCAGTTTCCATCTGTGACTTAATGTCACATGTCTCCCGCACTCTGCTGCTTTGAAATAAACACTAACAGAGGTGTTCAGCTCCCTTTAGTAGCAAACATTTCCTATAGAAACATCATTCATGAACACTGCACACACATTTACATGTGCGTCATTCTGCATGGATGTCCGTCTTATATGAGGGCAGATGACTGTTTTCCATTATCTTCCTCCTCCCACGCTCTACCTTCAGCTGTCAGCTACAAAACGGTCTTTATGTGTGAGACACTAATTTGTACTGCGCACACACAGAAACACACACACACACAGAAACTTAGTGGGCCTTGTAGCAATAAAAAAACTGACTTCTTAACATCGAGAGAGAGAGATTACAGAGTAAGTTAAACTGTCGATCAAGTTGCAGACTACAGGCCAATAACATTGGACGTAACGACATTCATATGTGTGGCGGTCTTGAAGAAAGCCTCAGATGTCATGGCTACTAGTTGGCAAAGTGTCCCAGAAGAAAGCAAATGAGTGAAGCCTTGTCTTTGGGCTTGTTACACTGCCGCAGTTTAATCCCCTCCCTTTCTTTTGATGCCTAAATGGCTTTTGAAAAGGCCTGGGAGATGTTTAAATATCAAGGATTTAGGAGGGTTACAGCCCAGACATACGTTTCTTTTTAAGCCCTGAGCAGGGAGGCAGTGGCTGTCGAGGGTCTCCAGCCTCTCTGTGCAGTATGTGTTACACTTTTTTTCCCCGCTCTTTTATCCTGTTTTCACTGCCTCTGGTGACAGTGTGGACTGAACTATGAACCTGTTAGCCTGTGAGCTGCAGAGCCACCAAAAAGGCGATTTCACAGTCACCATTCTGCGAGGTGTACAGGATGACACCTTCCACCTCCGCTGGTCAGTTCTGCAGAAAAGGGAACGTGGGCAGACTGTTTGTGCTGCTGACTAATGGTGGTTAATGGTGTCATGCTGGCTTCAAAACAGGCTCTGTGACACAGGCTTTGAAAGTGGAAATTTTAGCTGGCATATAGTAAAGCTTTTAGCTTCACTTTATGACGCTTTTTATGGCTTTTTGTAACAGCTTTTAATGAGTCTATTTGTTGCTTTTGGTTGTCTGGTTTTATTTTAGTAGTCCCTTGTTCATGGATGACAGACTGCCACTGTTTTTTTTTGTTCATCAGATCCTCTCCTGAGAAAATATTTGACCTCAATTGACCTGTATGTTCACCCTTTCCCCCCTTTTCCCCCTGACGTGTCATGTCTTCTCTTCGTTTATCTTTTTATCTTTACAAAACATGGACTCTGTTTCAGTGACATGGTCCAAAGATTCCTTAAGAGGCTTTATGAACCTAACCAAGGGCTGTCGCCATATTGGAAATGCTACCTCCTACCTACTTTCAGTCAGTCTGGAAATAATTAGGATGTGGATTGCCCTGGCAAACAGCTACATTACAGCCTGTCAGTCAAATCAGCTGTACCCCTAATTATGCCAAGCTCTTAGCTGTTATGTCTTTAAAATTAAAGAGTTTGTTAATTCCACTTCATTCTGCTATAAATAAAGAAATGAGCTACTCAGACTGAATCTGTAATATGTTAAATTTGGCTGTAAAATACATTTTAAAATAGGTATTAAGAGTTGTGCGAGTGCAAAAACAGCACTGATTTACTAAAAGTCTTGTCCTGCTTTAATTAAAACATCTAACTTGAGAAATGTGTAGAAAATGTAAACTAAACAGCTGTTGCAGGATCCACCACAGCAACAAGTGTATAATAACCATAAAGATACAAGCAGTTTCATCACTTGTGGACTTATTTACTTTTTTAGGCATGAAGAGAGACAAGAAATGCAGGAAGAAGAGAGTTGAGAAAGTTGTGAAGCATTTGGTCGAGACAGGGAGTCGAACCAGTGACTGTCCCAAAAAGGGTCAAAGCCTCTTTCTGTGGGGTGTTCACATGACTGGTATTGATTATAGACTCTATAATTAGTGGACATGGTCTCTCTGATGTCACCTGTCTGTTTCTGAAACTGATTTTGGAAGCACATCAGCTGGTGCAGACCAAGGGGCAACATCTGGTTAGTAAAAATGAAACCAATGAGGAAATGCTAAAAGTTGCTGTTAATTGAGAATCCGCTTGAGGCTGGCCGCAGAAAGACTGGAAGTCACGTTTACACCCAGCCAAAAAAGTGGACTTTTGTGGCATCAAAACGCATATTTACAGACTGGTTCAAATATCGGCTTGGGTCTGAAACGCTGATTTCACTATCAGCACACACTGTACGGTGAGTGAATTTTTTTCTAACTCCACGGTTTAGAAGTTATTAGAATCATTTGGTTGTCCAATCAGAGACACTAGGGATGTCCCGATCCGATCAGGTGATCAGAATCAGGGCTGATTGAGGCCTTTTT